>NW_004567117.1:18214496-18219769 GCF_000260355.1 Condylura cristata | reverse complement strand
TGATAAAATAGGGGAAAAATAGGGAGGGCATGAAATCATACATTTGGTATGATAGCAGTCTAAAGTAACACCTTCTATTAGAATAAATACAGGAACACAACAGCCAAATTTTATAATATCTGTGTTTAGGTGCTATCATTATGGTGATTTTCCCCCTACATTTATCTGTTTGCCAATTTTCTTTAATGATATGTATTGATTTTATAATGAGTAGAAAAGCAAAGAAGATGTTTCATGGATCAAAGAAATGAGTGGTGCAGTTTTTCTAGATGCAAGGGTATATGGAGACCTGGCAGTATTCCTTTGATAAAATGTGTTGAAGCACACACAACACTGGCAAAGTCATCAAAATAAAAATCAAAGTAAGAATAAAATCAAAGCACAGTTATATTCCAGCTAATGCCTATATTTAACAGCTATCTCATAGCATCATTTTCAGTTTTGTGACAGACAGTTTTAGGCTTATGTAAGAATTTTATTTGTCAGTATCCTCCATAAAATGAATCATACCTACATAGACAGTGTATGTGAACTCTGTCTTTGTATACTATGTGGAGTGATAGCTGCTACAAGTTTTGAAGCAAACCACCATCTTTCTTTATGTCTTAACAATATACATTCATGCAATTATGAGTAAATATATAATATGGTTCATTTTAAAATACATGTTCACTTTTCTTATCCACTATTGTTTACACATATGTATACATGTGCACAGTTTTTGCAAGTGAGACTCAATAATAGCAGTCAATATATTTATAATATCTTTTGGCTATTAAAATAGCTATAACAGGGGACTTCCTGGTAGCACAAGGGATTAAGTCTCAGCAATGTCAAGCATTAATTGAAAGTATCAGCAGCTACTGCAGAACTAGTTCAGTCCCCACCAGAGAGATGACCCTCATGGCACAGCAGACCTCTCCTGTCTTGCCCAGCTACTCCCCTCAGCAGAGCATTTCAGTCAGTCTGACTGTTCTGCTCTTCACTCTGCCTCTGGTTAATCCTCTCATTCCCCATACCTCTGTCCTTATATGCACAAATAAATAAAAAAGTAACTCTAATATACGACTGTATAAATGTGCATTTCTTAGCAATGAAACAGAAACAGAATGGGGAGAGAAAACTTGGGAGCTTATTATTTTCTTACCAAAGAGGTTAATTATGAAATGGAAAGATAACAGTAAAGATACATCATCCATGTAAATATTAGAACGTATGCCTTGAGTATAGTACCATGAATAAATATCAGAAAGTTGATACAAGAAATCAGACGGCTGAATTACTACAAGGGAACATACTTTATTTTTTTAAATTGTTAATAATAATTGATGACTATGATACATGAGTGGCCAAAGCATGAATTGACTCATATTTAGATCTAATGTTGAGTGACAACTACCAAATTAATGTTTATTAGTTTTCACACCTTTTTGCAAATTGAATATCCAAGATATCTCAGCTCCAAGTTTACCACAAGCTTTAGAAGCTCATATGTGCTTTTAAATTAATGTGTGATTATCTCCATTAAAACCACTTCAACATAATTATTTTAAATGTGATTTTTTTTCTGGCCAAGTTCATTTTATCATCCAGTGTATTGCCTTAATAATGTAATAATGAGCACCATCCTTGCTGCAATCAACAAGACGGTGCAATGTGCTCTTTTTAATCAAAGATGTCACAAATGAGAAAATTAGATATCAAGTAAGAAAATGGATTGTTTTCATTATAAAGCTAGCATCAACATTAATTAGATTGTGTGTACACAACTACATATCAAAGCGTAGAAAGGCATATCATAAAATTGACAATAACTATCTGACCTTTGGGGGTCTTTTTAGCAGAGCAACTATGACCTTTGTAAATTGTGCTCCTGAACCTGTAGCTTGCTGCTGATTGCCAAATAAGTACATGTAATGAAAACAGCTGCTGGGATGCCATAAACTGTTCCACCAGCCAGTGATGACAACCTCTTAAAGGCACTGAAAGCTTTAATGGAAACGATTCTGTTTACTTGCAGGAAGCAAGACTTCTTGCTTGAAGAGAGTAATCAATTCTTTCATTTGATAGAAAATTTAATTGAAGACAACATCCAGAGGTGAAAATATTGTTCAACTAGCTGCTTCTCTTGCTATTCTGTCATATTAATTGGGATTGTCCTAATATTTCCATTGTTGAATTCACTTGACAAAATCACTAAATTACATAAAAGTTGTTTAAGCATGAATTTTATGAGAGGCAATCTTTTTAAATTTGAGCAGTATGTCGGAAGCATGAAGCTGATATATTAGAAGGATAATTTCACAATTCTTTACAATGCAATATAGCATCTACTTCTATCTACCAATGAGGTGTGAAACTCACCTCACACTCATATCAATAATATGGGTAATTTGTTTTGAAGCAAATATTTACTCTGAAGCTGACGTGGAATGATTATTAATCATATTCCATTGTGTTTTCTCGTTTTCCATGGAAAAGGGTGTATCATTTTTACTTTTTTTACATACCCATATGTATAATTAGTTCCATGCATCAGTCAAAGAACATTAGTTTCATGCATACAAAGAACATTGTCTTAATAATGTAAGAAAAATGCAGTCATTAATAGGAGGATTTTCATATAATCTGTGCATTATAACAGTCCATCATTCCACTAAACTAGAACTTTTTTTGGAACTACAACTGTCTCCATGGAATCTTCTCCTCGTGGGGCTGTTGTACCTTTACATTCTACCTAAGGACAGCTAGTTAGTATTTTTTGCTATTGAAAGTTTAATGTCCAGATGTGTTGTGCTCTCTTGCTTACCATCTACCTATATAGGTAGAATTGTGGACATATTTCTCTGTGCTTTTAAATCAAGACCTAAGTCACTTATTTCTCAAATACTTCTCAAACATACCTGACTTTTTTTATACCTTACCTCCAATCTGCACTGTTTCACATATAGATTTATGCTACCATCCTCCATATTGCTATCCACTTTTTCTCCACATTGTCATTAAATTAATTGCTACTAAAATTTATATCTTTATTTAGCAACATTTTGAAATTCTATACATTTCCCATATAGTGCCCAGTGGTATAAACTGAGCTTCCAATCATGGCTTACAGTGATATTCATCATCTGGCTTTTATTTGCCACAACTTCCTAACTTCATCTCAGTGTCTCCTATCAAGCACTTCACTTAACCCTTAAACATACATCAACTTCTTTCTTGATTTTATGTCTCTGCTACTTAAAATGTTTCACTTCCCTATTTTAGCTTTATCTATTATTTCTCCTCTCCAGGTAAATTTGACTCTTGTCTGCATCGAATGCTTATTTGTCCTATGTTATAACACATCTGTTGTTCTCCTTTTGCATCACCTTTGCTGTGGGGTATTTCTTTGCAAGTGAATATATTAAGATGAGGACACTATCTACTCTTTGCATTCCCAGTATCTAATACATTGCCTGAAACATACTACATCATCATTAAATGCTCACGGATGGTTGATTGCATTTCAGCTGTAAGATAATTTTCTGATCTCTATTTTTTTTGGTTAAAATTTCTTCTCAATATGACCAGTTTAATCGATCCTAATTAATTAAAAGTCTCCCTCAAATTTGCCAGTGAGATTAACTGTAGTCAAGAAGACCACTCTGGATATTACCAGTTTAAGAAAAATGAAGTAGTGGGCTTTCCTCATGGCGCAGCAGATTAAAGCTAAAGCCACTTCCACGTAAGTTCCATCCCAACCTGCCCCGGAGGTGATCCACATGGTGCTGCAGACCTCTCCTGACCAGCCCGCTGCTCCCCGCAGCAGTGCACTTGTCAGTCTGCCTGTTCTGCTCCCCACTGTGTCTCTGGTGAATTCTTTTACACCTCTGAACCTCTGGACTGTACCCTAGTTCTGTATGCACAAGTAAATAAATCTTTAAAAAAAAATAATGAAGTAGTGATAACTTGGCCAGAACAAGTGTGCAGACAGGGCAGAGGGCTGCTTTTGCTGAAGTCCCAGTGCTCTTGGTGTCCACAGGCTTGAATTTTACTGTAGAATATACAGAAGTCTTTGTCCCTGTGGTTTCCAAAGGATCTGATCTCCCATATCATATAGCTCATGATGACATGATTGATGAAATGCTAAATCACAAGTATGGATTTGAGCTGAGAGGTATGTGAGAAAAGTCATTTTTTACTTTTCCAAACTTCACATTAAATGAACTTGAGTTAGAAATTGAACCAGAAGGAGGAAGACAAATAGCAGATAGTGTTACTTGCACATGCAATATGGAGAAAGCAAATAAGGGTCAGATAAAATCAAACATGAAAGTCTAATCCTGGAAAGTGGGCCATAAAATGGAGGCATCCAGAGGGAGAGGGAGAAAATGCAGGGACAGGCCACAATGGACTGTGGTCTGGGTATTTGGTGGTGGGAGCACTACAGTAATTATACCCGAAGTGGGAGATCCTGTAGTGCAAAAATACTAACAATGATGTAAAACAATGGTAACTCAATTAAAAAAAAAAAAAAAACTAAACAAACGAACAAAAAATAAGTTGGAGTGTGTTGGAGTTAGCTTATAATATGTTACATCCTCAAAATGCATAAATGAAAGATTTAGTATTTTTTGACCTGATAGAAATCAATTTACCAGGCCCTCCCTGGTTGTGCAGCTGTTTAAAGCACAGCACTGCAAGCAAACCACAACTGCCTCCATGCCAGTTCGTATCCCTTCCAGAGGTGATCCACATGGCCCGGCAGACCTCTCCTGTCTCACCCACTGCTCCCCTCAGCAGTGTATTCAATCAGTCTGCCTGTTCTGCTCCCCACTCTGTCTCTGATGAATCCTCTCACTGCCCTTGTAACTCTGGCTTGTATCCCACTTCCGTACGCATACATAAATACATGTTTTTAAAAAATCAGCTTATCAACAGCATACAGTAACTGTCTCTAGAAATTTGAGTACTAGCAAGGTCAGTGACAGGATTATGAAAATCATAGCATAATACTTTCTGCCAGCCCACATTGTTGGCTTCTAAGGGAACATGAAAAACTCATCATCATTCACTTCCTAATCCCTTATCTACAATTGTTCTATCCAAAAGATTATGAAATGTTGATGTAAGTAGGCACTGTAAAAGAGCACAACTAGACCCCGAGTGGGCATCATCATTTTCAGAGTTAAGAGTTTTAGAAAATGTTGCTAGATATGTAGCTTTACTTTCCAAACCTTTCCAAATTGGAAAAGGTGATTTCAGGGTTTGGGGGGTTTTGTTTGTGATAG
>NW_004567117.1:18198413-18214108 GCF_000260355.1 Condylura cristata | reverse complement strand
ATAACCAAACACAAAGAGACTGGTGGAGTAGAATAACCAATCTCAAAGAGACTGGTGGAGTAGAATAACCAATCTCAAAGAGACTGGTGGAGTAGAATAACTAATCACAAAGAGACTGGTGGAGTAGAATAACCAGTCACAAAGAGACTGGTGGAGTAGAATAACCAGTCACAAAGAGACTGGTGGAGTAGACTAAATAGGGAAAGAAGCTGCCTATTCTCTGAGAGGAGACTGCACTTTGGCCTCCTTTCCCCCTCTCTGGCCTGGCTCCACCAGTCTGGTATTCCCAATTTACTTCTGTGCCCTTGCCCTTAGTAAACTTTTTCCTTCTTTAAGTACATTTGCCTCTTCTTTCTTGCTTGCCTGAGCACCTGTGAAGTTCCTGCAGTGGCTTTGAGAGGCACCTACCATAGTGGTCTAGTGGTGGAGGCAGCCCGCCACTGTAGCCAGGGATCCTCTCCTGGCTGGGAGATGAGGCCTGGAAATCAGACGTTTTGGTATCAGCTCCAGCTTCTCTTGGATGGGGCAGGGAACCTGGAACCTCCCCTTTTCCTGGGGACCATCCTCTTATAACATGACAATAAATATTGATTTTTCTAGGGATCAGTCCCCATGCAGAAGTTTTCATGAGGTAGATGGTGAAAGCCACTGACTTTCAATGGTCAGGCTCCTTGGCCAAAAGTACTGTGGACGTGACATGTTACAGATATTGACTGGACTTAATAGTTTGGCTACTCTTTAAGATGCATAAAAGTGAGAAAAATAAAAAACTATTTGCAGTGGAAAAGCTCAAATTGTCGGTACACAGCTAACATATATCAGCACTTGTCATTTATACACGGAGACCTCCTGGGAAGTGTAGAGTTTATAGCAGCGTTTCTGTCTCTATGTGCTCTGTCATCAATCACACTCAAAAGCCTGCGGACTCCCATGACAATCATTATCTATGGATGTCATTTGGCAAGTCATTGAATATAATCTGGAATTTGTTTTGTTATTTTGAATTGTTACTTAAACTATTTTATTAATGCTTAATTTTTTATCTACCTTATATATATTTTTAAAGCATTATGTATTTTAATATGGTCCTTCAGTTTTGTTTGTTTAAAGATTTATTTATGCATACAGAACTGGGGTACAGGCCAGAAGTACAGGAACAGTGAGAGGATTCACCAGAGACAGAGTGGGGAGCAGATCAGGCAGATTGACGGAGTACACTGCTGAGGGGAGCAGCGGGCAGGTCAGGAGAGGTCTGCCACGCCACGTGGTCACCTCCACAGCTGGGGATTGAACTCACACAGAAATGGCTGCTGCCAACTTTGCAGTGCTGCACTCCAACCCATTTCGCCACCAGGAAGGGCCTCTACCTTGTTTTTATAACAAGATTATAGAATCTTTTTTTTCTTTCTGTACTCCCACACTGCTTGCCTTAAGAGCTCAATAAATATTTGCAATGAGTCTTTTATATAATATGTATTGTTTTCACAGCACTAGATTGAGTCATGATGTGGCAAGAATTGTTGTACTGAAGAACTTAACTGACACCATGTTCTGAGAACCGCCATTTTAAAGAGGAGGCTTGGTATCCTTGAGTGACAAGCATTCCTCTTAAGTGACTTATAGGTGAGACATGATCTGGCCACTTCAAGGGACCAATCACAATGGCCAGCAGCCAACCATACCATACATTGAAAGCATGTGAAGGTCAGCCAACCTTACCATACATGGAAAGTATGGAAAGGTCAACCAATCAGAAACTGCTCTCTATACTCTCCTATTGTTTGGGGCTCTTCCTGGTAACCAGATGCTGCTGGTTGAAGTCAGGTCCAAGCTTGAGCTTGCATTAAAGTTTACTTTGCTATTGTAGCAGTGGTCTGGTCTTTTTCTCCGTGGTGCATTTCACAGGTCAAGGTACAACAATATCTCCATGGCTGCCTTTAAGAGTTAGTTCTGATTTCATTTTTCTCTTCAGGTTCTCCAATTTTTCATAAAGATAACTGTCCTGAGATTTTTATGTGCACTGAAACCCTGTCATATTATTGTATTAACTGTTAACACTAGCTTTTTCTGAGAGGAATAATAATTGCTTTTACATAATTTTCTGTGCTTTCCCAAATAACCATGCATTAATTTTAAAACTATAAATGATTTTATGTTAATTTTTGAATAAATAAAGGATCATGGTGTCTAGGCCAGTTGCTCCAGAAAGAGATGAATCAATTTATTCTCTGTCCTTAATACATATAAAAATCATTATATTATTTAACTACATTTATGCTCCTTTTAGAGTGGATACAGAATTTGTCATTGTTAGGTATTAGATGAATTTTGGCTTCTTTTGGCAGCAGCAGACTAATTAGTCTTGGATCTACTTCTACCTCATTGAGGATATTTACAACATTCTTTTCACTATTGCAATGAGTATTTTATATATGTGTGTGTGTGTGTATAAATATATATGCACACAGACATATAAATGTAAAGTCATTAATTAAAATCTCATGGCATGACCTATAGTTATTTTTCTGTATATAAAAATACAATTATGACATACTACAATTTTTATTCATTCTGATGTTGTCAGAGTTGTTAGGTTCAGAGAGTGGGGTCACTGGGTTCACTCTGGGAAAGGTTTCACCAGAGCTCTCCTTTCAGCAGTGCGCAGTGAATTTGTCAGTGACACAGAGACATTACTTATATCCAAAAGGGCAGGTTTATTATAAAGGAGAGAGAAAACTAACAGACACATGGGACAGGTTTGCTGAGAGAGGCCGGCATGGTCACTGGTGAGCAGTCTTGAGGAGAGCGGCCTTTGCTGTGAGAGGTCAGTGAGGAGAAGTCCCGGCATGACGCATGTCATGGGCAGGCAGGAGGCTGCTGCCCTGCAGAGGGAAAGAGTGGGTAGAAAGAAGCACCTGCGTAGTCACAGGTGGGCAGAGGACTGCTGCCCCGTGCTAGTGCAGAGACTGCACAGATGAAGTCTTTTTTGGGGAGTGGCTCATTTCTCTGTAGAGTGGTTGTTTGCTGCTGATTTTGAATAAACTGTAGAATTTGAAAGGGGCCAGATTTCTACAATGTCCTCCACCTCCCCATCTTCACCTTCGGGTTGGTGGTCCTGACACCCCTCCAGCAGCCTGGTCCTGGCTTGGCTCTTGTGCTTTTGGGTCTAGGCATTGGTGCCTAAGGATCTCAGTTTCCATAGCTGGGTCAGTGGCTATGCTAACCTCTTCTACCCCCACCTCCACCTCTTGGCCTTGTGTAAGTCGTTTCTGATCTTGTGATGCCTTCTTTCCAGTTTTTCTATCCCTAACTTCCATCAATTCTAATCTCACAAAAGTAAAATAATTTCTGAAATAGGACACATAGTCGAGATTTACTTTACATTGTTGGACACTAGGAAGGAATTAGAGGATTTTTGGAAAATAGCATACTGTTCTCCCTCCTTCCCCCAAATTTGGATCAATTTCACTTATATTATTCTCACTTCATAATATGACTCACAATTCAGCCACATAAATGCATGATCATGTCTTCTTCCTTATAATGTTTTCTTTTCCTTAGAATTAGTAATCATTGTTGTGTTTGTGCTGTGTTTTCTATGTCAATTATTAATCTACCAATGACCTTTCTCCTGGTACCATAAAACAACTCCCAAAATATCAGGGAATGCAAAAAGATTTCATTTTGATATTTTTCATAGCGTTATTGACCGAGATTGTTTTAATTGTCCCAGTACTTTACATCACCTTGTCTAGATGTCCTTTGATAGCACTCACTCACTGACTCCATGGAACAGAAACCCTGACAGTTGCTTTTTTTCCTCTTCTTTTTGTAATACAAGTGACTGACAAGCTTTGATTGCCCAGGCATCCACTTCAAAAGGCACCACTTCAAAGAAGGCTATTTCTTTTTTGAATATTGAAGGCCACACAACTACATAAAGAGTAGGTTTGCCCCTACTGAGGCTGTTTTGTTTTATAGATCCTGGTTGATTTCAATAACTGACCATTTGCACCAGTTACTTTGTTTTTCTTTTTCTAGGCTTTAATTCCCAGTTTATATGTTTTTAATTCACCAATAAAATATAAGTCCTCAAAACTCTAGCCCCTATACCACTAGGTGCTTGATATCCTCCCCCCAACTCTCTCTCTCCCTTTTCCTCACCAAGCCCCAACCCACCCTCCTCGTCCTTGGTATGCTGTACAATTCAGTAATTTCCATTTCCAATAAGTGATAAAACCATTTTGTCAAGGTGTTTGATGGTTATTGCTGAAGGGTATCTTGTGGGCCTACTAAGAAACACAAGGACATTTCCAACCACCACACTGGATACAGGTAGGCTGGCTGAAACACAGAACTCTAGACTTAGCTAAATGATTTACATTGGCTAACGAAGAGTAGCAAATGGTAATATAAGAAGCCACTTCACAAGTACTTATGTATTTTTGCTGCCTCTCATGACAACATGTCCAGTTTGCTGCTAAGATATAATACAAATATAAAGGACAGCTGAGTTGTTCTGCTGGGAAGGAAGGACATCCTGAACAAACTCCGCACATATAATGAACCCCATGCCCATCCCAGACCAAGGACATCTAAGGCACCAAGGACTACAAATCCCACAATGTTATCACCAATGAAGGGAGGATTGCTGGGAAATGAGGGTGGAGTTAAACAGCCAAGCTTGATATATAACTAGACATGTGGGCCTTGGTGGGGGGTCCCTTGGTTTTTCAGTGGAGTTCAATGTGCTATTGGGACATTGGGCCCCCAGCTCAGCGGAACTGGTAGGATGCATTCAACAATTTATCTTCTTCTCTTTCCCCCTGAGTTCTTTCTTTTTTATCCTCCTTTTTGTAAATAAACCCTTTATTAACCTTTTTGTGTGCCTGTAGTTGAGTTCCATTACAAGACCCTTTTAAGCATTCAAGTGAGGACCCAGAGAAAGGACAACTCATTTGACTAAGGCCATGAAAGCACTGTCAACGATTATCAGCAAAATATTCATTGAATTCAACAGTGTAGTTTTGGACTCAACGGGTCTTTGGGTTTACTCTGGGGGAGTTTTCACCAAGTTCTCCTTTCTGTAGCATATGCAAACTTCTCTAGAAATAGAGGCAGAAATGTTTACTTAAAGAGCAGGTTTTTAGGGAAAGGGAATAGAAAAAGAAAGGACACATTATTACAGAATTGGGGTACAGGCCAGAGGTGCAGAAACAGTAAGAGGATTCACCTGAGACAGGTAGGGAGCAAAAATAGGCAGATTGAGCAAGTACACTACTGACAGGAGCAGCGGGACAGCCGAGAGCAGTCTGCTACCCCAAGTGGGTCACCTCTGGGGCAGGGGATCAAACTCGAGCTGAAGTTGCTGCTGTGGCTAACTTAGTAGTGTGCTTTAAACTGTGGTGCCACCAGGGAGAGCCTTTTGCCTTTTGCTAGATGGGAAAAGGGATAGTTTTGTCTGTGGGTCCTCAGGAGACAGATCTTGGGTATAATTGCTACTTATCTTGGTTTCTTTTGTTCCACTCTTTAAAGATCCCCATGATCTTATTTCCCCAGAGTTTCTCTGATTCCATGAAGGAGACTCTATGTGGTTGGTTTCGCTACTGCTCCTGTGTCCTCAGACCTTCCCATCCAGTTGTCACTTCTGTCCATTTACTTTTACTTTTCAACCTTCAAAATAGTGAAAACACCTCCCATCTTCCATTACCTTTCTCTTTCTCTCTCTCTTTTTTTTTTTTTGCTGTAGATCTATAACATTTTTTAAAATGACTGTCATTTTTGTAAATTTTTGGAACACATTCTCTTTGCAACATTTAATTTAAAGAAAATCTGACTAAATGGCTGTACAACTCTAAAATATACATAAAATTCATATAATTATATTATAACCTCTATTATATATATATATATATATATATATATATATATATTATGAAATCAGACTAAAAATGCTTTTAAACATTTTTAAAATATAGCACAGACCTTAGGGCCAGTGATAATTATTATTATTTGAAAGTACCAAAAAATATTACTTCATTGTTTTTTGTGGAGTTATAAAAGCTACAAAATGAGATAAATGTTTTGTTGGCTTGAAAAAAAATACATTAAGATGGATTGAATCTAGGGGTAATTGTAGAAAAAAACCCTTATCTGTAGAAATGATCAAAATGTCTTATGATGAATAAATACTTTAGTTTGATTTGCATGTATTATTTCCTAACAAATTTGAACTGTAACCTTTCTAATATACTATTATCTCCATAAATAATGTTTTCTCAGAACCTAAGTTAATGAGGTAAGTCCTGGTGATCTACTCATTAAAGTTCTAAAAATAGACTTGGTGATAAATGTGGTGTCAGAATTTCCAGGCCAGGGAGGAACCTGCAATGCTGGCAGTGATCAGTGCACAATTCCAGTGCCATGACACTGCATATTCATTTAATGAACTTCTCAGATATTTATTCCTACCCTCCCCTGGATTAAGATGATTATACTTTCTGTGAAAATCCTGTGACAATATTGGACTTCTGTTTACGATTGTTTGTCATTTACTGATTTGGGGTTGGGGGGGTAGTGAACTGTACATAATTTCCATTTTTCAATGCCTTGAAGAGCTTCCATTAAAATTTCAAAGATAGAAGGAGTAACCTTTTCAGTAAAAATTTACTATGAAGGAAACCTTTAAAAACACATTAATTCTTTTGGAAGAATTTATTGCAGTAATATTGGTGTCAGTGAATTTTGTTCTACAGTGTTATCTGTTCTATATACTTATTAAAAATACATGCTCTAAGTCCTATCTTTTGAATTGCCCACCAATAACGGGGTGTTCTAAGGTTAACTTTGCAAGTCAGGCAGCCCAGGCTTGAATAGCACATCTACCAAATATTAGATCCATAACCTTGGAAGAGTGTATCACTGTCTCTATAACCACATCTGTAAAATAGTAACACTGCCATCCATCTGCTAAAGACTGGAATCTTCATGTGGCCTAGTTAAGCTGTACCCAGCACCAGATTCACTGCAGGCAATCAGTCAATGCCGGTTCTTTTCTCAAAGCCCATAAAAACAAACAAACAAAAACAAAAGATACACAGATCTTGACATTATGAAGTTTGAAAAGAAAACGTTTAGCTAATCTGAGTCATAACTTTATATGTTTCAGTATATAATGAATTTAGTTCTTCATCCTAACTTTCTATTGGGGAGTAGGCAATGTTTTTCTAAATTTATTACTATTTGAATTAGTTGTTCTCATTAATTGGTCCTGAGCTATGATATATGGGAGAATCGACTGAAAATCAACATTTTCAACCTCTAGGCTATACAGTATGTTCTTAGCCTCAAATATTCTGCTATATCAACATCTTTTGTCAAAAATTCAGTTTTGAGGCTACAAAAGAAAGTTCTGAAACTTAATCCTCATAAAGTCTGTGTGAGCTCACATGTCAGGAATATGAATTACTATTGAACCATGCTTGCTTTAAATTATGTTTGGATACATGACAAAGTACTTTCCAATAAATTTCTGACTTATAATAGTATATAGTTTCTAATCTAAGTACTCATGTATTCATTGTGCATATTTGAAGGCCACAGAGACTGCAAAATTGGAAGCAAAAAAAAAAAAAAACAACTTAAAAAAAACATTTCTTTAAAACTTGATATGGGGCTCTCCCTGGTGGCTCAGTGGTTAGGGTACAGCAGTGCAAGCTAGCCACAGCTGCTTCAATGTGAGTTTGATCCCTAGCCCTGAAGGCGATCCACATGGCACAGCAGACTTCTCCTGACCAGCAGTCCCCTCAGCAATGTACTTTGTTTATCTGCCTGTTCTCCTCCCCACTCTGTATCTGGTGAATCTTCTCACTGCCCCTGCACCTCTGGCCTGTATCCCAGTTGTATATGTATAAAAAAATAAATAAATATTAAAAAAACAAAAATAAAGCTTGATATGACATTAAAAAATCATTTTTGTTTACAATGTTCAGATAGTGTTACATTGTTAAAATAGACTCACTTCATTTTGCCAAATTGTAAGTGTGGCTTAATAATTTATTTTTTAGTGCTGCTGCTATTCTTCCTAGCTGGTTACATTTTTGAGTCACAGTAGGGGGTTAACTACTATGTTAAACATTTTACCTACATAAATTTATCCAACCCTTCCAGTCATATGTGAAGGTTCCTCTTAAGGATCATCCATTATGGTAGCTATGGTTCCACCTCATTGAACTATAAAGGCTATCTATAGTTCTTACTCCATATAAAAATCTTTTAAATAGTTGAGGACAATTTTATGCTTCATTTTCCAGATTAATATTTTTATCCTTCCCGAAATGATGAGATTGTGGTTCTCCTTTCTACTTTGGTAACTGCCCTCTCAGAATCAACCAGTTTCTAACTGGATGCCTAGCAACTCTTCCAGATGCTAACTGGGACTGACCATCATACTCCTTATATAGAGTCAAGGACTGGCTTCTCCCTTGGGCTGTGGTTAGCCCTCATGTTCAATCAAATGGCATGTTAGCTCTGTTAGCTTTCGCTCCACACACTAAACATGTGTGTGTGGTCCATACTGTCCTTCATCTCATGCTGGACTGAAAATTATTAGTGAAAATATATATGTGAGGGCCCTCCCTGGTGGTGCAGTGGGTTAGAGCTGCTGCACTGCGAAGCTAAGCCAAGCCATGGTGGCTTCAGTGCTAGTTCGATCCATGCCCCGGAGGTGACCCATATGGCCCGGCAGACCTCTCCTGTCTCGCCTGCTGCGAGACTTCAGCAGTGTATTTCATTGACCTGCCTATTCTGCTCCCCACTCTGTCTCTGGTGAATCCTTTCACCACACTTGCACCTCTGGCCTGTACCCCATTTCTGTATGCATAAATAAACCTTTTAAAAAATTGTATGTGGAAGTAGAAATCTTTATAACATCTTAAATTTATATAGAGTCAGTTACCTTTTATGCAAACTTGTCAATATAATGAATGCTACTTCAAATTTAAAAATACATAAAAAGTCCATTTATATTGTCTTTGAAGAATGTAAACAAAGGCTGAAACTGAGATACATACTCAAGCAATTACTTATGTCTTGACCTTATCAACAATTAGCAATTTACGAGTTGATCTAAGTGTAACTAAAAACATATCAAAATAAATAATAAGCGTATCTGTAGAGAATTGAAAACTGGCACTATAATTAATTATACTATGTAGGTAAAATGAAAGGTCATTTTAATCAAATGCTGTAAGCATTTTGATATAATAGGTACAAGTAAGCATACACACATGTATTCTTAATTTAAAGGACTAATTGTCAAGATTTTCTTAGTAAATATAAACATATAAGCTTGTTTTTCTTACAAAGGGAATTCTGCATGTTTATATGGGAGCTAAAAGAGGCAGTAATAATTAAATATTTCCCAAGCTTTATTAGTTTTCATAATTTTAATCTTTCATAATTTCCCCAAATTATTAAAAAAAAGTAGATAAGGAAGCAAATATGAGTTTCTTTTGTAGAAAATGGCCAAATAACTTTCATGTTTAGGCTATAATATTAATTATTTTAGATTTATTGGACATTTATATTGGATCTTTTACATTGGCAAAAGGAGAATT
Organism: Condylura cristata; assembly: GCF_000260355.1. Taxonomy (NCBI): domain Eukaryota; kingdom Metazoa; phylum Chordata; class Mammalia; order Eulipotyphla; family Talpidae; genus Condylura; species Condylura cristata. Next base: position 18,204,491 of record NW_004567117.1, on the reverse strand, counting down.
TTAAAAAGAAGAGATATCTTTTGGATTTTTTTCTGCATTTTTACTTGGGTATTTTTTTTTTGGATGAAAATTCCCCTTTATTTTATATGATACATTTTCCTAATAGACTTGTTTTTGTTAGAGGACCCTTGCTTTTGTATTCCTGCTTTGAAGATTACATATGAATATCAAAATATGGCTCTTTTTAGTGTACGCCTTTCATAACACATGAATTTCACCCATTACTCCTTATTTCATCCTTCATATACAGATAGTATTTGAGAAGTGACCTTTTTTATAACTTTGAAATTGTCAAAAATATTTCTATATGCAGACTACAGTGTAGTCTTATGCACACTACAGTGTGAAATGTTGAGAAAACATCCCAGTTGCCCAAAACCCATTGTTTTTCTTATGTTTTCCTTGCTTTCTTGAGGTCTGACTCTAATGATCATGTTTAATTTTGCACTTAAGAGTATGTCTACAGGGCCTTCCCTGGTGGCACAGTGGGTTAATGCACAGCACTAGGAAGTTAAAGCCACTTCAGCATGAGTTCCATCCCCGCCTGCCCCGGAGGTAGTCCACATGGCGTGGCAGACCTCTCCTGACCTGCCTGCTGCTCCCCTCAGCAGTGTACTTCGTTGATCTGCCTGTTCTGCTCCCCACTCTGTCTCTGGTGAAGCCTCTCACCACCCCTGAGCCTCTAGCCTGTACCCCAGTTCTGTATGAATAAATAAATAAATCTTTTTTTTTTTAAGTGTATGCCTACAGTTTATTTAGGTAAGATATGAATCAATTGTTTAGAGAGTAGGAACTTCTCAAATGTATTTTGTCAGTGTAGCAATGTTGTCTATTTAGATTACTGAAGATAAGAGACCAAAGTAGTAATTTACAGTTAATCCACAAAAACCATGAAGAGAGGAGAGTGGGTGTTCAGGTCACAATGTTGATGGTCTGACCTTGGCACACATTCATTTCCTCTTCTGTTTCATACTGCCGGTATCCTATGCTTTCTATATTGGTAGTCACTTCACTCCATCTCCATTTCCCTTATTGGCCAACCTTGTGAAAAAGATACTGTGTAAGTAGTGATTTTGAACATCAAAAGTTAGAAATTCAAACAGTTATTTTCACTTTATATTTTTTTTTTTCACTTTGAGTTGCCAGGGGAACATTGCCGTTAATTCTGCGTGTTTAGACAATTAGAACCAAAACTTTATTTTCATTTGCCAATTTAGCCAGTAAATATTTACTGAAAATACCTACTTTGTTCTAGGAGTTATATAAAGTATTGAGAAGACAGATATATCTATCTTTTCTCTTGTATGTGATCTGTTAGTGGGGACAAAAGTAGAAACAAATAACTGAAAAGCTTTGTGGCAAATGTAGGTATGTATATATATAAATACTTATGTTCATATATATTAATCTATATAAATGTATTCATGTATATGCATATGTATATATCACATGCATATTCATGTGTGTTGTATGTATACATATGTATACATGTACACATAAGTTACTTAACCCATTGATGGAAAATTAGGGGAAATTTCTTGGGAGAAATAATATATGAACTGATTCTTTTATGCCAACTGGTGGTTTAAAAAAAAAAAATAAAGGCAATAGGCCCTAAATTTCAAACTTGGAATACAAGATAAAACAAGGGTCTAAAATATAGAACACTTTGGTTTATTTCAGAAATGGTAAGTCCTAAAATGCCATTGCATCATGAAATATCAGTTTGAAAATGATAGATAATGAGACTAGATAAGTAGCCAATAGTCATAAATGAAGAATTTCTATGCCACCTTGAAGATTTTATAATATATCCTAAGAGATAAGAATTACTAAAGATTTTTATGTAGAGAAGATAACTTGTTAGTTTGGCAGTCATGCTATGCAACTATATATGTTATGAGGAGGATCAATTTCAGAGAAATTGAAATGTACAAAAGAACCACATTTTTCATGCCTGACTACATAAAAGGGAATTTTTTTAGACCAAACTGTGCTATTTTTATTTTTATTAAGCTAAATTTATGGAGCACTTTCTTTTAATCAATACCATGAATCTTAGGAATACCAAGTTAAGCAAGAACAGATACATTTCCTATTCTCATGACTATTAGGGTATATAGTAAGGGAGAAAGAGTTTAACATAGTAATCACATAAGTTACGAACTGGTAAAATAATGGCTTTGAGGTTAAATCTGGTCTTTACTTTTGTTAAGTAGGAATTATGTCCCATAATGGCTTTAAAATTGTTATTTTAGCCTCAGTACCTCAGAATGCGAACTTATTTGGAAATAAATTTTTACAGAGGTAATCAAGTTAAGATGAGTTCTTTAGGGTTGCCCTTAATCCAATACAAATGTTGTCTTTATAAAAAGGGGAAAGATAGACTTACAGATACAAAAAAGGAGGAAGGTCACATGGATACATGCAGGTAAGGAGTGGGGTGTTTCTGGAGTGGGGAATCTAGAAGCCAACAAATGCTAAGACTTGCTGGCAAACAACAGATGACAGAAGAAGCAAGAAAAGACTCTTCTAGAGGCCTCATGGAAAGATATTGACACCCTAATTTTAAATTTCTTCCCTCCAAATATAAAAAAGTAAAAGAAAAAGAAAATCTACAGTTTTTAAGATTTTAGGTCTTGGCACTTTAATACGGCAGCACTAGGGAACTAATTCTTACTTGTTTTATACATGTATTTTTTATTAGAAATCAGCCACATTTTAAAAAAATATCTCCACATTAAGATTAGTACTTATAATAATGACTATGTGGTCTAGAAGGCCTAAAATACTTACTTTCTGACCCCTTATAATAAAATTGTGCTGATCCCAGACACACATGAATATAAATTTTTAACTGCAATATAAGGAAGAAAAATATCACTGTAAGAATATACAATAAGAGAAAGAAAAATGGAAGTATGGAGCATCCCTCTTGGCCTAGGGGAAAGTCCCAGCACTACTATTGCTAAGGCCCACCTAAATGGCCTGAATTTGATCCCTGATCAGGGAGGTGGCCCACATGGCCCAGCAGACCTCTCCTATCTTACCAGCTGCTCCCCTCAGCACGTATTTCAGTAGATCAGCATGTTCTGCTCCCCACACTGTCTCTGGTGAATCCTGAAAGGAAAAAGGACGGACACCGTGAGTCTGTTCACCAGGAAAAGTCCCTGTCTTTATTTTTAGCATCAAGCTTATATACAAAGGGGGCTACCGTGGCCTGCACCCATTGGCCAGGTCCCGGCTAGGCAGGTGGGAAGTATCAAAAATTATTGACAAAAGAACCTGTAAGCTGGGGTTTTTGGGTCTGTGCCCATGTACGAGGATGGAGACAGCCAGACTGTAGTCAAGGCCGCGGGCGCTTCCTTATCAGCCTGAGGCCCAGAATTGCTAACTAAGCTAAACTGCTAAGCCAAACTGATTTTCTTCAAATCCTCTCATCAACTTTTGTCCCCTGCACCTCTAGCCTACACCCCAGCTCTGTATGCATAAATAAACAAATAAATTTTTTTGAAAAAATAGTGAGAATAGTAAGACAGGAAAGATTTTCTCAGAAAGATTTGAAGTCTTATTAACTAACCTGGTAAAGATGATGAAGGGAAGATCCCACATACAAGGAATAGCAATTTTCATTCTCAGATTTACCACAAAGGAGACCCTTTGAGGCAAAAGCTTCCATGCATATTTGTCTTTTTAGGAAGTGGACCCTGGGAGCAGAGACAAGTGACAAGGATCACTAAGTAAGGAAGGAAAATGTAATACAAGAGTACCATACCCTGTGGTTCCACTGGAAGTAACTAGCAGTAAATACTGCTGTGACCATCTGGAATGCTCAAAATTATCTCTGTGAGTATCCAAACACTGGTTAGAAAAAGCCCTGGAGAAGGAATGAGAGATACCTGGCCAAGGTCAAGGTTAACCTATGTAACTTCAGACACAATTGTGGGAAGCTCACCAAGGTATGTTTTAACATGGTCACTATAGTGGTTATTATGAGGTCATTATGGGGCATATTTGGTGCCAGCCACAATGTGCTCAATGCCAAATATCAACAATTGGAGGAATGTGGTACAACTAAGTCATTCATGGTGAAAGGGTTGATCAGCTGATAGCATAAAAAGTAAGGTGTAGCACAGCTATAAATTGTGGCTAAAGGCAAAACTAAGCTGAAGAGTTAGGTAAATAGAAGACAAAATCATTTTTTGTTTAATTTTTTTCCTGAGATTTATCCTTAGGTCACTGTCAAGCCACCATAGGCTTATTAGTAGGAGAAAAACTTACCAGAGTTCAACTTTATAGAGTGATTAACAGCATTAGATCCCTGGCTCTAGGTAACGCTGGCTGTAGCAAGCCCACTGTAGGAAATGGACTGGAAAAGTGAAAGTAAACACAGTCAAATCTTTGAAGAAGAGATCAAGGTAGTCTGGTTGACATAGGATCGTAAATTGACCTACAGTGGCAGGGATGGAGGTGGAGAGGAATAGACATATTCAAAAGATATTTAGTGTCCAGTAGGAAAAGTTACAGCACTTGGTAATGGATTAGATTTTGGGGAAAGCTGTAGTGGTTGAAGAAGGAGATGTGAAGAATGGTAAACAAGCATTCATCTTATGGAAACTGATGAATGTTGCTGCCAGTCATTGACAAGGAGACTTTAGAAAGAACTAGATTTAATATAAAGCTTGAGATACCTTTAAGAGATCTAAATCACTATATCAGTTGGAACTAGGCTGGTAGAAATATAAATCTGGTGTTAAGAAGATTAGAATTGACTGGAAAAAGAAATTTGAAGACTATCTACATAAAGAAAGGGACTAAGCTGTGTTTGAGCTGAAATTACTGAAGGGAAAGAATATAGGATGAGAGATGAACAAGGGGTTTTCCAATCATTGGGACCCTTCCTGGTGACACAATGGGTTGAAGCATAGCAGTTTTAAACTACCACAGCCACTGCAGCATGTGTTTGATTCCCAGCTGGGGAGGTGACGTACATGGTGTGGCAGACCTCTGCTGTCCTGCCCGCTGCTCCCTTCAGCAGTGTATTTTGGTACATCTGCCTGTTCTGCTCCCCACTCTGTCTTTGGTGAATCCTCTCTTTCCCCGAACCTCTGGCCTGTACCCCAGTTCTGTATGCATAAATAAATAAATCTTAAAAAAAAGAAATGCTAACATTGATGAGCAGATAGTCTCTTTAAAAATAAATCATAAAGAGGCAAAGAGAAAAAAGAATGTGTGCAAAATAGATATTTTATAGATATTTATGAGCTAAAAACTGTAGATTTTAAAATTGGGGATCAACTCAAGTGAGAAAAGAAGAGTGACTCTTTGGTTACTAGTTTGCATGTGTGGATGGGTGATAGTTGAACTGGAGAAAGGATGGGGTGAATTGTTTTTTAACATTTATTTTCATTTATTTATGCATAAAAGAACTGTGGTGTAGACCAGAGGTTTGTGGGGGATGGAGAGAAAATGAAAGGATTCATCAGAGACAGAGTGAGGAGCAGAACAGGTAGATCTTGAAATATTGTTTTGAACAGGGGTGAGACACGAGAGGTCTGCTGAGCTATGGGGTCAGCTTCCTGGCAAGGGATCAAACTCTTGCTGTAGTGGCTGAAGATAGCTTGATAGCACTGAGACTTTAGCCCTCCCCAGACCACCAGGGAGGCCCCAGTGGAAAGGGTGAGTTTTAAACATTTGGAATATGAGGTTACTGGGAGACATTTATGCATATATACCTAGGACATGTTATTATAAAGATTGACTTTGACATACAACACTTATAATTTACCAGCTATTTCCCCCACTTATAACTTACCAGCTATTTCCCCCAACGTTTTACTTAGTTAATTCATGAATTATCAAAACAACCCTGTTGCCTTCATTTTGCAAACGGGAGAGCAGAAGTTCAGAAATATTCAGTCAACTGCTCAGAATTACACAGCTTCTAAATAGTGAATGCAGCATTTAAACCTAAAAAATCTGGTCAAAATTACACACTTACTGTATAGTAAAAGCAGCTTAGCATTATATATTTATATTATAAAGTATTATGTTATATTAATTATATTATAAATTATT
>NW_004567117.1:18140814-18198313 GCF_000260355.1 Condylura cristata | reverse complement strand
GGTCAGGAGAGGTCTGCCACGCCATGTGGTCACCTCCGGGGCGGCGGGAATCGAACTCAGCGGAAGTGGCTTTAGCTTCTTGGTGCTGTGATTTAACCTGCTGCACCACAAGGGAGGGCCAAAAAAAATCCATCACGTTTTTAAAGGTGTTTTTCTTTATTTTTCTTTATTTTTTCTTTTCCCTGTTCTTTAAAATTACCAGAGGAGAAAAAGCAACATAAGAAGGGGGAAGGCATCTTAGAAAAATTTCCATAACATTGATTAGCTCCATATTAGTTTTGAGTAGACAATGTGGCTATTACTCCTGGATTTCAAAGGTGGAAATGATCCTCCAACCTGTACTGTCTTTGAATGGTGTATTTCATACCCTATGGAATCCTGTGTTGCAGAAGGGCTGGTGGGGAGCAACAAATGCTCATTTCAATCCAGGAAGGAAGCTGAAAAAATAAAGCAAGACTTAACTGAGCAATCATATCAGGCCATTTACTACAGATGTTTCTAATCTGGAGTCGAGGAAAATAATTAGTCTGTGGCCCTACTGAAATTTTAAGCAGAACTGCATGTTTGTGCAAAATATTAAGCTGCCTAGAGGAAAAGTCATGAAGTATCCACAAATCAAAACTTAGTGAATGACTAATAAAGAAAGTAAGTTGGAAAGGAGGGTGGAGTGTATGGCATTCAAGAGAAAAATACTCAGGATCTCCCTGGTGGCCTAGGGGTTAAGTCTCAGTGCTATTGCCCGCTATAGTAGATCTGCCTGTTCTGCTCCCCATTCTCTCACCGCTTGCGTCTCTGCTTACACCCCAGTTCTTCTATGCAAAAATTAAAAAGAGAGAGAGAGAGAGAGAAATACTGTATAGGATCGATCATCAGTGATACCAGTAGGAGGATCCTGAAATCACAGTAACATTGGATCACCAGGGACAACTAGTGGCTCTAAGGAGGAAACAGGTCCTGCGCATCATACCTGAGAGAGACTGGTTTGACTCGTGTGCGTTTTTCAAGACACTGAGAACTGCAAAGAAAGAAATCAGACCTTCCCTAGTGGCACAATGGGTTACAGTGCAGCATTATGAAACTATTGGCAGCCACTGCAGCACAAGTTCTATCCCTGGCCAGGGAGCTGAACCACATGACACAGCAGACCGCTCCTGACCTGCCCACTGCTCCTCTCAGCAGTGTGTTTCACAGATGTACCTGTTCTGCTCCCTACTCTGTCTCTGGGGAATCCTCTCACCCCCCACACCTCAGGCCTGGTATCCCAGTTCTTGTATGCATAAATAAATAAACATTTTTTAAAAAAAGAAATGAGAAAAAGAAATGCTATGGTATAATGTCTAAGTGTTTTAAAGTATAAGAGGAAGCATGAGTTCAGAAAAAAAATATAAAGGATCAGTTTGTACATTATTAAAAAAACTTAATAGTCTGAGAATTATTTTAAAAAATAAAGTCTTGTACATTTTCTCTTGCATCTTCTGGTGGAGTTAAATCTCTAAGTAGCAAAAAGATGTAAAGGTCTCCAAACTTAACTAAAAATAATTCATACTCTGAGACAAAAAGGAAAATATATTCAATAGATTAATTTTTATGATAGTTATTTATGATAGATCATCACAATTAACAGTTAAATTTTTTTTACATGCAAAACATGAGTTTTTGACCTAGCACTTCTGCACACCTATAAATTGTGCTGGAGTAAATTTTTAAAGAAATGTCCCAGAGTTAAGTGCCAAAAACCATTATAATCTTTGTGTGATATGGTAGAAAACCCTTGTTTTTATTAATATTATTGTTGTTACTATTATTGTGACTGCAATAAGGAAAATCAAGTCAAGCTTTGGATTAAAATTTTGGCATATAGACTAAAATTAGGCAATATCAATAAAATGAAAAATCCCTCATCTAAGTCTTCAAAATACTCTTCCTATTAGTTCCAAATTAATTTAGTTTAGCTAGCAAATGCATATCGAATATAGTATAGTATATAGTATAGTATATATATACATATATATACACACACATATATAAATATATATATATATATATATGTATATATGTATAGACAGGGTAAAACCATGCTTTGGTTGTCTATAAATCATATTTGAGAACTTGGTCTGCTGGGGTAAGAGAACTATAGCCAGTGAAAAGCGGGTTACTCAGTGCTAAGAATAACAGCTGAAGAGGCTTAAATATAAACAACTTGAATAGGTCTTTGACCAAAAGCTGAAAACTATTAACCACAGTTAATCCTATTATTTGACCTTGGACAAATTAATTAATGCTGGAGCCCAAAGTTCTTCAAATGTTGAATGAGGATAATACTATCTACCTTAGAGCTGTCAAAGTTAGTACACAATTATCACATATAACATGCCAAAAACACTTACTACTTAATGTTTGTTTGAGTTAGAAATATTATAAATGACAATAAGATATTGTTTAAAGCATAATACCTTAATAGGCGCATTCATTTCACTTAGTTTCCATATTAAAATGTATTAATTTATTAAATTCTGCCCATCGATTTTAGATACTTAGGCTCCTCTCCTAAATGATAATATACCTACAGGCCCTTTAGGTCTTTAATAATATCAGAATAATTTATTCCAAGGTGGTGATGAAATGACTGGTAACAGTAAAATGAGAACTGTTGATAAATTTCCTTAAATGGGAGACAATCTGTGAGGGGCCCTCTAGCATGACTGATTAAAGTATTTTGCGGAATGTTTGCTCCAGCTGCCAGTCGTCTTTGGTCACCACCAAATCCGGACTATATTGTGGAGAGGTTCAGAAAGATGACTGCCTGTGGATTCCTGTCCAGGATTGTAGTTCTCTTTTTCTTTCAATTGTGAATTTATTCTGTTCTTTAATAATTTATCCTCAGACAGTTGAGTTTGATTGTCCACAACAAGTGGTTCTCCCTTAGAAACTCACAAATACTTATTTTTCTTCCTTCGAGTATTCTGAGTACAAATACCTTGAGCTCTGTCAAATCCCAGATAATACAAACATAAATGTCTAGTCTGTTTTTCTGAGGAAAGAAAAACATCTTGCAGCATCTCCACATTTAAAAATTGAATAAAGGGAGTTATTTACTTGTAATGTTTTGCGGGAGGATAACAACAACAAAATTGTCTTCAGTGCAATACCATCAAGAATTGTGGTGACAATGGGTTCAAATTTTAAAACCTGGATTAAACTTCTTAACTTTTCTTTTAAGCAGAATATTTTGTTCCATCACCATTGAATGATATATGTTGGGGTCTTTGTGCTAAAGCAAAAATCCATCACTTTTTTTTTTTTTAAGATTTATTTGTGCATACAGAACTGGGGCACAGGCCAGAGGCTCAGGGGCAACGAGAGGCTTCACCAGAGAGAGTGGGGAGTAGAACAGGCAGATCAACGAAGTACACTGCTGAGGGGAGCAGCGGGCGGGTCAGGAGAGGTCTGCCACGCCATGTGGTCACCTCCGGGGCGGCGGGAATCGAACTCAGCGGAAGTGGCTTTAGCTTCTTGGTGCTGTGATTTAACCTGCTGCACCACAAGGGAGGGCCAAAAAAAATCCATCACGTTTTTAAAGGTGTTTTTCTTTATTTTTCTTTTCCCTGTTCTTTAAAATTACCAGAGGAGAAAAAGCAACATAAGAAGGGGGAAGGCATCTTAGAAAAATTTCCATAACATTGATTAGCTCCATATTAGTTTTGAGTAGACAATGTGGCTATTACTCCTGGATTTCAAAGGTGGAAATGATCCTCCAACCTGTACTGTCTTTGAATGGTGTATTTCATACCCTATGGAATCCTGTGTTGCAGAAGGGCTGGTGGGGAGCAACAAATGCTCATTTCAATCCAGGAAGGAAGCTGAAAAAATAAAGCAAGACTTAACTGAGCAATCATATCAGGCCATTTACTACAGATGTTTCTAATCTGGAGTCGAGGAAAATAATTAGTCTGTGGCCCTACTGAAATTTTAAGCAGAACTGCATGTTTGTGCAAAATATTAAGCTGCCTAGAGGAAAAGTCATGAAGTATCCACAAATCAAAACTTAGTGAATGACTAATAAAGAAAGTAAGTTGGAAAGGAGGGTGGAGTGTATGGCATTCAAGAGAAAAATACTCAGGATCTCCCTGGTGGCCTAGGGGTTAAGTCTCAGTGCTATTGCCCGCTATAGTAGATCTGCCTGTCTGCTCCCCATTCTCTCACCGCTTGCGTCTCTGCTTACACCCCAGTTCTTCTATGCAAAAATTAAAAAGAGAGAGAGAGAGAGAGAAATACTGTATAGGATCGATCATCAGTGATACCAGTAGGAGGATCCTGAAATCACAGTAACATTGGATCACCAGGGACAACTAGTGGCTCTAAGGAGGAAACAGGTCCTGCGCATCATACCTGAGAGAGACTGGTTTGACTCGTGTGCGTTTTTCAAGACACTGAGAACTGCAAAGAAAGAAATCAGACCTTCCCTAGTGGCACAATGGGTTACAGTGCAGCATTATGAAACTATTGGCAGCCACTGCAGCACAAGTTCTATCCCTGGCCAGGGAGCTGAACCACATGACACAGCAGACCGCTCCTGACCTGCCCACTGCTCCTCTCAGCAGTGTGTTTCACAGATGTACCTGTTCTGCTCCCTACTCTGTCTCTGGGGAATCCTCTCACCCCCCACACCTCAGGCCTGGTATCCCAGTTCTTGTATGCATAAATAAATAAACATTTTTTAAAAAAAGAAATGAGAAAAAGAAATGCTATGGTATAATGTCTAAGTGTTTTAAAGTATAAGAGGAAGCATGAGTTCAGAAAAAAAATATAAAGGATCAGTTTGTACATTATTAAAAAAACTTAATAGTCTGAGAATTATTTTAAAAAATAAAGTCTTGTACATTTTCTCTTGCATCTTCTGGTGGAGTTAAATCTCTAAGTAGCAAAAAGATGTAAAGGTCTCCAAACTTAACTAAAAATAATTCATACTCTGAGACAAAAAGGAAAATATATTCAATAGATTAATTTTTATGATAGTTATTTATGATAGATCATCACAATTAACAGTTAAATTTTTTTTACATGCAAAACATGAGTTTTTGACCTAGCACTTCTGCACACCTATAAATTGTGCTGGAGTAAATTTTTAAAGAAATGTCCCAGAGTTAAGTGCCAAAAACCATTATAATCTTTGTGTGATATGGTAGAAAACCCTTGTTTTTATTAATATTATTGTTGTTACTATTATTGTGACTGCAATAAGGAAAATCAAGTCAAGCTTTGGATTAAAATTTTGGCATATAGACTAAAATTAGGCAATATCAATAAAATGAAAAATCCCTCATCTAAGTCTTCAAAATACTCTTCCTATTAGTTCCAAATTAATTTAGTTTAGCTAGCAAATGCAAGTCTGTTTACCTTGTTATAGCTATGAGTTACCTCTTTTTTTGTGTGTTTTAATTTATGAATATTTTATAAGTAAAACAAGATAAGCAAACGAAAATAAACTAGCATCTAATTTACTGTTTTTTTTTTTTTTTTTCAAAAAAGTCTATTTTTATCTTTGAAAACTAAGTTTTCTTCTTAGGAAGATCTCATTTCCCTTCTTTGCAACAAGCCTTCAAATCTGTAAATAAAATGTTGTTACTAGTGAATGACTGGCTAATGGTTTGAGCTGTGTAGTACATAATCAGGCCCTGTCCATTTTATGGCTTTATTCTACAGAGAAATGTTTATAAAAAGGTACATAATGATCTTCCATTTTAGATCATTTTCTCCACATGAATGCAGAACTCTATTTGAAATAGAAACTGTGTTTGTATCTATGTCTGTAAGTGTGGTATATTTGAGGAGGCCAATCATAACAAGTAATCAGAGAGCTAATTATAAATCATTTATTAAAAATCCGTCAATCAGAAGAGGTAATTTTTCCACCAGTGGGATTTCTAATTTTTCCACAAGTGGCTCACTTATAATAAAGACTAAATAAACAAACATTCCAAATAGATCCATGAATTATTAAACATATTTTCAAAAAGAAAAATGAAGAAGGGCTGCTAATATGCATATTCCGTGCATAGTCCCCCTGGCGCCATACATAAGTAATAACACAGATCAGGGGGCATTATGCAGCTACAAATTTGGAACCATAACTAGTAATTTTTTCTCTAAATTCTAACTTTGAAAATGAGAATAATTAAACAATATAAAGAATTCTACAATAAAAGAGGTGATTAATAATAGATTTTAAGGAGAGCTGAGTAAGGAATTCATGAAGAAAGTGAAGCATGACATAAAAGAATGAGTCCAAAGAATTAAGAGGCTGCCCAAAGACTAAAACTAGCCCACTAGTAGCCTACCTACTTTTCTTTTAACAGTATAGCAATTTAAGCTACCATTTTTTTTTTCAACTTAATAATTACCTCTCAAAAATATTTAGACTGCCTCAGTAGTACTACCACCTCTACCAGATAAAACCTGAGACTCGATGGTTTAATACAAAAACACTGTCCCTTCCATAGAGTCCATAGCTTCCCAATGGGTACAGAGAGGCTCTCTGCTCCACACGGGGATCTAAGTCATTCATTCATTCATTCATTCATTCATTCATTCATTCATACAGAACTAGGGCACAGGCCCAGGATCGAACTCGTATTGAAGCAGCCACAGCAAGCTTGCAGTCGTCCTAACCCATTGTGCCACCAGGCAAGGCCCGGATCCACACTTTTAAGGCTTTGCTCACTTCATTATATTCACTAGAGCTTCAGTCACTCTATAAACAGAGAAAACAAGAGAGAGTAAGTGCACAAGGTCCTGTATACTAAACACAAAATGAGTGCTTGTCATTGCTACTCATATTTAATTGATCAAAGCTCAGTCACATGATGATACCTAACTGCAAGAGAAAATGGAAATACAAACTATTAGTATGCTCAGAAGGAAATAGAAAAGAGTTTAGTAAATAAATAGGTGTCCATTATCTACCACATATATTTTTAGGAAGATTTTTTTTTATATTTATTTATTTATGCATACAGAACTGGGGTACAGGTCAGAGGTGTGAGGGTGGTGAGAGGCTTCACCAGAGAGAGTGGGTAGTAGAACAGTCAGATGGACAAAGTACACTGCTGAGGGGAGCAGCAGGCGGGTCAGGAGAGGTCTGACAGGCCATGTGGATCACCTCCCCGGCAGGCGGGGATCGAACTCATGCTGAAGTGGCTTTAGCAGAAGCTGTGCTGTGCTTTAACCCACTGCGCCACCAGGGAGGGCCCGTGGGAAGAATTTTTAAAAGTATAAAAGTTGTTAAGCTTCTTAATGCAATTGCCCTTTACTTCTCAAATCGGTGAAGGTACAGTTCACTGATTGTCTTAACAAAGGGCAGATTGCAGTTCCTATAAAGTAGGACCAAAGTCCTACTGATTACTGATTGGTTCTCAGTGATATTGATGTTGCTGTTTCATAGATTTCAGAAGCAAAAACAATCAATCTAGCATTATGTGAAGGCGGGGGAGGGGGGAAACTAAACAAATTAAAACGCAGACTCAATAAGACGAAGGCTAAGCCTTAGTGTTATCCTATTGTTTTTTGAAATATAGTATTCCCTTTTTGTGACCTGATCCTGCTAAGTAATCATAGATCACTTTATTTGGGGAAACAATACATAGTTCCTCCAAAGTTCAGATAAATCTGGAGATTTATGCGATATTATCTATAAAATTCCGTGACCTCCCTGAGAAAGAGGTATAGACTAGAAAGGGAACATAGTCGATACTGTATTGTCACTTGCTGGTCATTAGCAAGGACAGAGATGAAAATGAAGGAAAGAATGTTCACTGAGGAAGAAGTGATTGTATTTTAAGTCTCTAAAGATCTGTGTAAAGATGTCTTCCCGTGCTCCCTGATGGCGCAAAGGGTTAGGATGTAGCACTGCAAGCTGGCCGCAACCGCTTCAGTGTGAGTTGGATTCCCGGACAGAGAGGTGATCCATATGGCGCAGCAAACGCTGGTGTCTCGCTGGCCGCTTTCCTCATCATCTGTACTTAGTCCGCCTTCTTGTTCTGCTCCCCACTCTGTCTCTGGTGAGTCTTTTCGCTGCCCCTTCACTTCTGGCCTGTACCCCATTTCTTTGTGCATAAATAAAATAAATCTTAAAAACAAAACAAAACAAGATGTCTTCGCTCCGTGAAGAGCCATTTTTGCCATACTGTTCTCGGTACTCCATTTTAATATTTTCTGCTGACATCTACAATAATCCAACCATAGTACACATGCAACTAGCTACACATCTAGTAGATTTTTTTTTAAAGATTTATTTATTTGTGCATACAGAACTGGGGTACAGGCCAGAGGCTCAGGGGCGGCGAGAGGCTTCACCAGAGACAGAGTGGGGAGTAGAACAGGCAGATCAATGAAGTACACTGCTGAGGGCAGCAGCGGGTGGGTCAGGAGAGGTCTGCCACGCCATGTAGTCACTTCCGGCGCAGGCGGGAATCGAACTTATGTGGAAGTGGCTTTAGATTCTCATTGCTATGCTTTAATCTGCTGCACCACCAGGGAGGGCCTAGATTTTTAACTTCAAAACATACCCGATAGTAGTATAGAATTTTAAAAAGTGAGCTATGAGTAGAAAAAATATCAAATGTGAGATTTTGAATAATTATATTGATCACCCACTACTTTCTGTACTGATACCTTACAACATAGATATTTATAGTAGAAATAATGTGCAAAATATTCAGCATGTACCATTTATTTAAAAATATAATTTTTATATTTTGAATGAACAGCTGGTTTTGTCGGTAACATTATTTGAATTATTCAAGAAAATGGAAATTTGCTTCTGAATATATACCAAACTGTCTCCATCACTGGGGACCTAGACACTTGAGCACATATCATTATCACAATAACATTAATAATACAGTATACTATAGTAAACCTGGTTTAGCCGTAAAACATTTGAAAGATCTGATCATATTGTTTCAGTTTCAATGATGAGAAAGGAAGTTTGCTTAGAAGTCTCTCAATAGGAATTAAAGTAGTATGAGAAGAAGGGAGAACTAACTTGGCTTCCTGATTCCAAGTGCAAAATTACTTTAAAATTAGACTGATTAGATCAAATTATATTTTATTCTCAATTCTTCTTTGTTAACTAGGTGAGTGTTTTTTAATCATATGAAGTGATATAAGTTGAAGATTTCAAAATAGAGAATACAGGAAGGTAATTGGCAAAAAGTTAAAATTTCTCCTGGCCAAACTCCCTTATAGCCAAATTTTATTCAACTCCTCACAGGTATGTTAGTAACATTTTTCCCCCTGCATATACCTCTGGAAATTTTCTGTGTATATACTCACATATATGTGGATAAATATCTTCAATTAGCTTTCCAAGTGTAAACCCAGTGTAGTAATAACAAAAATGATATAGGCTATATAACTGAACACATCATGTTAATAACTAAAACAACTGAAGATTTTTTGTTGGATAATTTCAAAATTTCTAGAATTTTCCTTACTATGAGAAAGCTACATTATACTTATTGTTATGACATATACACAAGCATAATATACATCATCCCTGGCCATTAGGAACACCTCACCTTTCAGTTTTTCATATATATATATATATATATGAAAAAAGAACTGGGGTGGAGGCCATAGGTTCAGGGGGATGAGAGGATTCACAAACTGGGGAGCAGAACAAGTGGATCTGCTGAAATACACTGCTGAGGGGAGCAGAGGGTGAGACAGGAGAGGTCTGCTCCCTGGCTAGGGATCCAACTCATGCAGTGACCACACATAGCTTCAAGTGCTGACACTTAACCCCTTGTGCCACCAGGGGGCCTCCTTTCAGCTTTTAAAAATTATAAAATCCATTGAGGTAGGTGAATTCCCTTAATCGTACTCCTCTCTTGTTAGGCCTTGTTGCTGAAATGTAGCAGATCCTGGGCTCATTGTCCAAATTACATCAGTAGCGGTGTGCAGTGCTGTTTTTGAGTGCAGTGACAATGAATTCAAATCCCATCCAAATGCCTCCTAAAAATGTTGGTTTGACCCCTAATTAGTTGGTGCATGTCCACAAGCCACCCAATAAGGCTGCGGGGGATGGAGAGCTGCATTACTCTTTTTAGTGAGCCGTTTTCCTACCTTCTCTGCAGACAGATGAGTCGCTTATCAGAAGGAGCAGATGGCAGCGTGAGTCTGTTTGAAATTGCAGACATGCACTAGGAGAACAGTTCCTAGATTATTTTTTTTCTTTTTTTGTTAGCGTATATTACTAGGAGGACAATTGGTGTGAGATGCCTAGGGAAAAACTTCTGAATTTTGGCACAAAAAAATGTTTCGTTGGCTTTGCTTTAATAATTAGGCACTGTTGGGATGGAAAATAAGACAGCTCATTGACTTGATATTCTGAGAAGTGGAACAATGTGATGCCCATTTAAGATTTAAGAATTCTTGAACTTTTTAAGTGAGTGGCCCCAGAATAATATTAGTAAGGTCTCTTCACAGTTTACAGGTGCTTTCATATTCAACATCTAATCCTCAAGACAAATCAATTTTTTAAGGTGTCTGCACAGACAAAGAAACTGGGTATCAAAAAAAAAGGCAAAGTGTGTGTGTGTGTGTGTTTCTAGTACACAGGGGTAATGAATAGCAAATTCACAAATTCAATAGACTTGGATACACTGGATGTGGATAATATGTGAAATGCAAGCGGTTAAGTCTCAACACTGTGAAGCTCTCTGTCACTACTACAGCAAAAGTTCAATCCCCAGTCAGGGAGGTGACCCACATGACAAGGCAGACCTCTCCTGTCTCTTCTGCTGCTCCCCTCTGGAGTGTAATTGGGTGGAACCACATGTTCTGTTCTCACTCTGTCTCTTGTGAATCTTCTTACCTCCACACCTCTGGCCTGCATCCCAGATCTTGTGGCAAGCAGGATTATAGCCCTGAAGGATCCATGTCCTAATCCCCAGAATTTGTGAATATGTTAGAACACAGCAAAGACAAATTTAGGTGGCAGATGAAATTAAAATTCTAATTGCTTGACCTTATAACAGTGAGATTATCTTGAATTATTGAGGTGGGCTCACTTAAAAATTAAAAACAGAAGAAAGGAACTGAGAGGGAAATGAACTACAGGAGAATACTCGGAGAGATGTAATGTTTGTAGCTTTGAGGATGAATGGTCCATGAACCAAGGATTGTAGAAAGCCCACACAAATGGAAATGTCAAGGGACTGCATTCTCTTCTAGAGCTTCCAGAAGGAACATGGTCCTGACAATATCTTTTTTTTTCTTTTTTTGGTCCTGTATTTTTTTGAGGGTTTATATGCTACCCACTTCCAACTTATAAAACAAATAAGAAAAAATAAGTACTGGGGATGTTATATACAGCACAATGGCGCTAGTTAATACCAATGTAATAAGGTATATGAAATTTGTGCTCTCATCACAAGGACATTTTTTATAGCATATGTGTGAAATCACGTCTGCTAACTAAACATTGTGATAAGCATTTATAATATGTGAATGTCAACAAATCATTATGCTGTACACTTTAAACTTCCATAGTCACATCAATTGTATCTCAAAGTGAAACAAAAGGAAATAAACAAAAATATAAAAAATTCTAGCAAGGATTCACAAATCACCTCCTTGGCCACGAAATCAAACTCACACTGAGGTGGCTACAGTCAGCTTTGTAGTACTGCACCTTAACCCATTTTGCCACCAGGGAGAGCCCACAAAAGAAATGTCTTATGTAACAGTCTGGAAGCCTCCTTGGGTTTAGTTCAGTTATTATTTTCTGTTAGATTTATTTGTCTTTTTATGTATTGATAGTTTATTAATTTTGTTAGAAGTAGATTTCTAATTAAGGAAATTGGCTAGGGTAGAGGTTTCAAAAGTAAAGATGTTGTGAGATTAGTGCTAGTTTTGTAGGTCCTTGGCCTTAGTTTATTTTCCATAACCTAAGTCTTGTACATAGTGCTGCAGTGAACATAGGAGTGCATTCATTATTCCTCCTCATGAATAACAAATCAAAAGTAAAAATTATTGCACCACTACCATTTTCCAGAATTAATTTAGGTGCTGTGGATTTAACAATCCTATTCTTTAAGTGAGGAAGACAGACAATCAAATAAGTCAAGCAAATGTTTACTTGTCTTAAGGCAACATGGAATTGAATGCATTTAAAATCCTGATGGTTAATTTTATAGGTTTGAAGAGCTTGAGATTTAGCCAGCTCTGAAGTGAAACATGGATTCCTCATCTGTATTATATAGGCATAAAATTTTCACATAAGGGTAACCTTTCTTGTGAATGCAATGATTTGTGTGTATGCTCCACATTTAAAAATTATTTAGATAACGTTTTAAATTTGACGTTGGTATTTTTGTGCATTTTGGATGAGGCCATAAGAAGCCTAATTTAACATTTGGTGTCATTTGTGTTTACTTTTAATACAAAGATGATCTAAGAAGTTAATTTGCTGTATAAGCCTGATTAGCTTTACACAAAGTACCCCAGGCTGTTAAGCTTTTTTACTTGAATATTTATCAAAGAAATGTTTTCTCCCTCTTTTTTGGTTACATTACGGCACTCAGTCAGGACATATAATGTTTTCAGTTCTTCTATTACTATCTTTTATTGAACATATTTCTGATCTTGGATTTAAAATATGCATACCTAGAAAATTTTAATTTAAAATAAAGCGATCTAGGCCTTAAGGAAAAACTGCTTTCAAAAAGTGCTTTCCTAAAAGAAAAGATATTAGTCCATGTTCTGTGGTTTATAGCTGTTTATGTCATCATAGAATTTGAAGGCTTCCTGATAAGATTCTGGTTTTATTTATAGTGAGCTAGTCATCTATTGTTGAACACTGATCAACTCTGTTGAAACACAGTTTTCAGTAGAAAACCTGCATGAATTGTGTCTATTTCAACTAGATACATTGCAAAATGTGAAACTCAATTGCTTTACATCTAGAATCTGAAAAACTATCCTATTATAGAAACTCTTCAATCCAGTTTCTAGGATAACCATGTTCTTTCCTCAATCTGAGGCTGATAGGTTTTTAGGTTAGATTCTACTCCAGGCCCTGTGAATAGTCCATAAATTTTCTTTATTTCAAGCACCTCATGGTGTGAATGTCCAAGGAAGCCAGGCTTATCTAATACTTGCTTTGGCTACTGAAAGTCTTCACCTTATTTCTCACTTTTTGGAATGTAAGCTCCTTTTTCATAAAATTCTAAAATATGATTATAAACAAATACAAGAAACAATAGAACAGGTTGAGAATATCTAATACTAATAAAAGAAACATTGTGATTTTAAGGAAATGACAACTTACAATGCAAAGTCTCAGTTTTTAGTGAATATGGTTTTAGCTTATAAACATGGAATGCAATAGCTTACAATTATTTTATACATGATGCCTAGGGAAATTAAGTGAATTCCCTAAAGTGAAGTATTAGTGAGGGAAAGAATGAAAATGTGAACTTGGGACTTGGCTTCTAGCTCATAGTTGTTTTTTTTTTTTTTTTTATACCATAATGTGCTATATTGTTCTATCGCCAAGCAATTTTAATAATAACAGCAACTGTGATGTACTTAAGTTTCTTTCACTCCTTGTATCAATTACATAAAGGCACACATATTTAACCTGACGTGAGTACAGAAAGCTAAAGCTCAGTCAGTTCTGCTAAAGGATACAAAAAGCAGAGCAGTTGAAAATAACAGCCATCCCATTTCTATTATATAGTTTTCTGAGGTTAGAATATGTGATAAAAGTCTTTGAAAGATAGAAAATATCCTTTAAAAATTATTTTATCTGTCTGAGGAGAAGAGTTTGCTCTACAGGCAGAAGTGAAAAAGGAAGGTTTTCTACCTGAGCCTGGACCACGCCTACTAACTTAATTCACATGAAATCACGAACTGCTCTCACCCAGAAACCTGACCAAGTTGCTCCCAATTACTACAGAGACTTGCTGTTGGCAGTGCAAACCATCTGACACACCCAGGATCCATGCAGTGTACTTTTTGCTTCTAGTCATCCACAAATTTTCTGATTAGTTTCTTCATATCTATATGGATTTGTTTCAAATGATTGCTTTTGACCTAGATAAGTAAGGGTATCTTTTCATGTGACTTTTATTCCTATGTGTTGGATAGACTTGAGTCTGGGAACCTTGGAGTAATGTCTGTATATGTGGAAAGAAAAGAATACTGAATTTGGTATTAATCATAAGAAGTCAGAGTTCCCTGAACACTCTGTTCACTGCTGGGGCTGAACCTTCTTCCTCCTTGACTTTGTTTAGCAGCAACTGCTACTAACCACTGTGTGTGCCTGCCTTCTTTCCTCACTTCTCATGCTTTTCTATGGTATGTTTGGAAGACATGTCTAAATAGGGTTAGTGTAGCTCTTCCCTTCTCCCTTTTGGGAATAAGTATCTGCAGAGAAGTTTTTGCTTTTCATTTTGTGGAGATACAGTGGAGCAGAATCTGTCCCTGTGGGGAGATATCCAAGTAGACCATATTCTGCCACCTATATCTGTGTCTTTCAGGGATATTAGCAAGTCATCTGACTAAAGATTCCAACCTATCTCTAATTCAGTTTTCATAGTAATAAAATATCATTATCTTCAACTTTTACACTTGATCTTAGCCAAAAAGGCTGATCATCTTCAACTTTTGATCAAATATATCGTGTCTCTCCACTCCCCACTGCTTGCTCCCACCATTCCTTACCTCTCACTTCATCTCAGTTTTGACACTGGAGACAGAACAGGGGTGACATTTTTTAAGTTCCTGTAGGAGTGATAAGACCCAGAATATCTAATAACCCAGACATTATCTTTATCTGCCAGAAAATAACCTTAGAGAAGGAAGGGTGAGGATAAGTCTGACCAGTGGATCATGATTAAGCAATATGACCTGCCCTCCTAAAACACAAACATTTGTGTACTTCCTGTAAACAGAAAAGAATCTACTGTTTAATTTAAATGTAAGAAATCTCCACATTATAAAGCTATTAACAACTCACTTTACCCAATATATTTGTATAATAACTACATATTTTCCTAATCGCATCATATCTATAAATGGTATCTACCCATCACTCAGTTAGCTGCTGAGTGATCATCACTAAAAAGTCATCATTCAGCACTTACCATGTGCCAGAGGTTATAAAGCCAGTCACTATGCTCACAAACATACACAAACCTTGATTTCTTTCTTCAGGAAACACATAGTGATATATAATAATAGTGAAATAAATAATAGTGGCTCAATCCTAAATTTTGTTAATGAGGACATTTGGATTTCATCGTAAGTTCTTTTATTATAATCATCATATATTTTCTAAATAAGAATACATGAATAAATTTAAGATCTCTTTTAGAATTGATATGACCCAAGAGAATAATGCTTGTTCGGTTAGAGCTTGGAATTTGCATTATTGCAGAAAATTTAATTATTATTTCTAACTACTGCAAAGCAAGTCTTCTTTTCCCAAATTCACACATGTTGAATAGTTTCAAAATTTCTTAACATACAGTTGTTATGACAATATGTTGCAATTCTTGTCTCTTTTAATCTTTAATTTCTGTCCCTATTCTTTGTTTTCTTCTATTTATTATTTGTTTTTTTTAGAATCAGTTTTTTTTCATTTTTTGTCTAGATTGTATATCTTACAAAGAAAAATATACTTTTAATAATTTACATTTATTGTCCTTTCTACTTATTACTCTCCTTTTGATCTTTTTTCAAACATTCCTATTCATTTATCCTCAGACGTTATGTATTTTCTTATTTGTTGTATTTTTATGGACTGTATGTATTTTCTTAGAGATAAACATATATTGAATTATATCTTAGTGTTGCCTTAATGATATTCCTCAAACTTGAATATCAATGCTTTCCAATATTTGTAATTTAAACCTCTAATGTTTTGTAATTTCTGTGTGAAATACTTTTTGGCAAAAGGTTACATAGATTTACTATATTTTGTTACAGAAACATCTTTTTTCAATACTATGTTCACCAATAATTCCAATTACGTTATATTTTTAGAACCCATAAGCAGTACATATTTTGTCTCCTAGTTGAAACTTCCTATAGTAACCTGCTGCATAGTTTTTGTGACTGTTCCAGGTAGGCTCAAAAAGTACATTCATACCATATAAGAGATTGCCACTTTTTTTTTTCACCAATTTCACCTTTGATTGATTACTATTGTTATATGATATACCTTGATTACCTTATATGATATATCTTGATTACTATTGTTATATGATATACTATTGTTATATGATATACCTTTTTCACCTTTTATTGAGTTACCTACACTGAGTCATTTTGTTGGAAGTTAGAATAAGTTTGCCAGTATTTATAAAACAGCTTGCTGGGGTTTTCATTACAATTACTTTGAGTCGATAGATCAAATTTGGAAAAGCAAGTATCCTGCCAATATAGAATTTTCCCATCCATGAAATTAGGATATTTATCCATTTATGGAATTCTTGTATGGATATTTTTCTTCAGAGTTTTGTAGTTTTCATTATACAGGTCTTATGCATTTTTTGTTAGAACTATACCCTATACCTAATGTTAGAAATAACATTGGAAATAATGAAAAAAGAAAACAGTTTGGTGATTTTGATTCAATGCTGGGATTTATCTGTTTTAGAAACATATATTCATAGATGTTTCACAGAATTTATTACTATAATATTTTTCCCAATTATAACTGAAAAGGATATCCTGAAATTTATAAATTAATAAATCGTTTTGGAATAATTTGGATTCATTAAATTACAGACCTCTTAGAATTGTTGCAAAGCTTGTAAGATAAAAGCTACTCAGGTTTCATGGAGCATGATAAATGGCTCTTTTTGTTATCCATGAACAGAAAGAATCCTCTTCTTGTAGCCTACCTAAAATGCTAATAATAATGCACAATAAAAATTTAATATCCAAAACTATCATAAATTATGTGCTATGCAGTAGACTTTTCACCTTAGCACATTAACATAGTTACATTTGAATAGTAGTTTCCAAATGTTTAATTAATTGCATTTAAAGTGACTATATTTTAAAGTTCTCACTATTTCTGTATTTATTCTTCAAGTATATTTTGAACCCTTTTACTCAGAAGGCTAATCATGACCATTCTATTGCTTTGTATCTATGTACTTACAAGAAGTCACAAGTGCTTTTGTTAGGTAGATACTCCTATAATATTGGATAAATCTGAAGATTTTTTCTTATGATGTACAAGACTTGTACTGAGTAGATGAATAGCTGAAGCTAAATGATGAACAGTGGCTCAAAAGCCTAACAGCTGAGAATCTCTGTTATTACAAAATTTTAAATTGATAGTTGTTTCTCTTTAACTTTGCCATCTATGGGTTTTAAATTTTGTTCTGAAAATGGCATCTTTTTCTTAGTTAGATTTTTATTTGTTTGCTGCTTTTTGGTCTTAAGTATTTAAACTTCTCTTTAGGAGTGATTTACAGACAGATCACCAAGGTACGTTCCTGGAGACAGGAGCTGAGAATATAAAGACAAATGTAACAGATTCAGCCCTGACATTTTTGATATTTACAGATCAGTGAGTCTTACTGTGAATGAAATTTCCAGCACATAAATATAACTACATGGGAAGTGCTTTTATTTTATAAATACAGTAAATTATTTTATTACTTTATGTGAAATATTTTGGAAGATACCAAGTACTTCCTGTCTTCATGTCACTTTGATATCATGATAGCTATGAATATTTCTTCCTTTTGAACACATGTAATAATTTAGTTTTGTGTAGCACTTTAGTTTCTAAATCATTTTTCTATTTTGCTTCACATTTAACTTCCACCTTGTTATATTAAAGACATCACCTCTATTCACCTCTCTTAGCAAATGAAGGAATAGTAGCAGCAAATGAACATTTAGATACTTGCTCAAGGTCACACAGATAGGAAATATTCTTTCCTCCAATACAAGATTCATTAAATATGAACCTATGAATTTCTTTGTCTACCCCTATTGTAATACCTTGCAGCTGGTATAGTCAATGTGATCAGAATTATTTGTTGAATAAAGAAAGAAATTAAAGTCTAAAGCTCTTTACAGTAGAAAGTGATAAGGAAGAGAACTATTCTCTAGTTAATGTTTTTCCTTAAAGGTCATTTATTTTCTTATTTAATCTTTAAGTAAATCATTGTGCCTTATATCATAAAATAATAATAAAAAAACTGAAATGAAAATATCAATAACTTGTTCTAGGCATTACAGCTAGTATGGGATAGGCCTGGTATTTAAAATATGCTATTCTATGCCAAATTGTGTGTTGCTTTTATCTTACCATGAATTATACAAGCACCAAATATATTTTAAAAGTGGACCTGGAGAATACATTTAATTATACATTTCATGATCTCACTGAACACTAAATCAATGTTGAAAGACACAAAAATTATTGTCCTTTCTTGATGAACTAAAAGAGGTAACTTTACTCATTGGCTAATCTAGATGTTTTAGCTTTCATTACTCTTAGAAGGTTATACTTAGTATATAAATAATCAGTAGAATTTAATGAAAATTTAGAGTGATTTGAAAATGTGACTGTGCTTTATGTAGATTAGATAGACCATTGATTATTTAAGAGACTAGAAATAGGTAATTCAGGAAAATGGAGCCAAATTAGCTATAAAGAACAGTTAATTTTTGCTTGAACCCTTTGTGGTAGTGAAGACTATGGATTAAGTTTGAAGTTACTAAGCAATAGAAAACATGGAAATATATATAATAGGAATTCTGTTGCTATAATGGCAAATCAGTATTGTTTGATGAAATGGAAGGAATCAAAATATTTTAAATTTGGAATCTTCTATTCATTCTTTAGAATACAACAGCAAGAAGTTTTAAATAGGTTTGTTGAAAATAATAATAAAAAAATTGGCCCTCCCTGGTGGTGCAGTGGTTTAAAGCACAGCACTAAGGACCTAAAGCCACTTTAGCATGATTTCTATCCACCACCCTGGAGGTGACCACATGGCGGGGCAGACCTCTCCTGACCCGCCCGCTGCTCCGCTCAGCAGTGTGCTTCGTCAGTCTGTCTGTTCTGCTCCCCACTCTGTCTCTGGTGAATCTTCTCACCGCCCCTGCACCTCTGGCCTGTACCCCAGTTATGTATGTATAAATAAATAAATATTTTTTAAAATTAAGTGGTCTTTATGTGAATTCTTTATGACTCTGGAATTTACCTACATGTTTGTGTGTTCAGTGTCACATGCCCCTTCAATAGGTATATGTACACAAAGATATGTGAAAATGTGTGTATTAGCCAACTTTCTTGGTGTTTGTTTGCTTAGATTAACTTAATGATCATATAATTTTTACCCATTATAAAATTTAAAAAAATATAGAATGAAGCCCTTTTAATATTTTCCCCCTCTTGTTGCTTTGACTGATATAAGAAGATCTATGGTTCTGGTAAGTAGAGATATGTATTTAAAAAGCTATTTCTAACTCAAGCCCTTGGGAGCAACACTGCAGGCATTAGGGTGAGGTTTATAGGGTATGTTCAGGGTGATGCAAAGTTGAGTCTGTAATACTTCTTTTTAGAAGAACATGAGATGACTTCAATTAGAGCAAGTTGAAGAGCGTCACCTGTATCTAAAACTGCCACAGGTCAGCTACAGATCTCAGCTAGTTATAGGAAGAATTATAACTTGTAACTAGTTTAAGATATGCAATAGCAACTCACCATCTGATGTGTAGCAGGGGAAAATAGTGTGCAGAGAATACTCAGGGTAGATCATATTATCACACTGAATCAGGATAATACTCTACCTAAGGCTGCAGGAATTATGACCATAAATCATTGAGAGAGGGTGAATCACAAAAATAGCAGCAATATAATAAGAAGTAGAAAAGCCAGGCATAATATTACTCTATGGAGAAAGCAGTTTTTGAAATTTACATCTAAGCCACCTGATACCATGCAATCAATAATAGAAGATTTCCTCCAAAATTTTGTTTATCAGGGTCAGCCTCAGAAATCTAGTAGAGTAGCTTGCCAGTAATTTAAGCTGGAAGACTCTGTTTTCCATGGCTTTTGCACAGAGAATTGAATTTATGGACTCTTCACGCAGCAGTGGCTATTACATGCAAGGTGCCAATGACTACTTGATTATCTCGGAAGGACCTCAAAGCTAGTTGGGCATGAAATAGAGGACCTCTTCAAATGAAAAGGATCAGAATATTCCACACAGTTTATAAAGTGTGACAATTCTATTATGTAAGTTTGAACAGCAGCCACTGTTAGGGAAAAAAAAAAAAAAAAAAAAAAAAAAAACACGAGAATATCCAAGAGAAAAATAACGTGGCAGGGCTAGTGATCATGAAAAAAATATAGACTTCATTACTAGTGGGAGAGCAATATTTGGAGATTTTCTATCTCAAGAACCTGAATTATGCTCCATAGAATGTGGAACTAGTTCCTGGTAATGTGAAACTATTATTGCATAGATAATATTTGTAATGGCTGGCTCTAGACTTAATGCGGAAAAATTTCTCCATGATTAGGTTTTGAAATTATTGATAATATCTAAGCAATTCCAAATAGAGACCACGATGATCTTTACTTACAGTGATAGATAAGTTATACTTATCTATAGAACTGTGCAGGAACAAAAGACAGGTTAGTGATCTTTCTTTGTTAAGAGAGAATGAACTGTTGTCTTTTTTTTTTTTTTAATGATTTCTTTCTTTATGCATACAGAATTAGGGTACAAGCCAGAGGTGCAAGGGCAGTCAGAGGATTCATCACAGACACAGTGAGGGCAGAACAGGCAGATCAAAGAAGCACACTACTGAAGGGAGGAGCGGGCCGGTCAGGAGAGGTCTGCTGCGCCATGTGGGTCACGTCTGGGGCCAGGGATTGAACTCGTACTGAAACGTCTGTGGCAAGCTTGCAGTGCTGCGTTCTAAACCATTGCACCACCAGGGAGAGTCTGAACTGTTGTCTATTTTAATGAGTAATTTTATATACTTCTGGGTTACAGAATTACTGTGAAAATAATATAAGAGTAATCATATGGATACTGAAGTTTCCTAAACATTCTTTGTTTTTTGACAATTGTGACCATTCTGTAGAGCACTGGTCAGGTATTCTGTACTCTCCTTAAATTAGGATTTGCCTTACATTTCTCATTAGACTGGCACGCAGACCACAGGGGCAAAGTGTCATTTTCCTCCCATCACTTCACTATGTCTTATGCATCTATATCTTCCTATAGATAAACACACACATATATGTATCTACACATATATATATACATACATACATACACACACATATACATGTGTGTATTGATATGAATACAGCCATATGACATCATTATTGGTGTTTCTCACCCAATTCAAAGAAGTTTGTCAGTTTCTTCACTCTAAACTTGCCCTCCATTCTCCTTTCTGTATTTAATTTTTTGAAAGATGTCCTTGCACATAGCCCATGCTGAAGGAGTGGGAATTATATTCTATCTCTTTCAAAACTGAGTATAGCAAATTATCTGGATTTTTCTCTTTTTTTTTTGCATTGGAGATCTGTCTCCTTCCATTTATCTATGTTGTCTATTTGTTTATTTATTCCTAACAAGTTTATGAATATCTACTTTGTATTACAAACCAATATACCTAATTTGTTGTTAAAATTCCTTCATCTTTGGACAAGGGTTTTTTTGGGGGGGAGGGAGGGCTGGGGGAAGGGGCAAATTTAGCTTTTATTTAGGAGATACAGGATTTCTAAATTAAGAAGGGGAGATAGCAAAAGAAATGGTCGAATCAAGGAAGGAATATAGCCAGTGACACTGGTTCTTGCTCTGTTGCCCAGGCTGGAGAGCAGCAGCGAGTCACAAGCGTGACCCCACTGCTTATCAGCACCGGAGTTTTGATTCGCTCTGTATTCACTCTGGGCGTATTCGCTCCTTCCTAGGCAACCCGTGGTCTCCCGTTCTCCGGAGGTCACCAGTCCGGTCTTAACTTAGTGCGGACATCTGATTGGCAAAGCACCTTCCAGCCCTGAACTCCTGCTTCAAGCTGATCCCCCCTGCCTCGACCTTCTGAGTAGCTGGGACTCCTGACCTGGGCCACGGCACCAGGCATGAGAATGCCAGGTGGTTCTTTTATCTGTGAGATAATCCATCTTTGCTTATTTCATACTTACTTTCTGTCCCCAGGATTGTGGTACCAGGTATGCATGTTGAACCTGGGTCATCACAGCTTCTAAGAACCTCTTGGCTGACATGTCAAGAAACACAGATTCAAGTGTAGCCAGATACCTATAAATTTTCTGTAATGACCACATGTATCTATTTTAAGTTAAACATGGATTCATCCTGAAGTAGGAACTTCTCTTACAGCATCTAGCACTGTATGATGATATTAAAAAACGACATATTCCATATGTCCTTTTCGGGAAGCTTTCATAATGTTGCAAAGATTTATTCTTTTATAATTTATTTATTTATGCATACAGAACTGGAATACAGGCCAGAGGTGCAGGGGCAGTGAAAGGATTAACCAGAGACAGAGTGGGGAGCAGAACAGGCCAACTGAGGAAATACACTGCTGAGGGAAGCAACAGGCAAGACAGGAGAGGTCTGCTGCACCATGTGGATCACTTCCTGAGCTAGGGATGGAACTTGTACTGAAGCAGCTTGCAGTGCTGTGTCCTAACCTGTTGCACCACCAGGGAGGACTGCAAAGATTTATTTCTTAAAAAGTAAAAATACAAATCACAGAACTGTGATTGTCTTATTTAACCAAAACTGTGAGTTTGTGTTAAAATTCAGGGACTGAGTTCATAATCCATAAACTTTTATAGTCTGGGACCTGTATGGTCTTTCATTACAGGAACAAGAGATTATTAGAGAACTAGTTTAAATGTTCTCAGCCTAAAGGATCCTGTTTTTTTTTTTCTTAGAAAATAGATTGTTACCTTTCTCTTTCATGTCACAGCTTGAATAAGTCAGTCTTTCAAGCCTGCCTGAATATTAAATGACCTGGGGATCTTTCTGCTAAAAGTACTGACATCTTCTCTTTACCTTAGACAAGACTCAATTTGTATAAGCTGAAACCTAGAAATATGTTTTCTAAAATACCCCAGATGATGATATAGACTCAGCTTTAAGAGTAGCATTGATGTAAATGCCTTCTTGGAGCCTTTCATACTGAGACTAAGCAAATCTCTGAATTCTATTTTATATGATCTGTCTGGATCAGTCTATACCTTGTTCCCAATACATTCCCACTACGATGTCAGATGTGCAAAAAACAAACAAACAAACAAACAAAACAGCACTCTAACCTAAAAGTTACTTGGTTTTTTAAACATAGGATTAAAGAGAATTTACTCACTGTTTGCTATAGACTTTTTATCCTGGCCCCATATAAGCCTAATTTTAAACAATGGGCATTCTAGCCATTTGAGAAAATAAAAGTGAACTAGGCCAATGTAAAATTGTTATTCCAGAATTCAAAGTTCAAGTCCACTGTGGGTGATTTGAAATGCTTCCCATATTGGCAAATTTCACACTCTTTGTTGACCTACTTTAAGAGAGAAAGATTCAGGCCTTAAAAAGCAGGAAATTACTCGTCTCTACCTTCTAAGATTATACCAACAACAAAACAGCAGTGTGGATTGTTCTCAGAGATCCTTGGGGAAGATTTTACAGAGCACTTCAGTAATATATTCAGGTACTGTGTGAAGCCCAAGGTCAGGAATCATTGAAATCTAATGACTGAAGTATCGACCTAAAAACCTAGATACTTGGATTCTAGTTCTAAGACTCTGTAAAAGTGTTTTTGATACCAAGAAAGTCATGACATTGCCTTATGCTTTGGTATCTCCATCTGTAAGATAAGGATAATTACTGCTTCATTAGAATGCTGAACAGAGGCATGCAAGTAATCTGTAAGAAAGCAGGCAGACTATGGTGAAAAGTCCCCACACTAGCTCCAGTGCCAAGATGTTGTTGCACTTCTGTTTGATCCAATACCTTTGTAATTGAGTCCAATTTCCTCCTGGACAGTTTTTGAGAGAATCATCCTCCAGTTTGTCACAACTTCCTTGTAGCAATGCCCGACTCAAAGCTTTTCTCTCTCATGCCAATCATCTTTGTCGATGTAGCCTTATCATGCAAATTTCTTTCTGCAATTTAACTCAAATTGTGTGTTCCCTAAGTGAGCCTGGAGTATTCCTACCACTCATTTATCTATGTTAAAAAAAAAATGAGTTAGTTGTAAAAGTTTCATTAGCTCGTACCGCTCTGAAATTCTGATTCAAATGGTGCATATTAGAATTATAAGTGGATTTAGCTTCCTCATTATAAAGATCTCTGACACAATCATACACTAAATAAAAGTGAAATTGGGGGGAATCATAAAAAGAACCTTCATTTTAGGTTTGGATTATGAGCTATTTAGCTGACGAGTTTTCTCCACTGGCTCTTCTGAAGGCTTCCTTTAGTGGAGACTGAGGTAAGATGCAGTAGGTGGACAGAGCTGCAGGCCTCCAAAAATAAGCTTTGCAACTTGTTTTAGTCACACATTTTTACAGCTTTACTGAAAGTAGTTCTCAACTCAAGACATTTGTATGCTATTTGTCTGGAGGCAAAGGTGGTGACACCCAAATGGAATTCATTACCTGTAATGCTACACACAACACACAAGAAAGTTTAATGAAGGGCAGGAAAAGCATTTCCAACTTTTTAAAAAAGATTTATTTATTTATGCATTCAAGAACTTGTGTACAGCCAGAGGTATGGGAGTTAGAGGCTTCACCAGAGACTAAGTGGGAAGCAAAACAGGCAAATAGACTGAAATGCATTGCTGAGGGGAGCAGCAGTTGAGACAGGAGAGGTCTTCCATGCCCTGTGGGTCACCTCCCTGGCCGGGGATCAAACTCATGCTGCAGTGGCAGCAATAGTTTCATAGTGCAACACATTAGCCTGTTGTACCAGCAGGGAGGGCCTGTGTTTCCAACTTTTACCATTATCTTTTTTTGTGCCAGTCATCTAGACATCCAGACAATTTAGAGGTACTGGTGTGAGCAAAAGACAATCAGTTTGGCAGACTTGAACCCAAGGCATGACTGGACTATAATTTTTACATCAACGAAAGCAACCTATGAAAGTACACCGAAAAATCATGCCATAAGCTGTATATTCAAAATACTCTGGCAGCTTAAATCAGTTAAACTAAAGGAACCATTTTACTTTTAATTAGCGGTATCTGGTAAATCCTCTATAGCAGGGAAATTTACATTAAGAAAGAGTAGAAAGAAATTGGGAAGGCATGGATACACTGTGGGGAAAGAATCCCAATGTTCCATATTTGAAAAGAAGCTGAAGATTTTTCTTTTTAGGTGAACAATAGATTTATTTTTAGAGAGTAACTGTAAAACAAACTATAACTGGACTTTCATTTGGGACTTTTGAAAGTGTTCAACTACTATCAGCTACTTTTTATATGACAGCTCATACTTTCTGTAGGTTTTATCTATCCAGCCAAAATACATCCAACTTTTTCAACCATACCTATCTCAAAAACATCTATCTACACCCACTCTTCACTGTATAAAGCTTTTGATAATAGAAAGAAATAGACTCACCTAACCCATTTCCCTGAGACAAATCAGAATGTGAAACTCTGATCAAAAGGGAAATAAAAACGACTTTCAATCCCTTGAAAACCTTGCTAGGCTAGTCTTGGGTCTCCACTGAGACTATAGTTCCTAGTTACAGCAGTAGCAGTGGGAGGGGCTGGAGGCTCCTTGATGGAGGACTCTCCTTTCATGCTGTGGTATGCAGCACGTGACAGAGCCAGGCTGAGAACAACAAAGACAGAGCTGATAATTTGCCTCCACCATTTACCACTTTTCTCAAGGTGGAAAAGCCACTTGAGCACTCCAAAAATTAACACAGTGCACTGGCATTCGATTAGGTACTTGGTTTCCCTCAGACAAAGTAGATACTCAATAAAACATCATTGTTGAATTATTATAATGCTTATAACCATCTATATTAACCCAAAGTTCAATGATACTGAGTTCTAATAACTTTTTCAATACCTAAAGCTGCATTGTTCAATAAGTCTTAAACCATAATTGGTGCTTCCAGAGGCTGAAACTCCATCCTTAGCCCATCATTCTCCACCTCCCCAATTTGCCAGCCTTAGTTTAGAACAAAGAGTATAGGTGAAAGGGAATTTCAACCTCCTGAAACATATCCTGAGATAAGATTATATTTTATATATTATAAAAGGCAAACATTCTAAAATGTGTTCCCTATATGTCTGTACAGGGTAAAGGTTTTCCAGTTTATTAAAGGTGTTCCATGAGAGTACTCCATCTCGCTGACTGGCATTTCTTCATCACTTTAATCCCTCTAGCTAACTCAGTCATGATTCTTCCTACCCCATTTCTGTTAAATTCATTCACTATTTCTTCTTGTGTTTCACCCTAGCAGTCCACGTGGCAGTCATTTCTCATCATCATGGAATGCCACAGATTGAGACAGCTCTCTCCCTGTTGTAGCTATGTCCCTTCACTCTCCCCTAGTCACCAGAGAACATGCCCTTTGCTCTTAAGGCACACAGCAAAGTCCAAGGGAAGCCTTTATGTCCTGCACCATCTGCCTTTGCCCACCGGCCTCGTCTCATGCCCCTCCTCCCTCCTGGTACTCTCCCCTTCCTTAGTTACGATCTCATTCCATTCTGCAGTTTCTTCAGAAAAGGTGTTTCTTCAGAAATGGTCACCCTCTTCTTTCTCATCCAGCTCATCACAGTTCATTTCAGCTCATTTTTTGGGTAATTTACTTAAGCAATATTTCCTTAAGAGTTCCATGACACTCCAGACTCCCAGAGTGAGCCTGGGCTATAGCATGTGACCCAGTCCAACTGAATCAGACGTCGGCTGTGTTCCTTTTAGCATTTAAGATTTCAAATTACTTTACAAATTAGCTTCTACTACGTGAATAGATACCATTTGTACACAGGATGCTCTCACTAAAATAATATTTCTCCAACTGGGCTCTTCCTGATGGCACAACAGGTTAGAGGGCAGCACTGCAAGCTAGCCTCAGCCGCTTCAGTGCCCGTTCAATCCCCAGCTCCGGAGGTGACCCACACGGCGCAGCAGACCTCTCTTGACCTTTCCACTGCTCCCCTCAGCAGCATACTTCATTGATCTGCCTGTCCTGCTCCCTACTCTGTCTCTGGTGAGTCTTCTCACTACCCTTGCACCTCTGGCCTGCACCCTGGTTCTGTATGCATAAATAAATAAATCTTTAAAAAATAATTCTCCAACTGATGTGCTGTATGATGTAGGTGGGTGAAGGAAGAGGATCTTGGTGACTATGACAGCAGTGCCCAGGCATCAACTGACTAGTAATGCTTCCCAAGAGGTGTACTCAGAAGAGAAATGTCAATGCTGCCTTGGCAGATTTGAGTTGAGCTTAATTTAACAACAAAATTGGAATCTGTGCATAAAGTTGACATATAGCATCAGAAAGGAACTAAGGGAACGGTTGATTGTCATATTTATATATCCAGTATACTGAAGTGAGGTAATTTAAAAATTTTAAGACTTGAGATTAAATAATGGACCCACAGAACTCTCTGCTAAACTGAACCCACACTGGGCACCGTATGGACATCTCTATAGAAAAGGATGATCACCACAAAGAAATCAGTTAAATGTGTCCAAGTCTAGTTAATTCTGTAATGTCCAATGGACAGATGAGTTCAGAAAGAGGATTTGGTATATATACACAATGGAATAGGACTCAGCTACAAGAGAAAAGAAAAGAAAAGTTTGCCATCTGTGACAACAAGGATGGAACTGGAGGGGTTATGCTAAGCAAATGAAGTAGGAAGAAGAAAGACAAACACCAGATGACTGTGTTCATATGTGAAATACAGAGAAACAAGACAAAGGAACAAACAAAAATAAATGAAACCCTATAAATCAGACTGTAGAATTGATGTTACAGAGGGGTTTGGGTGGGGAGGGAGAAACAAAGGGGGAGAATCTTGGTCAATGTTGGAGGATTATTGGTGATGGGTGTCACATGGTGACACACATTTAAAATGTGTTAACCAACATTACCACATGCTGTGAACCATGTGGTGAACCAAAATTACCACAATATAAATAATTTGGGTTTAAAAATTAAATAAACGCAGGAGCTGTGGAACATTGTCTGAAACATATTACTCTTTCCTGGAGAAATTTCAGAGTTGTGATTTTCTTTGTTGAGGGTAAACTGCTTACAGAGAAAACTTTCTTTTCTATATTAACTATTGTACAAGAATGTAATGAGCAAAATACAAAAGGATAAATCACTAACTAGATGTTGTTCTCACCCTCTGGCCTTTACTGATTCAGAAACATTAGAGAATCATATTTTTTCTATTAAGGAATCTCGTTTGTCCAGGCCATTAAGGGATTTAAAGAACTCAACAGTAGCAGAAAATTGGTAAATATTTTGAAACTCTGAAAATGTTTCTAAATATTCACATTTTTAAATACAGATTTATTTATTTATGCATACAGAACTGGGGTACAGGTGAGAAGTGTGTGTGTGTGGGGGGTGAGAGGATTCACCAGAGACAGAGCGGGGAGCAGAACAGGCAGATCGATGGAAGTTCACTACTGAGGGGAGCAGCGGGCGGGTTAGGAGAGGTCTGCTGCACCATGTGGTCACCTCCGGAGCAGGTGGGAATCGAACTCATGCAGAAGTGGCTTTAGCTTCTTAGTGCTGTGCTTTAATCTGCTGTGCCACCAGGGAGGGCCCAACATTCACATTTTATCATTTTTTAATGCAGACAAAGGTAGATAGCAATGAATGTTTTGAAATCCAACTGTGTGCCTCACCCTGCAACAGGTGCTTTCTTTTTATTTTCCTACTTTGGCTTATTTTAATATTTAAGTGTCTCGAAAGAAATATGTTATTATTTCTGATTTACTGCTTCTTATAAAAATAATATGCTTAATAATAGGTGTATCTCACATTTGGAAACAAGTTCCCATATTTTCAAAAAAATTTTTTTTGAATATTTTTCCTCTGAAGAAAAAATACTTTGAAAATCTCTTCTTTATTAAAAATCTATTTATTAATACATATAAGAACTGGGGTGCAGGACAGAAGTAAAGGTGGTGAGAGGATTCACTAGGGACAGAATGGAGAGCAGAACAGGCAGATCTAAGGACCCTACTGAAGGGAAGCAGTGGGCAGGTGAGAAGAGGTCTGCTACACCATGTGGGTCACCTCCCTGGCCGGGGATCGAACACATGCTGCAGTGGCTGCTGAGACCTTCATAGTGCTTGCTTTTACCCATTGCTCCATCAGGGGAGAGCCCTGAATGTCTCTTTTTAACTCTAAAATTCTAAAAATAGATTTAAGTAATAGCATTAAATCATAAAAATATATTTAAATTTTCAGCAAAATTTCAACAATGGCTTATGCAACTCTACACATATTCCTTGCCTGCACCTAAAAAACTGAAAGTAGATTGAAAAAAGCCCATAAAAGTGCTCCCTGGACATACTTTATTTATTTTGTTTTAAAGATTTTTATTTATTTATGCATACAAGAACTGAGGCACAGGCCAGAGGTACAGGAGGTGAGAGGATTCCCCAGAGACAGAGTAGGGAGCAGCACAGACAGACTGACTGAAATACACTGCTGAGGAGCGCAGCGGGTGGGTCAGGAGAGGTCTCCCGTGCCATGTGAGTCACCTGCCTGGCTGGGGATCCAACTCAAGCTGCAGTGGCTGCAGCAGCCTCTTAGTGCTGAGACTTATCCCCTCACACCACCAGAGAGGCCCCCCTTGGACACACTTTAAATTCGTGGTTACAAACCTTAAGGGGACTCTGGTCCTGACAGGGCTATTTTACTCCACATTCTAGATAGATTCACTCTGTCACTCAACTCCTCATATAATCCTTTTTTCCTCAGACCACTATAACCTCTTTGTCTCTTCACTTTGTTATTATCTTTTCATTAATAGAGAAATTGGAAAACTCCCAAGTGTTTCTATTTATATGTCTACCAATTTAACTTTATCCTTACATATGTTTTTGTCTTTCCTTCTGTTACCATGAATAGACTATCTGCACCAGTCAAGAATCACTCCTCCATTTATGCTTTGGTTTCCAACATCTAAGTAATTTATCGACTTTCTTCCTTAAATAGTTACTTCTCTTAATCATTATCAGTTCTTTTCATATCTACTAAAACATTCCAAATATTTTATGCATGTGTTTATGTTTGCACACACACACTTTAGGTTTTGAAAATTCACTGGGTACTCTGAATTAGTGAAGTGTAATTTTTTTCTCCTAGCAGAAATACAGACGTAAATTTGAGAGCCTCAGATCACATTTTGTTATGCATCTATTTACTCTCTGTCTCTCACATATAAGTAGTGTATAGCTTTTGAGTGGTTAAAATCCAGAAACTTTGGAAGTATACATGCTATTGTTGTACACAAAAAAGGATTATGTGAAGAATAGGTTTTCAGCACTAGTGAGATAGAGTTTTATTAAAGAGACATTAGCAAGCAAACTTAATGCAAATGACTTCAACCTTCTCATCGGCTGAAGGATCTGCCTCATCTACTATTTTAACATTGTCACTCTAGATCTTCTTCCGAAACATGTGAGCCTATCAGCACTAGCTGAGATGGGTTTAACATTTTCCTGAGCCCAGATAATATGACTTTAAATTTCTTTGACTTACAGCATTATATAATAATATGGGTCACTCTACTATTTATCACTCATCAATTCATGAATCTACAAATTTAGCCAATTTTCAGTCTTTACCATTGCAAAAGATACAACTGATGTTACTTCAATATTTTCTGGAGAAGACTCAAATACAGTTTGTTTCCTCTTTCTTCTTCTGATTCATGCATGAATTCATGTATGTCTGGTTAATCATATTGCTGATTCATCAACATTGCATTCAAACCAATAGCACTGAAACTCATGTACAAACAGAGTTTAACACACATATTTCTCTTCCAGGCATATCATAGCCTTCTTATGCTTAAGAGCTTTGGTAGCAACATTTAGCATTGCACTTATGGTAGATTTTAAACAGCAAAATTACCAACAAAAAGCACAAGCATGTGACACTGAGTTGACTATCTAAAAAACATGAAAATAAGAAGACAGAACACTGCCTTGTTTGACCTCAATTAGCATATACACATCAAATGACTCAATTTTTTTCACTCCTCTGCATGTCCATGAATGACTAGGAGAGAAAGTACCACAAGTGTTAATTTGGGGGTTATTATATTTTAGCATGTAAATAAATTCACAAATAGGAGTTGGTTAAAAAAAAAAAAAAGACTTGACTATATCCATGCCCATTCGTCAAACTTTAATTACTAAATATATGTATGCATACTCACATATTTACATATCTAGACTTTTTTGTATGTATGTATTTGTGTGTGTCTATATATCTATATTTATAAGTAAAACCAAAATATACTATGCATGTGTAAATAATATACTATGCTATTATATAATAATTTAGAATAAATTAAAGAAAAAAACCCAAAGTTTTCCTTCTGATTCATTTGCAATTTATTGCATTGTATCTCTGTATATGTGAAATATTCCTGTCTCTCTAGCTCCGATACCCTTTATCCTATTTTTCCCTAAAATACAGATTCAAAATTCCATCATCAAATGCATTTGCTGTCTATACATTGCTAAATCTTAATGTCAATAAGATTGATTATTCTCATCTTACTCAGCCAGTTTGCATTATTTGAGGCAGTTATCGTCAACCCCTTCTTAAATTTTGCTATTCAATTTGGTTTTCTTTGGGGGCACTTTTTCCTGCAGGATGGTAATTTTAAAATTTGTGAGTGAATTACACTTTGGGGTACACAAATTTTTTTCAAAGGCTATTGTGGCAAATATTAAGAGAACCACTGAATCTTGTCTTATTTTTGCCTGAAAGGAATTCATGCTGGTTTTATTTTTATCCCTTTCATAGTCACCTTTTGTTACTTTATAAAGGAAAAGTGCACCTTCACCTTTCTTAAAACTCACTATGATGCACAATTCTAAAAGCACCAGGGTTCTCTACTCCTGCTAAATTTGGTATTGAGAAAAAGATGAAAGATAATGACTGGGTGGCTAATAGTGTGAAAAAACTGTGCTTATCAGGCCTTTACAATCATTGTTTTGAATCTGTTGAGTTGTTTGGTAGAATCTGAGGAGAACCAGAAACAACGTACACACAGTATGGGCATTAGAATCAAAATTACCTTCTTCATTTCCTAGTCCCCTCTCCAATATAAATCTAACAGTTAACATTAATATGAATTTTCTCTTCTATTGTCATGAGAATTAAAGTTAAAAGAATTAATGACTTGATTTTCCAAGAGATGATTACAGAGGCCATAAACTGAATTACTCATTATGGGAGCACCCAGAAGCACTCAAACTGAGTGTAACTGAGGGGAAGCAAGATGCATGACCCCCAAAATATGCCATTTTGGCATGTGAAATGTCTCAAGCCAAAGGTAATTAAACACAAAAGATTTTTTTATTTTTAAGATCTATCTGTCCATGCACACAAGGACTGGGTACGAGCCAGAGGTGCTGTGGGTGACAGGATTTGCCAGAGACAGAGTAGAGAGCACAACAGGCAGATTGACTGAAATACACTGCTGAGGGGAGCAATGGGCAGGTCAGGACAGGTCTGCTGGGCCATGTGTGTCAGCCCTCTGGCCAGGAATTGAACTGGCGCTACAGTAGCTGGGACTAGCTTCGTAGTGCTATCATCTTTTATGCCACCAGAGAGGACCCCTCAGGCAGTTCTTGGCCTTCCTCTGAACTGCTTAAAGAATTTAGATACATAATCTGTTCTAGGATATGAGCAATCACTGAATTAATTCCAATAAAAATGAGGTAGATGTGGTAAAGAGGGAGAAACATACCAAAATTTGTTAGAATTCGTCTATGTGGCCCAACAAATATTTGCTTCCCAAATATGTGATATTTTTCATCTTCCCTTTGGAACGTCAAACCTTTTCCCTGTTTTCCAGAATGAGATATACATATATCCACTTTGCCTGTCTCAGAATCTTAATGTATATGTAGATTTTCCTTACATACATAATTAAATTGTTTTTCTCTATTGTTAATCTTTCTGAAGTTCATTTGATTATGTGACAGCTGAGAAGAATCAGGAAAGAAGGAAGGAGCTCCCCTCCCCACCCATACATTCAATAGGCAGTTGATGCTGCTCCACAAAAATCGTTGCACTAGGATTCCTGTACGTAGTTAATAAGAACACTTACTCGGTTCTAATGAAGCTCATCTACCCTACATCCATGCTGAATTAAAACTCTTGGCTTAAAAAAAACTTCAAATTCTGGGCCCTTCCTGGTGATGCAGCAGGCTAAAGCACAGCACTAAGAAGCTAAAGCCACTTCCGCATGAGTTCGATCCCAGCCTGCCCCTGAGGTGACCACGTGGTGCGGCAGACCTCTCCTGACCCTCCCGCTGCTCCCATAAGCAGTGTACCTTGTCAATCTGCCTGTTCTGCTCCCCACCGTTTCTGTGAATCCTCTCACTGTCTCTGTACCTCTGGCCTGTACCCCGGTTCTGTATGCACAATAAATCTTTAAAAACAAAACAAAACTTCAAATTCTTAGTAATGTGTGACTGTTTTTATGACTTAACTTGTGGAGGAGTAAAGTTCTGTCTTACAGCATGAAGCAATAAACTAGCTTGTCCTACCAGCAGTTGGTGGTGGTATTATTCAAAGACAACTTTGACTCTAGATCACTATGTGTGTGTATGTGTATATGTATTTATTTTTTAAAAGATTTTATTTATGCATATAAAAGCTGGGGTGTAGGCCAGAGGTAAGGAGAGATGAGAGGATTTACCAGAGACAGAGAGGGGAGCAGAACAGACACATCCCCTGAGAAACACTGCTGATGGGGAACAGCAGACAAGACAGGAGAGGTGGCTGGTGCACCATATGGGTCAGCTCCTGGCTGGGGTCAGACTGCAGTGGGGGCCTATGGCTTCACCAGGGAGTCCCTAGATCATTATATTGTTGGCATGAAACTTCGGAAGTGATTATGTCAATTCCTATCTACTTTTGTAAGCAAGGTTTCTCGGACACACACACACTGAAAATATTAATTTTAGAATAGATGCTAAACTTTAATAATTAAATTTACAATCTGAACTTATATCTTTGTTGTGCCATATAATGAACTACTAATAATTGTAACAACAATCCACTTAGAAAATATTTCACACTTAGAACCTTATTAAAAATTTTACAGAGGAGTCTTATTTCCCGGTGGTTATAAGACATTACAAACTTACATTTAACAATATACATGGAATTTTTTGGGTGATATTTTAGTGGGTAAACTTTAACTTTTTTCAAGCATAGTAGCATATACTACTATATGTATTTTTCAACATAAGAAACAGCAACATATAATATTGCATATATTTTTCAACATAAGAAGAATAAAATTATTATTTAAAATGTAAAAATCCTGATGACTAAGGAAACCTTTGTTCAGTTATTTTTAGATGAAAAATGTTTTCTATTGACAAGCTTATGAGTTCATCTGGATGTTCCTATAATGAGCACATAATTTATTTGTCTCTAAGTTATTTGACTCAAAGTATATGGTGTATAATCACTAGAAATATTTGAAAGATGATAAG
Organism: Condylura cristata; assembly: GCF_000260355.1. Classification (NCBI taxonomy): domain Eukaryota; kingdom Metazoa; phylum Chordata; class Mammalia; order Eulipotyphla; family Talpidae; genus Condylura; species Condylura cristata. The sequence continues at coordinate 18,163,539 of NW_004567117.1, read as the reverse complement.
ACAATACTACTTTAAACATAAAAATGTCAGTTACTATAGCATATAAAATTATATTCCTTCTAACAACTTAAGGTCAAGATTCAAAAACTTAATGACAGTTTGAAAATATGCCAAGTTACCTAGTTGTTTCAAAATCTTCTCATGTAGGAAGCAGTTTGAAACGCCTACCTCTAAGCCTACTAATACCAGTCTTTGGAATTGTTATCTTTCTTAAGCCTCCTCTGGGCAATATTCTTGAGTTTCATGGCATTAAATAATGTCACTTCACTGAACATTGCCAAATTTATATTTTAAATCCCCAACCTTCAGGCGTATATAACCAACCTAATATTTGACATCAAAAGAGATGTCAAATATGCATCTCAAAACAGAACACATCCAAAAAAAAAAAAGACATTTTGGGATTACTTGATGTTTACACCCAAACTAATTCTCTCCTCCTCATCATTAACTATTAATAATTAAGCAAAAATTGGATAAATAAGTAATGACGGGCCCTCCCTCATGGCAGAGGGTTAAAACACAGCACTGAGAAGCTAAAGCCACTCAAGCATGAGTTCAGTCCCTGCCAGGAAGGTGACCCACATGGTGAAGGCAGACCTCTCCTGACAAGCCTGCTGCTCCCCTCAGCTGTAATCAAGATGATAAGAGGTAAGGAAGAGATACAAATGCTTGGCACAACTTCATTTTAAGAAGTTGCCTGTCCTGCTCCCCGCTCTGTCTCTGGTGAATCCTCTTACTGTCCCTGCTCCTCTGGCCTGCACCCCAGCTCTGTATCCATAAATAAATAAATCTTTTTTTTTTTAAAAAGGAATGACATTATCATAGATTCATCTCTTTTTATCTCTGTATAAAATCACACATCCAATCTACAACCTGCCCTGAAGTTCTAGCCTTAGAAATATTTCGTGGGACAGAACTGCTTCTTACCATCTTGTCCTCTTAAAATGAAGTTGTGCCAAGCATTTGTATCTCTTCCTTCCTCTTATCATCTTGATTACAGCAAATGACTATGAAGTCTCTGATTTTATTTTTGCTCATAAGAAGGCACAAACTTCTTTCTAGTTTAAGAGAAAGTCCTCTGTCTGTATACGCAACTCACTGACGCCAAAAATCCAGGCGATGTGGCCTCATTTTTATTTTCCACCTCTCCTCTTCACTTCTGGAGCTCTGGTCTCTGGGACCACTTTACTTTCTATTTTGCTCACACTCCCAACTTTACATTTGTTTTTCCTCCTGCCCAGGGTGCAATTCCCACATGTAGCCACATGAGGTCACTCTCTCCAGTCACTCTGCCCATATATATTAGCATCTCCATATAACGTTCTTAGGGAGTCACTATCCCTAACCCTGCTGTGTTGTTCCTTTATAGAACTTATCAAGTCCTGGCACATATGTTTAGTTGTTAGCATCCCTATCTCCTCTCACTAAAATCAAAGCTCCTTGAGAACAAGACATTTATATGTTTTGTTTGTTGCTAAATTCTTAGAACATGGAACAATGCATAGAACAGTGTAGGTACTCAATAAATATTTGGGTAAAACATGAATATCTTTTTGCCAAAAATTGTAAGCAGAACGAGTGGCACACTGGGACCCCAAAATGTGCTCACTCTAAGTGGTTTCTAACACTTGTTTTATGAAGACAGAGTACTCAGTGCATAAAACCTGCAATAGAAAAGAACTTTAAAAAAAAAAAAAATTGTGCAAGAGAGAGAAGAAGAGAAAAAGTATAGTTAAAATAGCTTTCAACAAAATACCCAAAGTTACCCATGCCTTCCTGGACAAATGCCCACCCAAACAGGGCTGTTCTAAAGCAGGACCCCTGAGGCCCAATAGTTTGCTACAAGTCTAAGGCACCTTCTGCGGGAGAACAATAAAAAAGACTGAAGGGGTCAAGCAAGTCTGGAAAGAAAGCGAAAAATCAAAACCCAAGTGAAGATAAAGGCAGTCGTCAGCCTCCTCACGGATCTCTCACTCACATGTCTGTCTCTTTCAAGTGTCTCCTTCCGTGTGTCCTCCAAATTCGAGGTACAAGTAAAGGACCAAGAAACAAATGTGGCTTTTTCTCCACATGTCTCTCTGCTTCACGTGCCTCCTGTAGGTCTTCTCAATCTCCCTTCTTCCTTCTCCCCATTCTCTCTAACTTCTCCTACCTTCCCATCTGCACCCTCCCTAAGGGTAGGGCAGGCAAACTCAGACCTCCTCTTTTCCTGGGGATTACTCTGTTATACTTGGAGATCATTCTTGGGGCTCCTATTAGCGAAAAAAGAAATTAAAAAGGAAAGATCAGTCTTATTTGGTGCTTAATTATTAAAGAGCAGGTCAGCCATTACCTTAAATGTTTACTTCAGTGACCTATGATACAATAATTTTAAGTCTGTTTCTACATACTAATCTCTAAACTTATTGAGGGCAGATGCCATGCAATATATTTTTCAGTTTTACCTTTCAGTAGGTGAATGAAAGAAATGAATAAATATACAATCAAGTGGCTATGTCTAACTTTCAGATTATTATTTTTTAACTTTAATAATGGTCATGCTTATTAAGTAAACTTTTATTCATTTACTCATCTATGTATTTGAACATAGTACCAAGTACTGTTATATAAGTGATCAATGAAATGGAGTTGATCTATGTGTTCATAGGTTTATTATACAGAAGGGAAGACTGATATTAAATGAACAGGAAAGAATGCAATAAAAATATGTAAATGTTTCAAGAGAACAGAGAAATTTCTTGTCCAAGTTATCAGCCTATCCCTACAATACCACTTGGAACTCAATGAGCATTTGATAAATATTTATATAATTAATGAATTAAAATTGTGATATAATTATATAATGGCAATAATTGTGATTATAATTTAAAATCCCGAGCAAGGAAAGGGTGCTATTAACAAAATAAGTCTAAATTAAAAGTAGATACCAACATTTATCATAATTTTATATAAGTGAAAGGTAGTAAGTGAAAAGATTTTAAGATACTGTTTTCTATATAATGATCGATACAAAGTATATATCCTTTCAGGAAGTGAAAATATTTTTTTTTAAAGATTTATTTATTTGTACATACAGAACTGGGGTACAGGCCAGAGGCTCAGGGGCGGTGAGAGGATTCACCAGTGACAGAGTGGGGAGCAGAAAAGGTAGATTGACGAAGTACACTGCTGAGTGGAGCAGTGGGCGGGTCAGGAGAGGTCTGCCACGCCATGTGGTCTCCTCCGGGGCAGGCGGGGATCGAACTCATGAGGAAGTGGCTTTTTTTTTTTTTAAGATTTATTTATCCGTACAGAACTGGGGTACAGGCCAGAGGTGCGGAGGGTGAGAGGATTCACCAGATACAGAGCAGGGAGCAGAACAGGCAGATCGACGAAGTACACTGCTGAGGGGAGCAGTGGACGGGTCAGGAGAGGTCTGCCACGCCATGTGGATCTCCTCAGGGGCAGGCGGGATCGAACTCATGTGGAGGTGGCTGTAGCTTCTTAATGCGGTGCTTTAACCGGCTGCGCTACCAGGGAGGGCTGGAAGTGGCTTTTTAGCTTCTCAGTGCAGTGCTTTAACCTGCTGCGCCACCAGGGAGGGCCCAGGAAGTGAAAATATTTTAATGAATATTCATAATGATAACACAGTATGCACTGTTTGGTATAAGTAAACACTTTTCAAAGCATTTGTATGCCAAATATTGTTTCTCTCTTTTTGTTTTACTGAATGAATATTAGAACAGTTGTGACAGAATTATATCTCTTTACTTTTAAAATAATAACATGTCCAGTATATAGGTTAAAAAAAAATCAACCTTATTTATATTTAAATTTTCTTCCTCAGGAATATCTATTTTCAATTTTAATGAAATTCCAATGAGGGATATACATACATACATATATACATATATATATGTATGTATACTATGTATATCTACTATGTATATATATCACGTTAAGATCATGATCTGATGATCATCACTGTCCAAATATTGCTTTCCATGTGTGTTTGTTTATAGTAATTAGTCTGATCTGCTTAAAAGCAGTGCAAGATAACAAACACATGCAAATAAAATATGACAGGGAGAGAAAAAAAAACTAAAGTCCCTAATTCAGGGTGGCATGTTTAAGGACAGCATCAGGCTAATTGAAAAATATAGATAATTATACTACATCTTCTATCTGTCCTTCCCCAGAAGTACAATATATTTTTAATCCTTTTTTTATCCTTTACTACTAGATCAAGAGCCCAAATACTGTAACTGCCCCCCAAATGAATGAGCCTGTGTTTCCCAACAAGTGAATTAGTCAGATTGACAAATGATTCTGGAAATAGATTTCAATCTAAGTTAGTATTCATCTTAGATTACTTACTTTTTAACTAATCTCATGTCCTGAGTATGATTTATATTCAATAAAATTTACAATATCAGGTGAGTTAGTTGAATACCTGTATGACAAGGTCCAATGAATATTGACAATAAATGAGGTAATGGAGAGAAAGTGCCTACTCATTGAATAGTCTCTATGGTCGCTGTTATTTATCACCTCAAATTCAACTCAGCTCCTATTTTTAGCCACTATAACTACAGGATTTATAAGAATCATGAATCTTTGGTATTCCCATTCTCCCTCTATGCTTCCTTTAATCCGTAAAAGAGGTAAAGCACAAATGTGTTAATGAACAAAACAATTTGAATTATTCTTATGTAGTCTGTTCTTTTAAAACACAGTCCTGAACATTATCTCAATATCATTTACTACTGCTTCTACCACTTTACATTAAGTGAAATATAAATTCTCCAGGAAAGACATTTTTAAAACACTTCTTAGGGATCTAGGTGCTTTGGTGAAAGTCTAAGTGAATGCCCATCACAAGTCTCCATCCATCTGGCACTAATCTGTTGGTCCAGATGAATTCTATTTACCATTTTCTCCTCAGGAAAAAAACAAAAACAAAATCAAAAGCGAGCTATGTTATTTGTCAAATCACTTGCCCTGGAGATGAGATCCCTTAGAGAGATCACAACAATATTTCTGAGACTTTCAGATTCAATACTCACTTTTTATAACACATGTTGTTATAAAACTATCGTTTTATAGACTCGTCCCTTAGTTTTATAAGGGTTGTTCCACTTACTGTCCTAATTTAAACGTCATGAATAAGGTAGCTAAAGTAAACACACAATGTCCAAAAAAGTATGTATATTTTCTATCTGCAGTATAAAGGTAAATAAAAAAGTAATTGATAGTAAAATATTACATTTCAATGTAAATTGCTTGGTCATGACTAAACAAAAAGACATATAAAAAAGCCTGATACTGAAACCCACTTATAATGAATAAATATTGGTTTGAGTAAAGTAAAAAATTGAGGGCTATCTATACAAAAATTACAGAAAAATTAAGAACAAAGATGCTGTTAGAATAAGTAGTAATATACCAGGTTTTGATTTTCTTGTATTTTCATTTGATGATAGAAATAAGAAATAGGAATACTACATCAAGACAAATTACAGACCTAGGAAATGAATACATCAGAGAATAAGGTATTCTCACATATAAACCATCTCTTAGATATAAGTTCCCTTAGATATAATGTAAAAATATTTCTCTTTGCTGTGACCTAGAATGGGGAAGAATCAAAAATGGAGAAAACAAATTATAGCTTAAAATCTATATTGTGAAGAAATAGAGTAACAAAGTTCAATTCAGTGACTCGGACGTAAGAGATTTTATTTATGATACAGTTTGGAGGGCAGCCTAGATCACGTGGCTTGGCCATTGTCAACATGTGACTTCCAGGAGGAAGAGGTAGCAAGTGTAGAAGGGACATTCAGGATTCAGGGTTCCGTCTAAAGAGAAGATGCACAATTAGAATTGTTTCTTGAATCAGTCTTAATCATAAACCACATTTCAATAGAGAAGAGAGTGGGAATGAGGCCATGTGACTAGCTTAATCTCTGGGAGGTCTATAAGTGGCAGGAAGATGAAATATTTTGTGGTACAAAATTCCACCTTCACTTCAGAAAAAAATGTTTGGGTTCTGTAACTTGAAACTAACTTAGAATTAGAAGAAAAGTTGCAAATTAAAAAAATAACAAACACATGGTCACTCCCTGGTGTCACAATGGTTGGGGCAGCAGTTTTGCAAGCTGGCGGCAGCCACTTCAGTGAGAGTTCGATCCCCAGCCCTGGAGGTGATCCATGAGGTGCACAGACTTTCCCTTCCCACTCACCTCTCCCTTCAGCAATGTACTTCATCAGTCTGCCTGTTCTGCTCCCCACTCTATCTCTGGTGAAGCCTGTCACTGTCCCTGCACCTCTGGCTTGTACCCCAGTTCTGTATGAATACTTAAATAAATCTTTTTTTTTTTTAAATAACAAACACAATACTACAAAATATTTTAGAAATATAAAGTGACCTCTTGGTATCTCCCTATTAGAAGAATGAAAAACCACAAAATGTTTCTAAGAAATCATTTTAATGTGTAATTTTCAGATATCAGTAAGTAAATATGAAATGGCTTAAAAATCAACTTTACTAAAGTAATTCACTGAGAGCTCTAAATGTTATGCATCTCTGCTAACTTAGTTGAATTTGTTTCTCTCCACTGTTAGACTATAATCTCTCAGTTTCTTCTTATATGTTTGCAAATGGTTTTGTTACCGTTCTGTAACTGTACTACTACATAAAGACATCTATTTTAATAGAAATGTGTAGTTAGAAATGCTAATTATAAATTTTATTTCTTTCCAAGAAGTGAGTATGTAAGTTTTAATTGGTTGCAAAACTTCTCATAATTAGATGTATTAAATCAATCCTTGGCTTCAAAATCACATTTTAATTAATTCTTCCTGAATTATTGGCTAACATGTTTCACATCCATTTCAAGTGGATTAATCATCTAATCTAGTATTGCATGTACAAACAGCTTTTTAAATTTAAGTATTATACCTTTTAAAATAGAACACAAATGAGAGCAGTATAGTTCCATTTTCGTATTCTTGAAATTTTTCTTGCATATCTGTGCAAAGATAGAAACTGAAAATTCTTGACGAGCAAGGATTCTTCAAATAGTATATGATTGCTGATAATTTTGCTATTGCTCCACTTACATTCTTTATTGGATAAGAAGGACCTCATTTATCTTTTCAAATGCATGTTAAAGATATGTCACATTTCATAATATTTTAACTTAAGTATTCAATTTTCCTTTGATTAGCCAAAATAATTCTACAATGCAATCAATTAATGAACAGACTCCTTTTAGAATAATATAGGGTTCGTTTCTTACTTCTGCTCTTTGATCTTTTCACTATTTATAAAAGTTACCATCAATTGGTTACACTCATTATATGAGCATCATTGATAACATTATTTGGTTTGTGAAGTCTATAACTCAAGTTTTTGATGACTGAGTGTGATTGATGAATATTGAAAACACTTGATTCAATTTTTAAGATGAAACTTTAGGTCCATGTTCTAAATATATCTAGAGTTACATCTGTTTCATAAGTAATGATCTTGGAGAAAGGAAAAGTTTTAATATAAACTAGAAAATAAAGTGATAAAATGTTCATTCCCTTCACATTTACTACTATTATATCAATTCGGAATTTCCATGAAACAAACACTAAATCAGTATTAGATATTCACAATTCGCTGGAAGGAAAATGTCTGTGAGGACTGAAGGGGAGGGACTAGAAGGCCATCAGTGTCTTTAGAATGCAAGCCAGGTGTGACCCTTTTGAAAGGCAAGGGAAATAAAAGACCGATAAAAGGGCTCTTAAGCTGCAAAGCCATTCTAAGAAAAAATAGAATGGGTTGATTCTGAGTGCCTCAAGCAAACGTCACCCACCTGTTGGAACTTGTGCTGATACTGTGCTTGACACTCCAAGAGCCCACAGGGCACATGACCCACGTTAACACAATGGTCTCTGCCGAGGACAGCTGGCAATGTCAGGCAGTGGATCTGAGCAGCAAGTTTCCTTGGCTGCCATGATAGTTGTTTTCAAAACCATATTTCCTCTGTGATTTTCTAATTAATGATAACAGGTCTCCATGCAGCAGAACTTTATGCTTATGCTGAGTGCTTTTTTCATTTCCAGCGGGGGTTGAGGGAGGGAAATGCTTGCCTGCTGTTCTTTATATAGATGGCTTTTTATTTTTATTTTATTTTTTTAAAGATTTATTTATTTGTGCATACAGAACTGGGGTACAGGCCAGAGGCTCAGGGGCGGCGAGAGGCTTCACCAAAGACAGAGTGGGGAGCAGAACAGGCAGATCCATAAAGTACACTGCTGAGGGGAGCAGCGGGTGTGTCTGGAGAGGTCTGCCGCCCATGTGGGTCTCGGGGCAGGCGGGAATCGAACTCATGCTGAAGTGGCTTTAGCTTCTTAGTGCTGTGCTTTAACCTGCTGTGCCACCTGGGAGGGCCTATAGATGGCTTTAAAAACAAACAAACAAACAAACAAAAAAACTATCCCATTGATTCCTCTTCAATCAGATTCACTGTTTTATTCAATAGAAGAAAATAATTTGATTTGGACTTTTCTCCTTCTTTGAACTGATGACCTGCAGAAGCTGGTAAATTTCTTCTTTAATATTTTGTAGCTTTTGATATTTTATTACCATTTTTTTCTATTGTTTAAGGGGTGAGCGCTTTATCATTTGATTAGAATATCTGTAAACATTCCAGGGACAGAGTTATTGTGTTCAGATATTACTTTGAATCCAGTAAATATAATTTTGTCAAGTATAATGTTGCATCTTTGTATAATGTATACTTAATCTTGGCATGCCATAGTTTAATTAGGAAATGAAAAAAAAAATGTTGGCAGGTAAGTAATTGGTGACTGGTTTATGGGCAAAACTATTAATCTCAATTTTAAATCCTCAAGTGAATATTGTCAACATTTTCCCTTTATTTGATATATTGAAATAAGAACTAGTTAAACACACACACACATATATGCTTATATGTAACTACTGTTTATGTATATGTTATGTATATGTTGCGTATATCTCACCATGAGTACACAAGCCACACGTTGGCATTGATATGTTTAGATGGTGACTGAAACTACCATTGATAGCATAATTTTTGCTCTAGTCCTAAATAATACAGTACTAGAATTTTTCCTAAATTTCCAGTTATATAAATAAAGAATGGAGGGTTTTTAACAATAAGCTCCGGAATTCCTAAGAATGTTTCTGACACATAAATTCTATTAAATATTTAAGTCAGAAGGACAAAGGATAGTTTTTATTTTGTAGAAAAACTACCGATTACATTGCAATGGTCTATCATTCATGTTTCCTTCAGTCAGCTTCAGCATGCTGCTGTCGTTGAGATAGTCAAAAAGATTTTGCCTGTTTCTGAGATTCCCTAGGAAAGCATAGAGGCCTGTGAGCCACAGACATTTTTCAGTGCTAAGAGACAATGTGCAGGCTCTCCCTGTTGGCCAACCAGTTAAAGAACAACTCTATGGAGCCCTCCGAAGCCACTGCAGCACGAGTTTGATTCCCTGGCCAGGGCTACACTACATGGGGCGGTAGACCTTAGGCCTCTCAGCAGTGTACTTCTCACTCGGCCCGTTCTGCTTCCCACTCTGAATCTGGTGAATTCTCTCACCACCCCTGCACCTCTGGCCTGTACCCCAGCTCTATATGCACAAATAAAAAATAAATAAATCTTTAAAAAAAGAAAAAGAAAGAAAGAATGTCTTTAAAAAAGAGACTATGCAGGGCCCCCTGGTGGCCTAGGGGTTAAGTAGAGTGTTAGCACTGAGATAACTGCAATCACCTGGCCAGGACCTGGCCCAGATGGCATAACAGAGCTCTCCTGCTCCCCTGCTGTTCCCCTCAGCTGTGCATGTCAGTTGATCTGCCTGTTCTCCTCCCCTTTATTGTCTCTGGTGAATCCTCTCACCCTTACCCTGCACCTCTGGTGTATTCCCCAGTTCTTTAATCAATCAATCAATCTTTAAAAAGAGACAGACCATGTGTTGTATCAGTATTTACTCCACTTTATCTCAGACCACTCAATTGCTCTTTTAAAATAATGGTGAAAATTTATTTTGAACTTATCTGTTTGAAGGGACTGTTAGAGGAAAAGTAAGGACCCACCTCCAAGCTAGTGGCTGGTATTCACAGTTAAGGTGCTATTTGCAGCTCACTAGACAGAGTGAGGGTCCAGGACCCTTACTCCTTAACATTCTAAATGGGTTCTGCCATTCTCTGCATAAAGGCAAACATTAATATATCAGGCCATCAATAAAAAGTAACATTAATACCCTTAGTGTGCAATAGTGAGAGAATTAGTATGGCATCAAGAGGAGAGACAAAGAATATAGTTTCTAAATCAAACACCCAAAGTTATCCATCCCCTTGAGGGAAAATGCTCAGCCAAAAAGGGTTGGCCCAAAGCAGGGTATCTAGGCTCAAATTCTTACCAAAAGTCTAAGGTACCTGCTGGCAGGTATCCATAATAAAGGGGCAAAAGGATTGGGTAAATCTGGAAGGAAAAGAATGAAATCCAAATCAAGATAAAAGCTGCCATTTTCACCCTCCTATAGGTCTCTCACCCAAGTCTCTATCTCTTTCAAGTGTTTCCTTCCAGGTCCAAGTCCCTGGTGTCAGGCCCAGGCCAAGGCCAAGAAGCAAGCATGGCTTCTTCACATGTCTCAGCTGCAAGTCTTTTCCTCCTCTCCATCCTCCCTTCTTCTTTTCCAAGTGCTCCCAATCTTTCCTAATTTCTCCTCCCTGCCCAGCTTACCCTTCCTTGGGTGGGGCAAAAAACCTGGAGCTTCCCCTTTGTATGGATATCACACTTTGGACAGGTGGATCAATTACAAGCTGACAGCTTTTTCCTAACACCTTTTTTAAAACAACTCGTTCTATCAGACTTTTCAAAGGTTTCATACCTAGACAAAAGGTGGTTATGTCTTGACTAAGGATCATTTCACAGTTTTCTGAGAGGAGGATGGCTGAGGGTCCTGTGTGTAGTTAGTTAGAAAAATCCTGACCACGAATAACTAAGGCCTCATTAGCATACTAAAATTCATATCCCAGGCCTCCCTTATGGTGCAAGGGGTTAAGCGCAGCACTATGAAGTTATCAGCAAACACTGCAACATGAGTTCAATCTCTGATCAGGGAAGTGACCTATATGGTGCAGCAGACTTCTACTGTCTCCCCCACTGCTCCCCTCAACAATGCACTTCAGTGTACGTGCCTGTTCTGTTCCCCTCTCTGTCTCTGGTAAATCTTCCACCCTCCTAACCTCTGGCTTATATTTCCAGCCATTATATGAATAAATAAATAAAATAAATCTTTAAAATAAATAAGTAAATAAAATTCATATCCCTAGGTGGAAACTTAAATGATAGTGAGACATTTGATGGATCAAGTAGTATGTAATCTACCTGCACATGCCCCAGTATATGCCAGCCCCAAACACATTATGAGCCTTCTCCTCTCTATTGCCATATAGATCCACCCTTATAAATGCTCTCTCTTCAGGAAATCAGACTAGGAATCATCTCATCCAGAAATGCTGTCTTGTACCCTAGCAGAAGTCTTATAAACCTGGTCGAGCTGCTTGACCTGCAGCCTCTTCACTGAATTCTTATTCAAAGAAGGCAAAGAACCAGGAGTTTAATAACAGTACGAGTTTAATATTATTACCATGAAAGTATTACAATGAAACTTTTAAAAATAATTTATGTATCAATTAATATGACTAATAAGTGATTCAACAATATTTTAGAAATTTTATAACATAGAAATGGATTTCTCTTTCACTTAACTGTCCAGAGATGGCAAGCTATTATTGGCAATCATTTGGGGGGAGAGGTTAATGGCAGTTCTTTCAACTTGAAAATGTGACTTTCATGTTTTTTCTGATCCTTATCATTCAAGCCTCATGAACAGGAGAAGAAAGTGTGTAGAAGAAGCATGCTATCATCCTTCATGTGCTGAACAGAAACGGAGCATCCTGCTTTCGCTCATGTCATTTTGTAAGAGTTTAATCACATGACTCACCCATCTGCAAATATGGCCGAATGGGCAATCATATCACAGCTCTGGTTACTATAGGCAGTGTGGAGAATAGATTTTGGTGAACAAGCCTCCCTGCCATTGCTTTCTAGAAGTCATGAATGCAATAGTCCTCTGTCGATATTATTAAAAATGTATAAGCATTTACCCTGGAGTGAAAAGGTTTCTGTTTGACCCCCTATAATATAAGAATGTTGTTTCTTAATTTGAAATCCAGTATGTAACTAGTCCAAACTCAGGGAGAACTAGAAAAATTAAGGAGTCCTGTTTTCTAGTGTGACCCATTAAATCAAAGTCTCCATTATATTACCTGAAGGGATTAGCATTTATCAAATAAAGCAGGTGATTCCCATAAACATTCAATGTAATTATGTTACTATTTTTCTTTAACATGCTGAGAGTAAAATTTAAAACAAAACTGATGATGGTTCTCCCCATGATGCTTCTTTTTTTCTTCGAAATGATACTGCTGTTCTTTAGGTCAAAGTCAAATACTGATGGAATTAGTCTCAGCAGAGATTTTACCCTTTGGCAAATCCATCTAACCAAGAATTACCATATTGTGAATCATATGAATATAATTAGTAGCAAATTATAAGAAGTTGGCTACTGTTAAGAAGGAGACTGGTTTTTCTGAATTATATATATTTTTCAATGATCAAAATGAATGATCTTGACTTAAATTACATTCAATACCTCACTTTGAACAGTTCAGCTTTATAGGGAAACAACCCCTTTTAAATAAAACAATTATATTTCATTCATTGTGGTATTTTTTTCTTGACCTAAATTTTCAAATCTAGTCTTTAATTTTTTTCAGTTGTTATATTTTATTATTTAAAAATATTGTTTTACTAGTCATTTTGTATGGGAGGAGTTATATATTGAATAATTTTATTTTGTTTCATTAAGTTTCATGCTTTCAAAAATGCTCTTTCTGTTTTTGAAGGTACTTTCTTAACATTTGTGATTTGTCTGGAAATCTCTCATCTTATATTGAGCTGCAAAAGATTAGGCTTTCCCATTTTTTTTTATAACATAAAGATCAAGCTTTCTCAAAAATTGGTGTGACCTTTTTCATTTTTGATGTTTTTTATATGCTTAAGGCCAGTGAGCTTCATATCTCAGTTTCCACAGAAAGCTCAGTTCTGTGAGAATTAGCAAGGGATTAAAGTGAGATCCACCCCCCACCCCCATCCCATGCTTTTGTCGACTGTCCTCTTTTTTTACTGCTTAGTTTTCAGGTGATATTTTTACTCATTCTTTTCTATTATGTTCTCTATTTTCCTAATATTCTCCTCAGATTTTATTGACATCACTTTGGCCAACAATACCATCAGTGTTGGCTTTATTTCCTGGTAAATAACATTTGGATTATTTTGAAAGAGTAGATAGAATGTGTTCTACACATTGTACAAGCCAAATTCATGTTTATCTGTCACAGAAAATTTGAAGTAAGAATGAATTCCTCACTTCCCATTAAAGAAAACAAGTGACTCATATGTTAGCCAGTATTGAGTTTGATTACTGGCTTCTGGGTTTGTTAGAAAGTAATCACTGACTTGACATATTGCCAGGTTAAGTAAATTTCCCCACTCAGTATTTAGAGGTCCAGGACACAGCCACATACTCGAAAGCACTTACTCCCGTTCAATTAAATAAAGTCAAATGTTCATATTTTGAGTAGAATATACAAATTAATCCTAAATTCTGATTACAGTACTTTAAAAATTTTCAGCCATCTTCTCAATTGTTTCAAAATTGTCCTACTGAAAGGACTCATTTTAAAGTCTTGAAAAATCTTATTTTGAAATAAGAACATTTATACTTACATGATATCAGATACAATATCTGCTAATCCAGTTCAGCATAGGTAAAAAGAAACAAGTACTTGTCAATAAATGGAAAATCATTGTAATCCTTTGCATTCTTAATTCTATAGCTTATAGGGAAGGCAAGACATTAACTAAGAGGTGAACACATGATCTGTGTCATGGATTTTTAAGAAACTGTCATTGGATTTTCACTTTAATATGAAAGCTGCCACCCTGCCCATGAAATTAAGCATGTAGCAAAGCAGGGGGGTGAAGAACACAGGGACATATGATGATGGCTCATGGGTGATAAGGTAGTAGGAGAACTGTGGAAACTACAGTGGTATAAGGAAAAGTGTCATTAATAAAAAATTCAAAGAGAGAACTTAAAAATAACTTGCTACTCACTCTGTTACAAACAGTAGAAATAACAATTCCAAATCTTAATTCTACGACTAAATCTGATCTGTAACTCTAACAGAAGACACTTCAGTGTGTAATTAGTTTAAGGCAATGTGTTAAAGAATTATCATGTGTCTTACCCTGTCACTCAAGAAAAAATATGAGTTAATATGTTTCATGTGTTCACTTTCTCATTTAATTATATTGTTTTTACACTTCTCCTTTATCAATGAGAAGCCTGATTGAGAGGCGAAATCATCATCTATAAAATTAAGAAAGGAACCAAGAGATGCAAGCACAAATGCAACTGTGAAAGATCAGGTTAAAATCTGTTGAATTTGGGCCCTCCCTGGTGGCGCAGCGAGTTAAAGCACAGCACTAAGAAGCTTAAGCCACTTCCGCGTGAGTTCGATCCCGCCTGCCCGGGAGGTGACCACATGGCGTGGCAGACCTCTCCTGACCCGCCCACTGCTCCCCTCAGCAGTGTACTTCGTGGATCTGCCTGTTCTGCTCCCCGCTCTGTCTCTGGTGAATCCTCTCACCCTCTGCATTTCTGGCTTGTACCCCAGCTCTGTATGAATAAATAAATAAATCTTTAAAAAAAAAATCTGTTGAATTTATATCCCAGAGACACGCAGGATTTATCTCACACTAAATGCAAGTAAACTGGAAAGACATATTCCTATAGGCTGGTGGAACTTAATATTAGAAAGATAAGAAATGCCTGTGCCTATAAATTATCACAGTGTCAAGTGTTTATGGCTTTTCTTTGACTGTAGTTTAACCCATCTGCACATATCAGAATCGCCATGTAGCTCTAGGAAGTGTTGGATGGGTCCGCTAGGAAGTGTTGGATGGGTCCGCCATGCTGTAAAGGCTCGTGAAAGGTCCAGGTTGAACTTCTTAAAGAAACTGACAAGAACTTTATCATAGCTCATGACATATTCCTTTTGATTAAAGGTCAAAAATACTTGCTTATCTAACAATGGTATAAAAATCCTTTTGTAGGAAAAAAGGATGAAAGATAAAAAGTATACTGCAATCTTTACTTGCACTCAAGGAAGGAGATTTCTCCACCTTTGATGGTCATTGAATCAACCAAAGACTCTCTTGTGATAGCTGCTAAAACACGACTCCAGTGTTCTTCCCACTTAAGCTCCTTCTCACTTTAGCAACTTTATGAGAGGGTATATGAGTGTTAATTTACTTAAGCATTAAATTATCTATTGGGAAGTGAGAAGTGAGACAAACCATTCTACGATGTCCTAGGGCATTTTAATCCGAACAAACTCTCAACCAAAATGTGAATATTGTGTCCGTTACCTAAATACTTTTAAAATTCAGGAATATTATTCTTGCCCCAACTATCATTAATATGACCATAATTAGTAGCACCAACCATAAGAATATGCATGTGTGTATATGTATATATGTTTGACAGAGTAATTACATGGTTTTTACTTAAAAAATAAAATTACCATACCATCTCATTTCAGAAGCCCTATCATCAATTTGGAAATACAGAGTATACACATAAAATACATTACTCTAAATAGCATTCTCCTGTACACATCCTGGTCTTTACAAAAAAAAAAAAAAAGGAAAAAAAATGGGCCTGCTCCTTCACTGTTTAAGCAATCTAAAAATAAAAACTAACAATGACGTGTTTATATATGTATAAACACAAAGATAGAAAGCTATGGATATTATACCTTTCTAATTAAAACATGTCAGTTATAAACTTAGGCTAGGATGGAACAAGAAAGATTTTAGTTTCTTAAAAAAGCATAAACATGATGTTGTTTAATGAATTGCCAAACAGTTGTAGATGTTAGCACAGATTCTCTCTTCAGCCCTAACATATGTGTTGAACAGTAGACAAAAGCAATTAATTTTGAAAAAAAATCAGTTTTATCCCTTTAAAATTTCAACTCCGACAGCTTTAAAGATAACAGTTCCCTTGGATCTAATGAACATTATCCCCATATGTTTTAGGCTCTTGCTAGCTAGCAAAATCTCATTAGGCTGTGTGAAAAAATTAGCCCTTTATAAAATTACACATCTAAGAGAATTGGCAGCTTTTTTGATATGCCAGCATTTGTCAGAACCAGAGGAGCAGACCCAGAATCACAAAACAAGAGTGTTTTGAGCCTCATCAATGTCAGTGAGCTTAGGCGTTTCTGTCAGTCCGGAGGGACCAGGATCTTAATATCACAGAATCGCTTTCTTGTTAGCAACGTGAAAAAAAAGCTACCATTCTTTTAAATTTGGGAATATTTTAGTGACTCAGTGACAGCGTGCTATAAAATGATTTCAGTTGAAAGGGCTTGATGAGAATCTGACAAAATTCTGTTTTAGAGCTATATTAACTTTGAGATGTTTTAATAAAAAAAAACCTCAAAATAATTAAATTTGAAAATCGTCAACCCATCTTGGCTTGTAAGTTGGCTAACATTTATTCCATATTCGCTAATATACAAATGTTTGCATATTTCTTTAGGCATTTTGACTCTTTATGTTTAAATTGTATGTCCAATTAGACTGTTAAAACTGGAACTAGCACATGTTATCTTTTCCCCCAAATCAATGAAGTTGATGACTAGTCTCACATCCAGCAGATAACCAGAAGGACATGTTGCTCCAAATGTCACGTTGACATTCACGGCAGAATGAAGGGCCAGCAGGCTATGCTGTAACGTGTCCCCTTTACCAGAATTTACCAGCCAACTTCCAAGTGTGCTTCACTGGCCGGAGCTGAGCCGGTATAACTGCCAGCTTTCAAGTGATGGAGGCTAAGAGTAGAAAATTAAGGGTGGAGATGTAACAAGAGAAGCAAAGGAGATGGGACAGAGAGGATTAGCATAGTCATTAATCCATTTAAATGAAAACTCCTGAGGTGCTTACTGATGGAGTAAGTGCCAGACTGCTATAGAAAGTATCCTGAGATGCCAGGATACTGGCACAGCAGGTTGGAGCTTGGCTGCTTCAGTGTGAGTTCCATCCCCAGACCCGGAGGCGACCCACATGACCTAGCAGACCTCTCCAGTCTGGCCCGCTGCTCCCTTCAGCAGTGTACTTTGTCGATCTGTCATTTCTGCTCCCCATCCTGACTCTGGTGAATCCTCTCGTGGCCCCTGAACTTCTGGCGTGTACCCCAGTTCTGTATGCATAAATAAATAAATAAATAAATCTTAAAAAAAAAAAAGACAGAAAGAAAGTACTCCAAGATGCCAAGAAGAGGCGGGGATGTGGCCAGAAAAGACCATTTTAGAGAATCAGCAGTCCTTACAAATCAACCCAGGGACGCCCTAGAAGTTTTTTTTTTTTTTTTTTAAAGATTTATTTATTTGTACATACGGAACTGGGGTACAGGCCAGAGACTCAGGGGCAGTGAGAGACTTCACCAGAGACAGAGTGGGGAGCAGAACAGGCAGATCAACGAAGTACACTGCTGAGGGGAGCAGTGGGTGGGTCAGGAGAGGTCTGCCACGCCATGTGGTCTCCTCCGGGGAAGGCGGAGATCGAACTCATGCCGAAGTGGCTTTAGCTTCTCAGTGCAGTGCTTTAACCCGCTGCGCCACCAGGGAGGGCCCGCCCTAGAAGTATTTAATTTAACAATACATAACAAGTCCACAGAGAAATGAACTCCTCCCAAAGAGAACACCATAGCAGGGCAATATCTGTTCTGGCAAGATGCCCTCTCCTCCAGAGACTGCTTGCCAGTGTCTGTGAAGGCTTCTCATTTAACAAATCAATGTCTTCCAACCACAGCTCTTTTTGCTGCCTGGTTTCGGCAAGTGTCCTTTTTTTTCTTTCCTTTTTTTTTTTTTTAACGACCCTACTCTTTTGAATATAACTAAACAGCTTTGCTTCGTGGGGAAACTAGCCTCATAAGGCTGCAAGAGGAATTCTGGTGAAACTTGTCTTGGAGGTAACCCCAGGACTGGATTGAACCCAGGACTGCCACATATTAATTCCTTGAAAGTATTAGTCATCAGTTTGATGGCTTATGGGGAGGATTGGGTGATATAACACATGCATTGATCTTTGAAATAGAGGTATTATGAGAAATAGCATCTTCCCATCCCTAGATGATCAGCAGCCTCCTTGGAAGGTTGAGTGGCACTCAGCAGGGAGGTGAAGCTGTAGAAGTTCACCACTAATGCAGATGGACTCAAGAAGTTCACTTGCTTCTCCAGCTTGGGGGAACACAGTAGGAGAATCATGGAAAAAAAACATGAAGAGACATTTGGGAAAGACACATAGGTGAGAGACACGTGGGAAGGTTGACAATAGAAGCCGTTATCTTGATGCTCTACTTTGCTTGTGATAAAACTTTGTTTCTCAGCGGCCCAGTTTTAGATTAATCCTTCTTGGCTAGGCTTTTGTCCTTGTAGGGATGAGAATTTTGTGGGTTTTATTGGAAAACTTATTAGGAATATCCTTTCTTCTCTCTTTATGCACATTAATTATATTAAAGATCTTTCACACTAAGAATCTTCTTTATTTGTCTTTAGGTGGTAAAAGGTAAGATCCTGTTTTAAACCATGCTCTCCTTAAGCTTGGGGTCCCTCCGTAACCCTTGGTTGCCCACTAACAGAAGTTCTTTCTATAGCTTTCAATAATTTCTTATTCAGTTCAATATCACAAGTTTATTTAGTGCGTGTTAAAATCAAAGCACTATGTTGGTTGTTAAGGCAGATACAACGATGACAGATGTGCAGTTTTTGAAGAAAGAATAATTTTTTTATATTTAAAAATGCTTAAAGGAAGAACTTGCTTTTGTTGGGATTGATATTGGTTAGTGTAGGTTTTATTATTATTATTTTTTAATTTATTTATTTATGCATACAGAACTGGGGTACAGGCCAGAGGTGCAGGGGCAGTGGAAGGGTTCACCAGAGACAGAGTGGGGAGCAGAACAGGCAGATTGACAAAGTGCACTGCTGAGGGGAGCAGTGGGTGGATAAAGAGAGGTCTGCCACGCCATGTGGGTCACCTCTGGGGCAGGGACTGAACTCATGCTGAAGTGGTTTTAGCTTCTCAGTGCTGTGCTTTAACCTGCTGCACCACCAGGGAGGGCCCTAGGGTAGGGTTTTATGGGTTCTCTTTTTACTGGTGAATTTAAAACTTAAGAGTGAGAATTTAAGAGTGAAATGAGAGGCATTTCATTCTAAATGAGAATTTAAGAGTGAAATGAGAGGAAAAGAAAACACATATACAGGACATGCATACATGCACACACACACACACACACAGGATTAACCTAACCGAGGTGTTTATTTAAATCAGCCAGGCTCTGTAAAACAAAGGATCTCTAGTTTCCCTAGTCCTGTGCTTGGCAACGTGTTTATCCAGACAATCCTCTTTGAAGTAGATACTTCAGCATCAAAGCTTAAGTCAGGTCAAGGCATTGCAAAAAGAAAGTCAACTATCAGTGTTTATGCTACAAAAACTTCAAAATATGAAAACAGAAGATTCAAATGAACAGAAGTACTGCCATGGGGCTGCATATGTTATCATGACTGCAGAAAGTAAGATGGTCCAGACTGTTTTCGTAGATTGCCAAGTGCCATTAACTGTATACTATGGAAACGCAAATCAATTTGTATTCATTTCAAGCATAATCCTCAATATGTAAATGCAATTTAGTAACTGAATCAGTAGTGTTGATCTCAGGTAAATTATCTTAACTGCTTCCCCCAAAATTCTAAAATTCATGAATTAAAATGATTTACCTAAAGTTACTTATCATGCCAACAATATATCCAAGGTGAAAATTCATGCGTAGTAGCTCTGCTATACATAACCATAAAGTACATAGTTATGGTGTGTCTGCGTGTATGTGCATGTAATTTGCATGAGTTTTTGTCTGCACTTTGTTTTATTATTTACTTATTGTATATAACATTGAAAGTATTATGTTAATTAGTAGGGAATATACACAAACAAAATAGAAACAATGGCAAAATGAGTCTGCCTCCATTGCTGAACATATATTTCATCACTTGAGGCACATTTTTAATTGATCCCTTAGGGAAAGTATGATAAGCAGTTATTTACCTGGCTGCAATGAACACTGTGGCAAATCATAATTTTCACCATTTTCTCAACAGCTAACATTTCCTTTGTGTTCATTAATGTCTCCCAGCTTCATTTACTTATTAGATTTGGTGGTTGACTCACTGCAAACAATAGTTTCTAAACAGATGTATACTAAATTGAAATTGCTCTATTGCTAGTTTTATTTTTGCTGTATTTATAAATCTTTGATTAGTTAGGGATGAAAGTAAGATGACTTTTGGATTTATACAGGTGAGAAGTTTTAGTGAATTGTTGCTATACTGAACTATTCTGTGGTGTCATGTAGGAAATATTGGCAGAAGTGTTAGACCAGCCCTGGCAGCTCAGGGGGGCCAGAGTGGCCTCCAACTTTACTGCAGTGTCTGGAAGGAGGCAGATGTCATGGCAATAGGACTCCACCCACATCCCTGGCCGTACCCATAAGGAGTGCCTGGGCGTTGCTGGGACCTTGGGTTGGTGCATTCAGCCTTGGCTGTTCCAAGCTCCCACCTCCATGATTTATTGTAGGGGACCGAGACCAGGACCTTGCTTCCTATGCACAAAACAACACTTGATTGGAACTTTCTCTCTTTCTCTCTCTCTCTCTCTCTCTCTCTCTCTCTCTCTCTCTCTCGTGCGCGATCGATCATCTCTCTGCCTTCTCCTTTCGTTGACCCTGGGACTGGTCAAGGTCCCCCGCACTTTATGGCCCTTGGATATAAATTCTCTCCCTGCACCCCCTGGGCGACCCATCAGGCAACTGTCCCCAAACATCTCTTCTCTAAGGCTCTAACTAAGGCTCTAAGGCTGCTATGTGGGCTCCTTTCAGCGACACCTTACAATAACTATCTGCAACCAGAATAAGGAGAGAGGAGATGTGGAAAACAGGAGTTCCTTCCCAGCCCATAGCTCTGACAGTGAGATTTAAAGTGATAAAGCTGTTAAATGTTATGATTTTTTTAGAGAAAGCTAAGTATAATCTACTGATAATAATCATATCTGTTGTAAATTAATAGAAATACGTAGTCACCTTGACTTTACAATTTCTGGACATTCATTTGCATGTAAAATTTCAGAAAAAAAATATGGGGTTAATTTAATCAGGACTATCTTCATTATTTTTATATTGTACCAGAAAGTCCACATCATTGCTTCCAACCTCTTGACAAGATGTGCATTTAAACAAACATTGACAATATCAGGAATTTCAGGTACTTGAAAAAAAAAAGAATAAAAAGGATCCTTATTAACAGTAGTAGTTCTTAGTCTCTTCCACAATAGTTATTGCGAAGCTTCAGTTCAACACCTGAGTAGGTAAGGGAGGAAAACACATTCACAAATTAAGAAGAAAATATGAGATATTTTTCAGAATGAGTATGTATAAAATATCTGGAGAATATTGATATACACTTTCTTGTAAACATCAAAAATTAGTGTCGATTACCAGATATCAGGAACATGCAAAAAATATAGACTATTTGTTGAATGACAAGAGTTGCAAAGATGAACATAATGAGGAGGAAGGAAGGCATTATTGATGTAAACCATAAACCAGCTGGGCAAAGATTGCCTCACTGGAGAGAATCCTAAGTCAATAAAAAGTGTTTCATTGTTACCTAGTGCAGACAGAAAACCAGTTAAGGTATCATCCAGAGGATATTTGGTTGTCTTTGGGCAAATTATTTTCTAGGAAGAAACATGGAGAAGTCTATTTTAAAAAATAAAGGGTGTGATTATTCTAAGGCATGACATAAGGTAAAGTAAGTGAAAATGTGAGGTATGCTAAGTGAGAATGTGATGTGTAGAAATCAGTAAATCAGGAAATGATCGCTACTGAAAAAACAAACAAACAAAAAAAAAAACAGTTTATAATTCACAGCTCCCAAGAGGTGAGGTTACACCATCCATGGGGTAGGGAGTAAAGTGAGCCAGTCACAAGATGGCAGGGGGCAGAGTTAACAAGAGACTGCATTGTGGTTTCCATGAGAAGGAAAAGACAAGGCCATGTAAGCAGATTTCAGATTGGCGAGTTTAAATAACTCCAGTGGGTTCTGGGCAAAGTCACCCTCACCTTGGGTTAGGACAGGGGGAGAGTGGCTCACACTGTAAAATCCTGAAAGTAGAGATGATTGGAGGTACATGATTGGATTGGTGGTTGGAAGGTTCCTTTTAAAGAGAGGGGGATAATAAAAGAGCAGGAAATCAAAGCAAGATTTCTCAGAGATATTATGAAATAGGCTGGGACAGGAAGTGCTTAGCATATAATGCAGGAAGATATTAAAGCCTCCAGTTTACAGTAGCCAGATACATGGTGAAGACAAGAACTCAAGGTATGAAGGGGAGGGGGACTAATTTCTAGGGACTTTTCTTTAAAAAAAATATATATATATATATATAT
>NW_004567117.1:18138813-18140691 GCF_000260355.1 Condylura cristata | reverse complement strand
GTGTGGGCAGGGTGGGGGGGTGAGGAGGGCAGTGAGAGGATTCACCAGAGACAGAATGGGGAGCAGAACAGTCAGATAGATCTACTGAAACACAGCGCTGAGGGGAGCAGCAGTGGGTCAGAAAATGTCTGCCATGCCACGTGGGTCAGATCCCTGGCTGGAGATCAGACCACTTCATAGTGCTGTGCTTTAACCTATAAAGCCACCAGGGAGGGCCCTCTAGGGACTTTTATGTTCAAGATGATCATAAATCAAAGAAATAGGTGAATAAAGACAATGTTGCTGAAGGCCTGTTATATGTCAGACAGGAAACTGGGAGCATAGGAGACACCTCCACAACTGACTTCAAATACAGAGCCAAACATGAGACTCTGGACACTGGTTACTTTTTGCTTTTCTAGAAAAGAAAGTTGAAAAAAAATTCTCTACTCTTCCTTCCCTAGCCACAGTAACACTTAGCATACCTAATGGTGTAGAAGGGGACACAATTAATTAGAAACATGATGGAATTGTTAAGAAAGGGTGATACATTAAAGAAATGTTTCAGAGAGCTTCAAAAAGAAAAATTGATAGCCCTTGGTTAAGTTTGTTTATTCAGGTATTTAAATGATGCTCCTCATTGCAGTATCTGGGTGTTTCACATCTCAGACAAGCATCATTACTGAAAAAGAGGTAATTTCAACAACAGAAACAAAATAATTGAACTGAATTGCTGCCTGCAGGACTGAAAGACCCCCAAACAACACAAACCTTGAATAATCGCAATGAGAAATAGAAGAGGAAGGTGGAAATCTGAGCAGAATTTGAAAATGTTGTCTTTATGAATGGTCTTAACTGGTTACTCATTACAGAATTACTAGTCTGTAATTCTGCTAGGATATTTCCAAAGATTATGCTTAAATAGTTGCAGAAAGTTTAGGCTGGTAAACCGAGTTAGATGAGTAAGAATATCTCTATAGTAAAAGGTGCTGCTGTATAGGGTACTTTAGATTAATTTCCAGGTATCTGAGAATTGAGTTTTGACAATATCTAGAGAGAGTATCACAATCTGTAGACAGAGAGCTCAGTTGCCCAATCTACCCTCCACTTCCGATATCAGATGAAAACTCAGGTTGTTTCTTGTGCTTCTGTCTGATGAGATGTAAATTAGAATCTTCCAGGACCCCATTCCAAGATTTGACTTGTTAGAGGACTTTATAGAACTGGGGAAACTAGTTTACTAGTTACTCCATACGATCACTAATTTCTTACCAAAGAGAGTAAGGTGGATTTGCTGAAATACACTGCTAAGCAGAACAGAGGGCCAGATTAGAGGGCGAGAGGTCTGTGGTGCCAGGTGGGTTAACTCCCTCAGGCTGTCCTGGTGATAGGGCAGCCTATCTCAGACTTAAGCCCTGAGGCACCAGGGAAGCCCGTACAATCTCCTTTAAGGTTCTGATCAGATGATCTAAACATGTTTCTGTATTTCATTCTCTTTATCACTAATAAGTTTTTTCTTTAAGTGAAAGACTTTTGCTTGCCAGTTGCTAAACACCTTTCTTCTTACTGCCTTTAATAATAAGTTTCATACATTTAAGTATTGTTGCTTCCAATTCTTGCTATTTGTCTGAGTAACTCCTTGTCTCTACAAACTTAAACAACAAAAACAAGCTTAGAATATCCTTCATTAAAATTTCAGTGTTCACACACACTCATACTATTCCTATAACTGCCCAATGTAACTTTGTTACACTTTAAAAAAAAATATTTGTATTCTCAAAATTCCTTACCTTTGTTTTAAATTACCTAATACTGGGCCCTCCTTGGTGGCGCAGCGGGTTAAAGCACTGCACTGATACGCTAAAGCCACCTCCGCATGAGCTCGATCCCCGCCTGCCC
>NW_004567117.1:18109173-18138474 GCF_000260355.1 Condylura cristata | reverse complement strand
AGAGAGATATTAAGAAACTGTTCTCCATGATCCTGTCCACTAATTTTGAACTTTACTGTGTTCATAGTTTATACATGTGTGCCATATGACTTAATTTTAATATTTTATCCCTTCTCTTTAATAACTATAGTGGAAATTTAAAGAAGAATTAGACCTTAACACCAGAAACCACATCTTCAGTACTTTTGAATATGATAAAGCACACAATAAATGCAATAATGTCATAGAGAGTATTTTTTTAATTTTTCACAAATAAATGTTTCTAATAATTTCTTTGAATAAGTGCTGGCATAACATAATCTGTGAATTAGTCACTATAGATTTTACCCCTTGCCTATAATAGAGACTCTAAATACAGTGATCAGAAGTGGGAAAGCATTTACTTTTCACTTATGTTTATGCTCCATAAACATATTTTGAACTTACAGCTGCATAGACACAGAATATCTAATTATATCGCTTCTAATCTTAAGTTAATTGATAAGAGAAGTGACTATTATTTAGTTATGAAAATAGGAATATTCACTGAAAGTTCCTAGGTCAGAATGCTTCAAAGTAGAAAAAGCACAAATGCTTTCTAAGAATATTGTGCAATGTGGCCCTCCCTGGTGGCGCAGGGGGCTAAGCACAGCACTAAGAAGCTAAAGCCACTTCCGCATGAGTTCGATCCCCACCTGCCCCGGAGGAGATCCACATGGCGAGGCAGACCTCTCCTGACCCGCCCGCTGCTCCCCTCAGCAGTGTACCTTGTCGATCTGCCTGTTCTGTTCCCCTTTCTGTTCTCTGGTGAATCCTCCCACCCTCCACATCTCTGGCCTGTACCCCTGTTCCATGTGAATAAATATATAAATCTTTTAAAAAAAAATATTGTGCAATGAAAACACAAGGCAGCAGTCTTCTGCCCGCCTGTTCCTACGCAGGTGCTTCTTTCCACCCTCTCTCTCCCTCTGCAGGGCAGCAGCCTCCTGCCTGCCTGTGACCTGTACCATGCTAGGACCTCTTTGCAGTGGCCTCCCTCAGAGGAGGCCGCTCTCCTAGACCTCCCGCCTGTGACCATGCAGATCTCTCTGCAAGCCTGTCCCTTCCAGGGCAGCTCTTCCTGACTGCTTGCACCTATCCAAGTGTCCTTTTCCTTTCTGAAGTGCCTTCATTTTCAGATGATTGTCTAAACTCAACAAAACATGAGCATCATACCTAACAGTATTTTCTTCACCAACAAGGTCATTACTTTCAGCTTACATATGGAAAATATACAAATGCACAAGAAGAGAGGATAAATCTCTCACATTAAATCAATCAAGAATTTTTTTTTTTAAGATAGAGGTTAAAACCATGATGTGTCATCAAAACAAATTGATCTCCTTTCCTTTTTACAGAATAGAGTAGTAAGGCATACTTGTGTGTGCGAAAACAGAACAAACTTTCTTCACTCGTCTTTCCTAAACTCTGCTTGGAGTCATATAATGCCTGCTGTTTTTTCATAAATGAGTATTTGTAGATTCTAAAGTTTAAAATGGCTTATTCTTTTATCAAAAAATCAATCAAGCAATTTATTTGCTGCCAGCAGGTTGCAATTAGATCTCACTCACTACTGCCTAGTTAAGGGAGTCAATACACAGGCGTGTTATAAATCGTGTTTAACAAACAGAAAAGATACTCATCATTAAAACTGTGAGACTTAAACTGAATTAAACAAAGGCTGGACAGAAAAAGCTAAGATCAATTTATTTTTCCAAAGCTTAAAAAAAAAATATAGCACTATCAAAGGTAAAAATCTTCTCAACTACTTTGTGAGAAATACTGGTATTTATCATCCATGGAAGAGGGAGAAAAAAAGGAATGTAGATTAGTAAAAACTATACTCTAGTTTGGAAAACTTTCTTAGCTCTTAAACACAAGTCACTTATAGGAAGGCAAGTTATAAGGTGGTTTTGATGGAAAAAGAAAATTGAGAATCATCATCATAACACATACTTTAAGTATTTTTCATTGTAATTTCTTGCTTCACATACAAACTCATTTAGACTATAAACTCAAGAATTTTAAGACTACAAAACATTCAACTACAAAACATTCCAAAAGAAAAAAATATATAAGAACTGTATCTGTTAATATCACAGTAGTTTTTTATTTAGTTTTAAATTTTCATCAGATAAAGTTGATCTCCTTTGTTTTGCATAGTCAATTAAGTAGCTGTATTAGTGATGCAAAATAAGGTTCTAAAAAAAAAACAAAAAACAAAAAACAAAACAAAAAAACAACACTGTTCAGCTCCATCCTCTATTATGTGGGGCAGGGAACCCCAACTTTTCCAATAACACTGTTAATAAAGTAACCGAGGACTTCTCTCTTTGTTCCACTAGACAAGCTCTCCATTCCCTGCATTTGCTCTCTAGACTTAATAAAATTTGTTTTCTTACATTCCCAGGGAAAGTGCATCACTAGGAATAGAACATCTGAATTGCTGACCACCAGCTGATAACAAAAGCAGATTGGTGTCAATCAGAACCTCCAGAGACTTGTGTTGCAAGGATAGGCAGACAGACCCTTGCCCACCCTCCTTAAAGACCCTGGAAACTCTGGCAAAGCATTCTTAGGCCCTCTGCTAAAGAGCAGGACGGCGGTGGTCTTTGAGACACTATCCGCTGCCCTCAATTTGTCAACAAATTAAACTACTTTCCTTCTCCTCAAGCTGTTTCCTTTTATTGGCTGAGGGAAACAGGCCAGTGCTCATTATCACTGATAGCTTTCTCTCCTGCAACAAATATTCGGAGGCATTCATTTGACAAAGGTGCATCTGAGTTTAAATTCAATATTTCAGCCTGAACATTCAAATATGACTTTACTTCCTTTTAAATACTATGTAACCAAGTCTCATTTATCTATTTTGAGTCTCTGTTGTCTTTATTTTAATGAAATAATATAAAATGTATTCTTTAATATCTTCTTCCTCATTAAGTATGTAAGATCCCTCCCCACAATTTGCATTATTAAGATACAATTGACCTGAATTATGTAAGTTCATGGTGTATAATATGACTTGATGTAGATAAATATTATTAAATGATTACCAAAATAAGGTCAATTAACACATGCATCACCTCACATTGTCACCATTATTTTGTATACATGGTGACAATTTCTAATATCTACTCTCTGACACTTTCAAGTATAAACTATAGCAGTTAACTATCGTCCCCAAATCATACATAAAATCTCCATAACTTACTTATTATATAACGGGGATTTATGCCTTTGAGCACTTATATTCATTTCCCCTAACACCCACCCAGCTTTTGCCTCACCACCACCAATTTTTGTGCTGTTACTATGAGCTCAGTTTTATTAAATTCTGCATGTAAGTGAGATTATACGAATTTATCTTCATCTGCTTTCAAGGTTTATCTCTACTGTCATAAATGGCAGGACTTCCTTCTTTTTCATAACTAAATAACAGTCATATAGAAGAGAGAGAAAGAAGACAGGATAACTTAAAGGAATCAAATATGATCTTTATCTCATTTTAGAGACTGATGAGTAGCAAAATCATCTACTCATTCATAGAGAGCCACTCTATCACCTTTCTCAGTTCATTTTTAGTGAATCACTGAAACATTTCTTCCTAATTTGTCTAAAACCTTTTAAAATTTCTTTTTTATTGTTTTCCTTTTCATGTTTGACTAACCCTAGTGTTTTTCCCTTCATCTTGCCTCATTTGTGAGGATCTTGTTAGTAGATTTCTAAGGACCTACCTCCTATCACTGCTCACAGCACCACTGATTGCTATGATGACAGACTGGTATTGCTGAAAGAACCTTCAACTTCACAGAGAATAATACTCACACAGACAAGCAGGTGTACATGGACAGGTCCAACATCTTTCAGGCACAACTCCTGGGGGCCTTTCTCAGTTGCACAACATGCTATGTCTTCAGATTGCTAATCAACACAAAAATATTTCGGTGTCAAGAAAATCAAGCCACACATTTCCTGAGGGTCTTTTCTACCTTACTAGTCATAAAACCAGCCCAAGGAACCAGTAAACTAGGTACTAACAGTCTATATATTTTCAGTAAATAGTATAGACAAGATGATAGAGAATGACTGCAGGGAATATTTGGACTTTATGCAACACATTTTAAATCACTAGCTAATACATGTCACCCCTACTTTGGCCAAGGGAAGGGGCAGCAGCTGACTTCTAAATGTCCCTGGGGAATAAGCATAATGCCTACCCTTGTACTGATGGTGTATGTTATTAGTGATTTACGTTCCAACTTCATCTAAAAAATAATTACAATAGACTAAAATAATATGGTGTTTATGATGATTTTTTGGGAAGATTTTTAGATTTGCATTAAGGCCTAGATGACTTTATATCCCATAAATATTTCATTCAGATCTGAGAAGGTAGGATATGGAATCTATATTTGCTTTAGATAGAATATAGATATATATTTTTAAATCAAATTATGAATTAACTTTATCAAACTTTTCAAAAGTTTGATAATTATTTTACCTATGTCATATATTCCTTAGTGAAATAAAGATGTGAAAGAGTTTTTATAATATTGGGTTTGTCCATCTCTATATGCAATTCTGGGTTTTTCTGATAGAGTTGAGGATAGATTGTATGTTCATACAGGTTTGAAAATTTTCTATAATTTAAATATTTCTTAACTATTTTTTTTCTGTTTTCCTGCAGTCTTTTTTATATAATATCTCCACATTTTTAGTTATTTTTGTCCTATTTTTTTATTTTCAGCATTTCTTTGCCTTTACATTATCTTATTTATTATAAAATTACATGCTATACTTTTAAAAAAGAGTATTAGAATATTTACCTTTCACTGGCAACTTAAGTTAATTTACATTTATTGTGATTGCTTATTTGAATGATTTCTCTGATATTATTTTCTGCTTTCTATTTATTCTGATTTTTAAAATGTTTTAACATATTTTTACTACACGCATTTTTATAGGTAAGTAATTTTCTCTTATTCTTTTGAATGTCACACAATTGGTGCTTATACTTTTTTAAAAAAGGCAAATATAGGGCCCTCCCTGGTGGCACAGCGGGGTTAAAGCACAGCACTAAGAAGCTAAAGCCACTTCAGTATGAGTTCATCCCTGCCCCTGAGGTGGCCCACATGGTGGCGGGAGACCTCTTCTGATCCGCCCGCTGCTTCTTTTAGCAGTGTTCTTCCTCAGCCATCTGTTCTGCTCCCCACTCTGTCTCTGGTGAATCCTCTCACCGCCCCTTCACTTCTGGCCTGCATCCCAGCTCAGTATGCATAAATAAATAAATCGTTAAAAAAAAAGAGCAAACATAAAAAATAAAATCGATCAAAATTTCTGCCTTCCTGTAATCTCTTTATTTGTCTTAAGACTTATTTATTTATACACACAAGAACTAGGGTACAGGCCAGAGGTGCAGGGGTTTGAGGATTCACCAGAGACAGAGTGGGGAATAGAACAGGCAGATCTACAAAGTACACTGCTGAGGGCAACAGCGGGCTGGTCAGCGGAAGTCTGCTGCGCGATGTGTATCACCTTCTGGGCTGAGGAGCCAACTCGCACTGAAACAGCTGTGGCTACCTTGCAGTGCTCCGCTTTTAGCAGTTGTGCCAGCAGGGAGCACCGGCCCCCCCACCCCATCCTTTTAAACCTGACTACACCTACCCAGATCAAGTGTCAATTTGGAGAATTACTTCCCAGTAAATGTGTGTACGTTGGCTAAGAGGACATCTCTTCTTTGTGCCTGTCTTATCTAACTCTATCCCCATTTAATTTTCAATAGGAATCCCACCTGTGTAAACCTGAACATCAACTAATCACCTTAACTACTTGATTGTCACTTGTTATACAGCCAGCTTTTGAAAGCCATACAATCCTGCCTTTTTCTGCTGAACACCATCATGTACACGTCTCTTACTGCTGTAATTTTGAGTACATTGAGTCCATAAGCATGCACCTTTCTTTTCTTGTCAGCTCCTTGATAGTTCCTCAGATAATGTAGTAACTTCCAATGCAATAAAAGTTCTCTTCAAAATTTTCCACTATTAGAATTCCCTGTTTGTAGTAGGTAATAATGCATAAAATGTGGAAATAAATTCTTTGTGCCAGGTTACTAAAATGACCTTCTAATGGTAACTATATTGTCCTCATTTCAATCATTTGTTTATTCCTTGTAACTTACTGAATTAAAATACATAGAGTGATGGGATTGCAACAGTAATTTAACACACAATTGTATTCACTGTGAGGCATTTCACAGAAAAAGTAAAATGAACACACAAGCAGAAACCTTTGCTTTTAAAAATTAAAATGTAAATGGAGTCTATTTGAAGGTACATTATCAACAACTTATAAACACACTATGCTAACAGTTATAATGGAATGGTTAAAATCTCAGTTTTGAAACTGATGCCCTGAAATGATACTATGATACGTATCAGTAATGTATTCAGATTTTTTTCCATGATCGATATTGTTTTGCATTGGTTTATTTTACTTAATAAACAGTTCATATTTGTTACATGAATACACTTTCTTCTGAAGAAAAATCAGAATTTTTCACCCTAACTGTATTTCAAAGGCAAGCACTATTTATTTTGCCTTTGAGATTTACCCAGTTTTTGGTCAATGGATTGAAAATCTGAAAAATGGTAAAGATGGTGAGCATCCCATCTAAGTGGAGCTTTTAAAATAGATATTTTCACTATTTTTGAGATTTTATTTCTTTTATATTGTTGCAGAAATAAATTTTTGAGTTCATTACACTAACTCAACACCTAATTTCCATAGTCATTTCTAATGCATATGAGAACTTCAATTGTTATTAAACATTCATAACAATAATAATCACCCTAAATTATCTTGAACTTTTGAAATGCAGTTTTACTCAGGAGATAGTCTTTTGGTTTTATATTCCTAATCAGGAATTTATAATCTCATTTATTGCCTTTATGGCCTAAAATATGATTCATCATATAGAACATGATATGCTTAAGAAATTGAAGACTGACTTCTCAATAATTAAGACTATTTATGTGTACAAGCAAGATAAAGAAATGTCCTTGATACTATGTTATTGTATAAAACACTACAATTAGTAAAATGTAAAACTGCTTTTGCCTTCAACAGATTTATATTTTTATAGTGAAGACCAAGTTGTACACAATATCAGAAAGATTTAAAAAATTGGGGCCCTCCTTGGTGTATCAACACGTTAGAGTGCAACACTATAAAGCTGTTCACAGCACTATGCAGTGATGCAGCATGAGTTCTACCGCCAGGTGACCCACATGACATGGAAGACCTCTCCTGACCTGCCAGCTGCTCCTCTCAGCAGTGTATTTCCGTCAATCTGCCCGTTCTGCTCCCCACTGTCTCTGGTGAATCCTCTCACCCCCATACTTCTGGCCTGTACCCCAATTCTTATATACATAAATAAATTTTTTAAAAAGAAAGATTTCAAAAATAAAATTGTTGCCAAGAGTTAATTTCATTAACTAGTTAACAAGGGAGTGCTACAGACATAAATTTGAATTAATTTGAAAGGAGAAACTTAAAACTCAGGCCCTTTCAGGATGATTTGTCCTGAATCTGAAACTTATTTCCTTGTCTATATACTTTAAAACTATTGGAAGGCAATTAACTAATTGAATAGAATTACTAGAATAGAATAGAACATAGTAGCAACTTTTGTTTCACAACTATTAGTGAAACAAATAAAAATATACACCTCTTCAATAATTGATGTGCATGTTCCAGTCTTTCAACTTGTGCAGCTGAATTATTCTTGTTTAATTAATACTATTTCCAAAGTAATTTAATATGCATTTGAGTGGCAGTTTTTGAATTATAAATACCTCTCTTTTTTCTTCCTTATTTTAACTTATTTACACATTAATTTACTAATAAGTCTCTTCTACATTGGGTCATCAAAATACCTTGGTGAGAGAGGAGGGCTGGAGTCTTAGCTGCTTTCAACATTGTTTTAAAACTATTCCAATAGTGCTATCTCCTGAAGAGCATAAGGAATTCATTAAGTACTCATATATCTATTTGTGTTCAAATACACTTCATCATCATGTTGTTTTAAAGTATTTGAAGATAAATGCAGATAATCCAAAATTTGAGGTAATCTCAATCATTCCTCCTATACTGCACTACATAAACAGAAGCATTGCTTTTGTTTCAGGAATGTCTGTATGGAAGAGAGGGTGTATGTGGCAAGCAAAGTGAGCTGGATGGGCCTGCAACTCAGTTCTGCTCTTGGGCCAGTTCAAAACCACGGCGGTTCATGCTGCAGCATCTGATCTGAATATACTAGCCCTGTCATCTAAGGAAGCAGAATCCTTGTAAACATTGGTTATGTTTCTTTCATCATTTAGTGGCGTGTAAGATGCAAAAACCTGAATTTTACTTTGAATAATTTGTGTATACAATCCAGCATGCTTTTCATTTTACTGATATGGCAGGCTCATGACATTAAACTGTGATTACTTTTCACTTTCTAGAGTGTATGTAGTTTGCCAAATTCAAGAATGCCTGACATTCTTCTTGCTCATTGACCTAGTCAGTATATCATTTGAGGGATCTACATAGTGTTCAGTTTGACATGCGTACTCTATAATATTCAGAAGGAAGTAAAGAAATATATGAAATAATCTGTTAGCTGTAAATACTGACAGTTTCTGATCATCTTTTATGAAAGAAAATAACAAATAATACATTCACTAAATTCATAGCCACATAATTGCTTAGAGACAATGTTTAATGGATATTTCCATGTTTCTACATCTCTGGGTTTTGTGATTAAATAACAATTATGCCCAGGAAGCTAGAATTTCCATTTTACTTCTGAGAGATTTAGAAATTAATCTCTCCTGTGTCTCCTTGAGACATTTATTTGTATTCCAAGTGTTATAGGAATCCAGGTATTTTGCTGCTCGCTCTTCAATATATAGCGATTAGTATATTGGCTATAAGACTGGCATGTCTTACTGGTATGACTGGCATGGCCATCATCTGGTGTACCTGTCAGTGAGTGTCATGTATTTTCCTTTTCTTCTGGCATTAGCCCTCTGGTTCAATCACTGGTTCTGGGCTCTACAAACCACCAGACCTGTAACCTGAGCAAATTTCTGACTCTTTACTGGGCTGGGACAACCTCTCTTCATTCATTTTCAAATCGTTCATTCTTAATTATTTTTTTTATTACAAAAGTTTATTTTTACATCATTTTGTACATTTTTTTCCATCTCAATTGTAATCCCCGTGAGTTTCCCATCACCAAGTCACCCGTGTGCCATCACCATAATCCCGTGCATTTCCCTCCCCGCCCCCGTTCATTCTTAATTATTTTCAATCGTCCTCTTGATATTGTCCTTAGGAATGACATACTTAAACATCTGCATGGCTCTCTGTCGTTCAAGATTTGGGCTATCACTCCAAGCTTGTATTTGTTATAACTGTGTTCACTTGATGGCTGAGGCTTAATTGCCACCACCTGGTTTCTATTGTTTCAAGGCCCTACTGTTCCATCCAAGAACAGAACTGTCTAATAGCCTCTACTACCATGAACATGAATCCTTCTGTATAGAAGACAGCCAACACCAAGCTTCTTAAGTCATAGATGTCTTACCTTAGTAAATGTGTATCTACCATTTCTGCCTTGCAGCATACTGATTTTGTGGTTTTTCAAACCTTACTGAAGATTCAGAAATCTTGAATGACACTGTTGGGAAGGAAGATAGCTTCCGTATGCCATTGGATCCTTCCACCACTGTTTGCAATGGTAAATTTGGCATTTCCACCTTAGTTCATATGGGCATTTTCTTTTCTTCTGCTTCTAGGAGCCATTCAAATGGGAACTATGCACCATTTCCTTGAGTTCTTGCTATGGAGTTTTCCAGAGAATGTTCCCAATCGGCTCCACTGCCCAATCTTTTGTTCTGTTCCTTTAATCAATCAGAGTCCAACCACTCTTGTACTCTCTGTATCCTGCTAGTATATTTTGATTTGATCTTGCCAGTCCTTTGGGGTGTTGCCTTTTCTATCTTATCAGGGCCAACATATCTGGGACTTGGTCATGTTGCAACTTAATTGCGGTTAATAATATATCTATGTATAGTAAATAAGAGGGGTGGTAGGCAGGTTTCAAATAGGGACTATGTTGTCAATTGGTAGCATTTAAGGAGAGGGAGGAGTTCCGTACTGATTTTCAAGTGCAGCAAACTAGTTAATTAGAAGGAAGTTTAAATAATTTCCAGAAGCACAGAGAATTTTAAGTTTTGAGGGAGATTATCCCAGATCATACTTCTGGGCATCAGCTTCCCAGTCTTTTTCAACAGAAGTCATGGTTTTGGTATAACAGACCTGCCTAAACATTTACTGGAGCACGATTATTCTTACATTTAAGTGCTAATGTTTACTATCAGTTTTCATTGTTCTTTCTCTGAAGTTTATGCCCCAAAGAGGCTCTCTGGATTTTAAAGTTAGCTTTCAGTTGCTTGCTTATCAGCTAGATTCTTATGATCTTCTTTGAATTTTGAATATCAATAAAGAACAGCAATAGCCATGAATTTTCAGAATTTTATAATTACTGTCCTTCATACTTTTCAAACCATATATATTTCACGACCTATTGTACTATTCCATCGGTATATAATGTCAATTCCCCAACTGGAAGTTTTTAATAATTCTAAAGCTATTAGTGATGTATTGTAATTGAGACCTGGGTGGGCATTGATCTAGCTATAAAAATCCATTTTTATAATTTGTCACTTTGACTACTTTTTTTGTTAAGATTTGTTCATTTATGCATACAGAACTGGGGTACAGGTCAGAGGTACAGGATTCACCAGGGTCAGAGTGGGGAGCAGAACAGGTAGAATGACCAAGTAAACTGCTGAGGGGAACAGCGGGAGCCCAGGGGAGGTCTGCAGTGCCATGAGGGTCACCCTGGGGCTGGGATTGAACTCGCACTGAGGTAGCAGCAGCTAACTTGCAGTGCTGCATTCGAACCCTTTGCATCACCAGGGAGGTCCCCCTTGGACTACTTCTAAAAGTACTTTCTCTGGCCACCATACTCCAAAAGAGAGGCTAGTAGACAATATTGATTAAAGAATGTTTTTGAAAACCACACCCAGGGAAGGAAGCAGGTTTGAGCAGTAAACAAGTTGTCCTATGAACCAGAGATCAACCTTAGCTAACTACATAGTTATCCCACAACAGTCTCACAGACCGGCTTAATACCTATGCAGTGATGACATAGCGGAGGTAGTTTATCCTGAAACAGTTGTAACCTGAAACAGTATATTTTCTACAGGTAAATAAACCCCTGCAGGCACGAGCAGCTCTAGAATATTTGCTGAATGCTTTCTGCAGATAGGTCAGCTAGACCCAGAGTCTGCCCTGGGCAGCTTATCCCCGTGTTCATCATAACCACATATCACTGATTATTACTGTAGATATTCAGAAAAAAATAAGTGGAAATGTTAAAAACCAAGTTATCTACATAATATTTTATCATATGTAATAATTAAATCAATAAGGTAGTATATCTCTATTACCAGTTGAATAAAAGAAATTACCCTCTGTTAGTTTTAAAATTATCAGTTTCCCTATAGGAGAGCCTTATAATAGAAATGATAC
Organism: Condylura cristata; assembly: GCF_000260355.1. Taxonomy (NCBI): domain Eukaryota; kingdom Metazoa; phylum Chordata; class Mammalia; order Eulipotyphla; family Talpidae; genus Condylura; species Condylura cristata. Next base: position 18,126,810 of record NW_004567117.1, on the reverse strand, counting down.
TTTCCTAATGATGAAAAATCAAGTAATTACTCTTTACTTTCACTTAAGTCTATGGTGGGCACTTTTCTTGATAAATGCCACGTATAAATCTTGACTAATAATTGTTAACATGGCTTATAATTCTTTGCTGTATTATCTAGATACTTGTCTTAATTCCCTTATCCCCTATGAACATATGAAGTATAGTAAAACGTGGACAACATATCAGAAATTTGAAACCAGTTTATTTGTGAGTTGATTTGTTTAGGGAATCGTCTCAACAATTTAAGCCCTTGTTGTATTTAGAAGGATTTCCAACAATAGTTTTATTGTCTTTGCTCATTTGTTTTTAAATTGAATTATGCTAACAGTTGTTTTATTATTTTTTTTTCTTCTCACCTATTGAAAAAGCACAGGAGAGTTTATTAGAATTTATTATTTATTTAGCATCTGTTTACTATATAAACTGAAGTCTTAGGCTCTGAAATGTATCATAACTGATGCCAGTAGTGTGAAAATGCAAATAAAGCTACATTTTCTCAAATATTTTAATAAATTTGATGGCCACAATTTAATAACAAATTAAGGTGTCATATTTGGGGGAAGAACTTTCATGAATATTTATCAAGTACAAAAGAAGTAATCATTTCCCTATGGCACAGAGTCCCTATAAATGTATTGAGATAGGCTCAGTCAACATAAGGGAAATATTTATTTTGCTTTTGTCTTTTCTTTAAGGATGGCAAGTGGGAAACAGAAAATCCCCTTAAATATATATTTTTAAAAATCCAAGATCTTTTATTAAAGTTAAAACACAGGATAATGCTTACACACAATAAATAAAATTTGCCAATGCTAATCCTAGGTAAATATTTGTAATATATCCATATGGTGCATTACTGCTTAGCCTTATAAAGCAAAAATAAATAAATAAAGAAAAAGATAAATATAATTATGTGGCTATCTGAAAATAATTATTCTGAGTAAAAGAAATCAGAAAAAGTTACCAAAATATTACATATTCTATAATTCCATTCATATTAAATTCTGGAAAATGTAAATTAATCTATAATAACAGGAATCCCAGCAGTATTTTCCTGGGGATTACAAAGGTGATTGGAAGAGATAAGAGTGCTAGACTATAGTGAGTCATACTGCTACAGAGCAGGGAGAGGGGCACCCCAGAATCCCCAAATCTGCCAGCTCTAAATAGATTATGCCATCTGCCACATCAAGAAAAACACATAAGACCTTCAATGGAAAAGAACTTTATAACAGTGAATGTTCAATACAGAAAAGACAAAGAATATAGATTCTAGATTTTTTTTTTTTATTTTGTGCATACAGAACTGGGGTACAGGCTAGAGGCTCAGGGGTGGCCAGAGGCTTCACCAGAGACAGTGTGGGGAGCAGAAACAGCAGATCCAAGAAGTACACTGTTGAGGGGAGCAGTGGGCGGTCAGGAGAGGTCTGCCGTGCCATGTAGATCAACTCCGGTCAGGTGGGGATTGAACTCATGCTGAAGTGGCTTTAGCTTCTTAGTGCTGTGCTTTAACCCGCTGCACCACCAGGGAGGGCCCAGAATATAGATTCTAAATCAAACACGCAAAGCTACCCATCCCCTTGTGGATAAAAGTTCACCCAAATGGGATTGGCCCAAAGCAAGCCCCAAAAGTCTGCACAAATCTAAAGCACTTCCCGGAGGGAACCCATAGAAAAGGGTTAGAAATGACCAGACAAATCTGGGAGGAAAAGAGCAAAATCAAAATGATGATAAATGCTACCATAATCAACTTCCCCACAGGTCTCTCCCCCACATCTGTTTTAACCAGTCCAGTACCAAGAAACAAGAGCCACTTCTTCACATGTCTCTCTGCTCCATATGCCGCCCTCAGGTCTCCTTCCGGCTCTTCATCCTGCTTTCTTCCTCTTAAGTCTCTCTCCAGATTCTTCTCCCTGCTCAGCAAATTTTGGGTGGCACAGGAAAACTGGAACCTCCCCTTTTCCTGAAGACCATCCTGTTACAATAAGAAAATATTTGGGTTGGCAGATATTTGCTTTGTCTTAATTGTGGTGACCTATTTTGTTTTTTTAAGGGTGTGTATATATGCTAAACATCAAATTTTTCTCTGTAAACATATGGAGTCTGTTGTATGATCATTTTACTTAAGCTTTAAAAATTGACCTCAGAGGTAATTATAAACATGTTTAACTATTGCTAGCTTTACACAATTCAGTAGAATAACTTTCAACCACTTACTAATATATTGCAAGGTCAAACTTCCTTCATAAATTAAGAGTGATAACTGTCTTATAAGCATATGGGAAGGTAAATAGCCTTAATAAACCATTTATTACAATGTTAGATATTTTCAATTTTGTGCAATAAATAATAGTTTTAGGATAATAGATATAAACAGTACAAGTCCTGTCAAAAGTCGCATGCCACAAGTGTCAGGCAACACCACACTGATAAAGAAAAAGGAGATGTGGAGGTGCCTACTTAATGCAGGATGTTGCTAGAGAGTAAGATCTTGGCCTTTTTATTGATAAAATAATCATATAGCACCATTATAAGGAGAAGTAGGAAAAAGGAAAAGGGGAAGTGTGCAACTGTCATTCATAGCATCAGGGGTTGGGAGTCTGCCCTCCAGGCACTTCTCATCTGCTTGAAGACTCGGTACTGTAATTGAGATCAAGCCCTATTTCCCAGTCAGGGTTTCAATATTTATCAACAAGGCTTTCTACAGATCAGCTTCTGGGGTCCCTTGTTTTACATGGTCCTCAGCCTCCCATGCATTCCCTGTCACACCTCATGATGTACAGCCTTTGCAGGTAACAAAATGGTGGCAGATTAGGTCATTTAGACAGACCACAGCATGTCTCATTTTAAATCCTCTCCCTCTATAACATAGTATTTCCAAAAGCGTGTTTCAAAAGATGGTTCTCAATCTTCTACTAAAATTCCCATGCTCTAAAACTATTATCTGAGACAAAATGCTTTATTATGCTATTAAAGCAGAGTACAAAAAGTTTGATTATCAGGCTATACCAGGCCTGTAGATACTTCTACTTATATGAATGAATTTACAAAAGTCAAAAAGTAAAAAAAAAAATGTTTTAAGTTATTATCACATTTTCCCCTTCAGTTCATTAATTTTGATTAGTTCTAGTATGTCTAACGTTGTTCTCATTTTTTTTTCCTCTATATTTTGCCAGGTGAATACATCTAATTAAAATCCTTTATTCAACAAAGAAAATCAATAGTGACTCATCTAAAAAAATGAAAACCCAGTACAACCTCAATCATTGGAAATATTTAGCTCTGTATTAATCTGCATTATATCTCAACTTTATTTTTACCTGATCTACAAGTACAGGAGGCTATTTTTGTTTTTTTTGTTTGTTTGTTTGTTTGTTTTTAGAAAATTCATTTATGCATACAGAACTGGGCTATAGGTCAGAAGTGCCGGGTGATGAGAGGATTCACCAGAGACAAAGTGGGGAGCAGAAAAGGCAGATTGATGCAGTACATTGCTGAGGGGAGCAAAGGGCGGGTCAGGAGAAGTCTGCCACACCATGTGGATCACCTCCAGGTCGGGTGATTGAATTCACACTGAAGTGTCTGCGGTTCGCCTACAGTGCTGCGCTTTAACCCACTGCGCCATCAGGGAGGGCGGCAGGGTGCTACTTTTACAGTAAAGATATGTCTAAACAAGAAACCATAATAAATAATTTATATGACTGTTTCTCCTCTTCCCCAGTCTCTGTATCTATACGAAGAAAGTATATAATTCACTAAAACTCAAGAAATAAGATATGTGTGAAGGCACTAGATAACAAGAGGTATTGTTGATATTCCTAGTATTTGTTCTACTCCTGCTACTGTTACTTTTATTACTATGTCTACTAATATGAATACCATTACATTTCTGAAAGATTGGGGGTGGGGGAACAGGAGAAGAAGGAGCAGGAAAACAAAGAGAAAGACAAAAAGGAGAGAAAGAGAATAATTAGTTACTTCCCCTATCTTATTATTATTATTTTTTTTTATTAAAGGATTTCAAACTTCTGTCCCAGGAACCAAGATAGCAATAAGAGCACTCTAACAGCCTTCTCCCTCTCTCGAGTCTCCAGAGTTCATGAGGAAAAGCACAGATGCCAAATTAAATTGCAAATTAAGATTAAACAGCAAATGTTTTTCATATAATTACACTCCATGTGATTGTTTGGTCTGATACTAAAAAATAAAAAAAGCTATTTGTCTAAAATCAAATTTAACTGTGCATTTTGCATTCTATCCTTTAAATATGATTTGTTGAGGTGATATAAATTAACCACTGTATATGTTTTAGGAATAGAGGTTCACACTTCTTCAAATGTTTATTATAACACAACATCCACTACCAAAGCACTAATAAACTTCTACCATAATCCATTGTGCCTCCTCCTCACTTTGCTTTTCTCCCCATGCCCACACTCCCTCTCCAGTACTCTACATTCTGCAGTCATATTTTGGGGGTCTCTTTTGATTTTCCTTGCCTGTTTCTTTGTCTTTATAATCCACATCAGAGTAAAATCTACTTCATTTATTTTTCATAACTGCTTAGTATACCACTTTGTATACATACGCCACATCTTCTTTATCTAGTCACCTGTTCCTGTGTGCTTAGCTTGTCTCCATAGATGGGGTATTATAAATAGTGAACATAGAACTTCATTTTTCTCTTCTATTTAGTGTTTTGTATCTGTTGGATAGATATCTAGAAATTAGCTTACACTCCCATCAGATGTAAATGAGAGTTTTTTCCTATACTTTTGCTAACACTTCTTGTTTCTGTTATTTTTTTTGTTTGTGTCTGTTACTTTTAATGTGGGGTGTTTTTAATTTGAATGATAGACATAAGTTATTTACTTCATTATCATTAAACATTTATATGCTATATACTTTATATACAGTATATGATTTTATATAGTGTATACAATATTTATATACAGTATTTACTATACAATAAACATTTTAAAATAAGATGAGGATAACAAAAAGTGAATATATATGGATCGATACTGTTTCCTGTGTAAATTTCATAAAGACATATACATTTATATGTACACATATATGTTTATATATTGGGATTTCTTGTGGATTTCTTTTAATATTTTCTATTTTTCTACATAAGTATTAATTGTGGAATATATTAATTTTTGTACTAAAAGGAAAAATAAATTAGAAAATTCTATAATAATTTCAAGAGAAATATCAGATAATCTGCTTTGACTAGATTTAGGGGTGGGGTTTTTATCTGTGTTTTAATGTCCTTTTTCCCCTACTAACAGGAATTGATAAAGCTCACAGCAATGTCACTGGATGATGAAAGTTTGAGTTAAGAATTTTGTAGCTGCTATTTTCATTTATTATTGGACAGATTGCTGGTGGATTTGGGACTTGTGTTACAAACATAGTACAGTAAATATGTATTTTAATGAGAATGAAACTATACACTCCTGGTTTGACTTATATCATTTTCTTAAAGCGCCACACTTTTTACAAATCAATTATAAACTTAGGATGAAACTGAGTTCCTTTTAGGTTGGCAGGAAATCCTTCATGACCCAAGATATGGTTGAGTTGTCAGAGGCCACAGTTCTTTACCATGTCCCAGGGAACACCCTTGCCTGGATTCAGTTGTGTACTCTTTGACTTGTCCTATGACTCAATGAAGCCTCTCCCAGCTTTTCATTGGTATTGTTCAGCATTAATTTTCTGATGGCATTATTAACAAAGCAAAGATTTATTAGCAGATTAAAGAACTCACAGCCCTCCTGCATATATCACCATTCTTACCCTGTTTCTTTGCATTTTGGAGTGAGTAATGCTCCTCAGATATTATCCGTTTTCACACATTTTTTTCATTCCCTTACACATGTCCCTTTGCAATTGTCTGAATCCATTGCTTTCTTTTATTTGGGGAGGAGTGGATAATTGGGTAAATATAGTCATACTTTAAAAAAAAGAGCTTCTATTAATTATGTTTTATTTATTTTAAAATTCATTAAAGCATAGGTAAACTTAGAATCTGAGCACTTTTTTATGATGTAGATGATAATTGCAATTCTCTATTAACTTAAAATACTGTGGAGTCAATGTTTGATTCATTAGACTCAATAATTGATTTAAATAAAGACAACTTATGCCAAAAATAAAAGTATGCATTTTCCCATGGAACTTTTTATTAAAAAATATTTTCATTACCTACTACAATAATTCATACTGTTTTTTATTAGAAACATCTGTTATTATTTTGACTACATTTTTGATGCTGTGACTTATTTTCTTTTTCCTTTATGAAAAGTTATCAAGGGCTCTCCCTGGTGGCACAGTGGATTAAAGCACAGCACTAAGAAGCTAAAGCCACTTCAGCATGAGTTCAATCCCTGGCCCCGGAGGTGACCCACATGGCGTGGCAGGCCTCTCCTGACTGCCCGCTGCTCCCCTCAGCAGTGTACTTTGTTGATCAGCCTGCTCTGCTCCTCCCTCTATCTTTGGTGATGCCTCTCACTGCCCCTGCACCTCTGGCCTGTACTCCAGTTGTGTATGCATAAATAAATAAATCTTTAAAAAAAAAGTTACCAAAATAACCAGTTCCTGGTTATTTATAAATGAATTTAGTTCTGAATTATACTGGAAATCTTCCCATTGTTCTTTCACTTCAACTTTGAATTCATTCCACCCAACTTGTTCTATGGAAGAATCAGACTGGGGCTCCAAATCACCAGAGGCAGCCCTAAAATTGTGAACAAACAATAAAATTGGCATTCCTGATTCCCATCAACATCATGCAGCTGTGTAGATAAATAAATCATATGGAGTAAATGTTTCCGTTCCATCTAATTGGACTCTACTCTTATAGACTAGTCTTACTGTGCAAAAATAGTTATTGCTCTTATATCTTCATTTTCATCATCAACATCATCATCATCATCATCATATCTTATTCAGATGAGTTGATTAGAAAAACCCTAATGAGTTATAGGATTTGATATCATGCAAATGCACTTTTTTCACTAGCTGATGAGTTTATTCTCATCTTTCGCTTAAGAATACAAACTCATAACAAGGGTGAATCAAGCTTATGCATATGCAATGATATAGAAATAGTTCCATTCTATGTATGTGTGTATATGTGTCTGAAGTACTCTTGTCTATTTTTTCTACAATCCTCTTTGCAATAAAATTTGCTGTAAGCTTTTTTCTATACTTAGACAAAAAAGAAAGAAAGAAAGAAATTCTATAGTCCCTGATTGTTAAAAAGGCTTGATATTGTTTGAATGTTGATGTATAATGACACTTGAAAGGGGTTTTGGGCAAATTAAAAAAAAAATACATTTTATGCCTAAGTAATAATCAAATTTTGTAGAAACTTCCATTTGGCAGGTTAAATTATTAATATGACATATCAATATAAACAGACTGTGGTGTATCTCATACCTTGATGTATTAAGAATAATCAAAACTCTTTGAATAAAAAGACCTACTTATTAAAAATATTAATATTGCATATCGTGAATACAGATAAAATTTACATCAAAGCACTTCTCAATTGAGATGGTAGAGAATCTGAATTAAATATATGGAGGAAGTTATCTTAATAATCATTTCAAAGTAATAACCTGTCTAAAAATGATGGCTTAGTGCTTCTGCATTTGGTATTCAGCAAGTAGTTAGCCTGTCAAAACTGCCAATGCTGACTGATAAATGTTCAAAAGACTCTACTGGAATATTGACAAACTCTTAACTTGTGTGTATTATGGAGATAAGAAGACTAAATTTATATTTTACTCTAACGCACAGAGCAGGCCTGAGCTTCATGAAACAGAAAAGCTTTGTTAATAGTTTTCAGGATGGTGAGCATTATGTATGTAAAAAAGGAAACACACACACACACATATCACTCATCACATTTATCATCAAAGCGCACGCTACTGTGCCTGTCAAGGCTCAACCAAAGAAACAGAAATTGTCTAATGTGTGTGTGCTTTGGTGGTGCCACATATAATTATTAGTGCTTTGGTGGTGGATAATAGGTGATGTGTGGAATGTATATATCTACATATATATATATAGAGAGAGAGAGAGTAAGAACTAAGTGGTATCATTGTTAACCAAAGCCAAGCAAAGCACATTCATTTTTTTTCCTCCTATTTATTTTTGTTAAACAGTCTAACTCAAAAAATGTATTTTCAAAGAGCTCATTCAGAGTTATGATCCATCCCAGGATATAGAGAGAGAGAGAGAGAGAGTAAGAACTAAGTGGTATCATTGTTAACCAAAGCCAAGCAAAGCACATTCATTTTTTTTCCTCCTATTTATTTTTGTTAAACAGTCTAACTCAAAAAATGTATTTTCAAAGAGCTCATTCAGAGTTATGATCCATCCCAGGATATAGAGGATGAGTCAGAATGAAGAATTCACAATTATTCAATTAATATCAATAAACTTGCTAGTTACCAAGAGGATGGCTATTTTGGAATAAGTCATATACTTTAGTTGTTTAAACCTACCTCCATATAGCAGCAAAAGAACTCTTTTCAAATAAACCTGGCTTAGATTTTGGCTGAGGAATTCTGTCACTGGCTGAATATGGTTAAAACTAAAGGGCTATGATTCTGAGTTACTGCAGTCACATGCCACACTACAGGCCCCCAGGACACAGCTCTTCCTTGATTCAAGTTATTCCTCTTAACTGGTTTGTGGAATAGCATTTACCTCACTTGGTGTTGTGCACACATTATTTTTTTGTTTTTACAAAAGCAACAAACACATTATAAATATAACATGTACTAAAATAAAAAATTCCTGCATGAAAATTTTACTTTTTCTGAGATTGTTCTCTTGAGAATCCAAATGTACTAAATTGATCAATGAGATACGCTGAAAGGTGTTTTTTTTGAGTGTTAAATCTGTTGTTTGATTTCTTAAAAAAAAAATCTGACAAATTGCCCATTTAAGTAACAGTTACTTTTACAATAAGATCTTTTGTGACTTTAAATTGATAGCTGTTAGGTAGAGTACCCAGATGGTGCATATGGAGTCCTGGTTCAACAAAATATGACAAGGGAGGGCCCTCCCTGGTGATGCATGGGGTTAGGACGCAGTACTGCAAGCTGGCTACAGACCCTGCAGTGTGAATTTGATCCCCGGTCCTGGAGGTGACCCACATGGCACGGCAGGCCTCTCCTGACCTGCCCCCTCCTCACCTGAACTGCTCCCCTCAGCAGTGTACTTCGTAGATCTGCCTGTTCTGCTCCCCACTCTGCCTCTGGTGAGTCCTCTCATTGTCCCTGTCCTCTGGCCTGTACCCCAGTTCTGGATACATAATAAATAATTTTTTTAAAAAAATATATGACAAGGGAGAGGAAATAGAGAAGGCTGCTTCTCACATGTCCTGGAGAAAGTACATAGTACACTTGAGGAGTCTCGAGGGCAGTCAAGGCAGGAGGGTTGGGAGAAGGGGCTTTGAGGTGGAAGGGTGGGGCAGGCTGAGCCCTAACAGCAGGACCCGGTACATACATGTAATAGAGCCCACAGGAGCCGTGCTCCAATGTTCCTCGGCTTAAACCAGACTGGTCAGGTCACATTAAATAAGAATGGGATGTGTTACCTCCAAGGGAGTCTTCTCAAGGGAGCACACAAAGGAAGAAGCTGAGAGGCAGAACAGACAATTTATCATGAGGGACTTCCGGGGAATCATACCAGGAACTTGTATTTACTTGTGACTCTGAGGGTCCTTGTCTAGACTGTGCATGTACAGAGAGGCTGGTCTCAACAGGTCACAGGTCACTGTAGTCACACAAAGTCACTGTAGTCACACAAAGTGAACACATAGGCAGCAATATTATGTAGTAGTTAAAATCTCAACAGGACTATAGATTTTACTATCTTCTTTTACTGACATAGCATTGCTCTACAACAGTATATGTGTTTCAGGTGTTCACCACTGAGAACTAACGTGTATTTAAACTACCTTAAGTTCATCTTAAGTTCACCCTTTATACTTCCTTTTCTCCCTTCCCCATTGGTAACTTCTAATTGGTTTTATAATCCAAATGTTTATTTTTGTTCTGTTTAATTCACTTTCATTTATTTTGCTTTATATTTGTTTCTTCTACTTATTTTATAATTTTTGTACTTGGAGCTTTAAAATTACAAATTAAGTGTGTAGATAGCTATTCTGGATCAAACTTTGAAGTGTGGGATGCCCTCCATAAATGTCAATTACTATCAATACTGCTACTACAAGATTACTACTCAATACTATCATTTACTTCACAAGCAGATGCTGTGGAAAGAAACACTTACTTATAAATCTCTTCTCCAGCCATTGCTGTGATTCTTATCAGTAGAATTTATGTGCATAATAATGTTGAGGTTTTTTGAAAATGATAATAAATGATGGTATTTTTAAAAATATTTATTTACAAGAACTAGGGTGTAGGCCAGAGATGTGCAAGAGAGGATTCACCAGAGAGTAGGCAGCAAAACAGTTGGATCTACTTAAATACACTGCTGGGAGAAGGAGCAGGAAAGACGGGAGAGTTCTGCCATACCTTGTGGGTAGTCCCCTGGCTGGGGATGGAACTCAGGCTGCAGTGGTTGCTGGTAGCTTGGTAACATGAGATTTCACCCTTGTGCCACCAATAAAGGGAAGCCTCAACTATGATACTATTGGCAAATAATCAAGTAGGTAGCAGGCTAGCAGGAAATTTATAGTTATTGGAGGATATGGTTTAGATGTATAACATGTTCTAATAGTACTCGCCATTGTACATCAGACTTATTCATTTATCTTGTGTTGAACAAATGCAGGATACCACCACCCCCGCCCTTCCAGAACAGTTTCATTTTACTGAATGACAAAGAACAGAATACATATTCTTTGCAGACAAGCAAACTGCAAAAAGAAAGATTAGGAAAGGCAATGAACTATATATACCTAGATATTACTCTTAAAATTACCAGTCAGGTTACCCACTTATCTCCTTGAAGGACAGAGAAAAGACAAAACTATTATACTAATAGATCTCCCTGTACAGAAAGAGGTGGAAATGAAAGGAGGATTTCCTCAAAAACAATTACCCTCTTTTTTTTTTCTTTTTAAATTCCTGCTGCTACTTATTTTTGATTAAGAAGGTAATTTTTGAGTGGGAGTGTGTGCCTAGCCAGTCACTGCCAGGCAGCTACATCGTTGACACCATCTTTGAAAGGTCCAAAAATTGCTATGTCCTTTATACTTTCCCAGCCCGCATGAGTTCAGGGAAAATGTCTTTCAGGGAACAGAGCCTCTTGAGATCTTGGTTCTTCTTCATTTGTTTTATCATTATTGTTATTAATATTACTTATTATCTTTTAATGAACTTATTTCACTCTTGCATAAAGATTATGTGTTGGCCACAGCTGGAAGTTGGTTCCTCTGCACAGAGACTCTGACATGGGTCTTTACAAGAGGTAAATGAATTCCCTAGAGAGGGACTTGTGAGCATGGTTTCTTTTAGAGGTTGGGGGTGAGATAGCTGAGACTCTTGGGGATAGAATCAAAGGTGATCTTGGCAGTTGTCCAGGGTGCCAGGCATTATTGGTCATCCATGCAGACCAGCAGCAGCAACTTGTGGGCACCGGGGCCTAGACTGTGTGCCCCAAGGGGCAGGCATGACCTCACCAGCATTGAGCCACAGCAGCTTGTCACTTTGCAAATGACTATGTAGAGCTCACAAATCTTGTTTCCCCCAATAACCTCGCTGCTCGAGAATAATGGAGGGCATGGCCAGAATGGCAGTGCTGACCTCCCCAGAACATGGACCATCCAGGTCAACGTTTCCACTGTAGTCTTCAGAGGGTGACAAATGCCTTGAATATGGTCTGCTGCCCAAATGGTTCTGTATGATCTTCAAATCCAGCCCAAGGGATGACCCAAGGTGGAAAAATAATCAATGAGCTCAGATTTCTTGATAGACAAGGAAAAAATATCAGCTTCTTCTGGGGTCCTGATTGTCATAGCTTTGGCCAGTCCCAGCTCAAATATGGGGGCCGAGCGTTAAGATGAGGATGCCTGGATGATGACATGAGGAAACGAGGGAGCCAGTCATGCAGCTATTTGCTATGAAAACTCTTCAGGCAGAGGGAGTAGGCAAGAGACCTCAAGTCTGAAACAGCGTGGCACGTCAAGGAACCAGCATGATTGTAGAAAGTTTCAGGAGAAATAACTAGAGTTTTCCAAGACACAGACCACACAGAACATGGTAGGCCATGGTGCTGACTTTAGCTTTTAGTGTAAAGAGTAGAGAAACCAGTGTGACTTTCTTTTTTTCTCTCTCTTTTTAAGATTTATTTATTACAGAATTGGGGTACATGCCAGAGGTGCAGGGGCAGTGAGAGGATTCACCTGAGACAGAGTGAGGAGTAGAATAGGCCGACTGATGAAGTACACTGCTGAGGGGAGCAGCAGGCAGGTGAGGAGAGGTTTGCCACACCATGTGAGTCACCTCCGATACGGGAGATTGAACTTGCACTGAAGCAGCTGCGGACAGTTTGCAGTGCTGTGTCCTAACCTTTTGCGCCACTATGGAGGGCTACAGAGTGGTCTTTGAGAAAAGACTTTTGCTCTGACTTATTATTAATGATAAGTATGGCTGCTTTGTTCAGAATAAACTTAATGGCAAGGATGAAAGCAGGGAGAGTTTTGCAATAATCCAGAGAGAAATGATGGTGGTTTGAATGATGTAGGAAGCAGTAGAGGGGGTTATATACCAGCATGCAATGAACCCTCCATGTGATAAAAAGCTTTTAATCAAAATTAAACTTTTCATGGTAAATGATTTCTGAAATAGAATTTTGTGTCTAGACAATTAACTGTATGATTGCTGATTAGGAATATTTTTCTGGAACATCAGTTAAGATTCTTGGTAACAAATATGAAAACACTGGGTTTGTTTATACAGACAGATACATTATAGTCCATTATGTAGGTCTTAGAATCTCTTGGTGAACTGGGAAACTGAACTCAGAGAACACACAGTGGGAGCATATCCACAATGAGCAACTTCTCTAATGAAAACCCCACAGCTATCCTGTGTGTCATTTATACCACATCCTGCAAAAAAATCACAAAATTGAAATTATGATGATCAGAGCAGGATGCCAGAATTTCCAATCCTGGACTTTCTAAAGAGCTCGATACCTCCACTGTGATGCTTACAAAGACAAGATGCCCCATGCCACATCATAATTTGCCTGAGCTGTTGGTGAAACCAAGATCATGAGCCTGCAGGCTGGCAAGTAGGAGGTGAAGAAAATGATTTGTTCTATCAGCATCTGGGACTTGCAAGTTAAACATGAAGCCTGTCAAATTTAGGAAGTGATTTCAAATATGTTGGATGATACAAGTACAAGCACAAACTAAACATCAGACTTGTGCTACATCACCTTTACCTACTTATAACCTTTTCCTATGCATACATTTCACTGGACAACACAAATTATGTTTCTCTTTAACATAACACAACTATGTCTTGTTCTGTAAATAAATAAATATATATATATTCTCAAAAGTGAGACAAACTAAGATAAGATACATGGACTAAATTGAGGTTCAAGCCTTCAAATAACCCCCAGGTGAAGAATAGAACCTGTTGGTTAATGTAAGATCAATATAAAGCTTCATCTTAAATTTAACCATCATTATGTGCCTTATTAAATAAGCAGAGATGGTATGGCTTAAAAATAAGAGAAAATATTACATAACAAGGAATATCTCCTTGTGTAGATATAAGTAGATATTAGAGTTCTAATTTATACATATCCTAATCCAGAGTTGGTATTTATAATTTTCTTGCTTCATTGATAGTTTCTTTTGCCATTTGCTTTTGACTCACCTTTAGCATAACAGAACTATTTATTTATATTTTGTGATCCACATCAGACCTTCATTTTTTTCACATTTTGCTTAATGAGGTAGTGTAGGTTTACATTGTTGAATCTGTTCTGGGGATATAGGTTCAAACCATTACAATGTATGTTTTCAACCATCCACCAATTTCTCCATTTACTCCCCCTCTATTCTCCATATTGATACAAAAGTAAGAATTACCACTACAAATGTATCTATTCCCAGTATCTGTGAAACTAGTTACTAAGGTTGCTTTTCATAGCATAAATTACATCATTTTGAAATCATACTAACATCAAAAAAAATGACTATCATCTGTTAAAGTGTCTAGATTTTAGTTAATATAAGGTCAAATGCATCAGGATGATCAAGTCTATCCCAGAACCAGTGAATATAATGGACATCAACCCATTGTCTTAGTTTTCTGTTTTAATATGTGTTTCTTGTGTGAATAAGAATGGGAAAGCAAATAAAAAAAGTGGGGGGTTATCAGTATCTGATTATATCAGTATCCAATTATATATATCAGTACCTGATTATAGTATAATAGATAAAACACACATCATGTGATATGTGTGTGTGTTATTACATAGGCTTTAGAGAATATTGTGCTATAGCAGGTCTCACTGTTCAAGCACCACATTGCTTTATAAAAAGAGCAGTGACTATAATTAATTCAGTCTTGGTGAAGAAAGTATCAGTAAAGAGCCCATAAAAATGCCCCATCCCTGCAAATATGAACACTTCATTTATTAACAAACTAAGCAAGTAGAGTCATGGCTTGAGGGAAAACTACCTGATATGCACAGGGGAGTTTAACCTTTTACTATATGTTTATTGAAACTTAGGTTTTGCAATTTAGGCTTAAGGTAAAAAATTTACAAAGAACAAAATATGTTGACATTCTTGGTCTTTTCTGAGTGATCTCTCCATAGAACTCTTTCCCAGAACTCCTACTCACCAATTCCCCTACATTAAGTCCTTGAACATTTACCAAACAGCTAATCACCACTCATGAATAAGCCTATGTCTCTTTAAGGTATCTCCACACACACACAAAAATCTCCTTTCTGGCAAATAAGATGCTTCTTCAATTAAAAATAAGCCACAAAATAGACCTTCTGAAGTTCTTTCCCTTAAAAAAAAAAAAAAAACTCCATTTTTCCTCCAAGTTCATATGTGAGTGAAACTGCAAAACTGTGGCAATCTCTCTCCAGTATATTTTCTGTTAGCCATTCTTGCTATGGTTGATAGTCTTTAGCCCAATAGTCATAGTAAATGCCCATAAGGACAAAGTGGACATTAGCCAAAGAGTGGCAGTGAGATAAAACTCGGTTCACAGGGAGGATCCACAGACACATGCGACTTACCTCCATTTGATGGCAGTGAGATGCTGATTGAACTTGATTAGATTAAGGACAGTAATTCCAGTAGCATCCCAATGAATATTGGTGGCTGAAGTCACATAGTCACCTGGTATCCAGTCATCTAGATTTTACTAGGTACCAGGAAGAACTCAGAGTACGCTTGTTTAAAGCATACTGGCATTTAAAAAAAATAAATTTCACTAAATCTTAAGGAAATTCTCTGTGATCCACTTATCCTCAGGTTAGCAATATTTCTCCTTCAAAGATCTTATAGAAGATACTGGCCCAATTGGTATCAGTCACCACAGTATTTAGTTTGGCCATTGCAGTACACATGAAAATAGTAAAACAAACAAACAATTCAAAAATAGTGATGCAAGTGAATGGAAATGTGTAATTTTAGACCTTCTGGCTCATGAGGTGATGTGCGGATTTGGCACCATCACAAGTTGGAGGAGATGGAGAACCCTTCAAAGTTTGCAGCTATTAAGTTCATCTAGTAAATGGATGAAGCCTAAATGTTTGCTCCCAAGCCCAAGCAATCCAATACATCAGTGATCTTTCTAAACTCTGAGAATACCTCAATTTAGAGTGGGTTTTTCAAATGTCTTACAACACACGAGATACATTTGTTCAAAATATATGCTTTGATCATAATTTTATATTAGAAGTCACTCAAACTACTGTGACCTTCTGTTAACTAGATGCTGTAAGTATGATGGAGTTGAGGGAGTTAAATATGGTTTATAACAATTTTTCTATAAAGCACACAAAAAATCTTAAACAGTTATGAGTCACATTTAATTTATATCACATTCATTTGTGTATATCTGAATGTCTATGATTACAATTTTTTTACCAATGTTATAACCAAATTCAACCACAGGCTTTACAAAAATAGGCGTTAAGTTGAATTTGGCTAGTAAACTGTAATTTTCCAGAACCTTTGGTCACCTAATTTAATTTACTTTGAGGCTGTGAGGTGACTAAGACTCCATAAAACTGAATTATGACAAAGATCCAGATAACTGGATCTGGAAGTAGAATATATAGGACTTGCTTTTCTAAAGCATAAGAATTAAAGTACCATACTGACTGGATGTGAACAACCTCTGGTGTTCTTTATCTTGTGGTAGTAAAAATAACAAAGACTCTTGGATGATGTCCAAAGAGATAAGAAGAACAGATACAATTGCAATCATCCTTTGTTTACAGTCTCAATAGCCAACTATCATTCTCCAGTATACACCAGTCTTTTGAATCAACCAAACTGATGAGCTAAGTGGAGAAAGTATTAAGAATTGCCCTTTGCCATTTTTGAAGTCTTTGAAGTTGACATATCCTGCAGCTCTCCAAGTAGTTACAGTTAGTATTACTTCTGATTTCTTATTTGGGAAGGAAAGAAAAAAAAGAAAAAAAAAAAAACAAAACAGAGACTCCTAGTTGACACTTTCTGTTCCCATATCTCTAACTCTATAAGAGTATTAGGGCAGGAATTCTGATCATTGGTGAGGATATCCATTAATCTTCAGATACATATAAGACTTCAATTTCCTTGTGGTTCACAGTAATATTGTAGATTCCCCCAAATTAACATTACTTCAGAATCAGTGCCTAGTTATCCTCAAGTGGTATGAGTATTTTATTTTCATCAGTGCACAATAAACCTGGAAAATAACTATAAGGGGTAGGAAACAGGCAGCATATTGTAATGATATTATCAGGATGTCTTTACTCAAGGGTATCCAGTGTTCTTTAAAGCATTTGGATTCTAGAATCTGATAAAGATTTAAGAACTGGTTACTAGTCCATGACTGTTGTGATGGGTGAAATCGGATCTCTGATCAGCACACAAAGCATATTTTCAGCATCACAAATCAAGTAAGAACTTTCTGAGTAGCCCTAAATTTATTGCTAAGGACACCATGATTATTAAGTAACCACTAAAGATTTATCTAGTTCAGACCATTCTGGTGGCGAGTAGAGTAAATATATCTTCACGCTATAAATTAGAGCTGCTTCTTGATTGCTTCCAGCATCAGTACTGAAAACAAATATCCATTTCATTAGCAGTATCCCCCATTGCCCCATGGCCCATTGTAATTAACCATTACAACTATTTTCTCTTTTCCATTTCTACCCCATCAATGTGTTTCAGAAATCATGATGAAGACACTTTCTATTGGACTTGTTTGTAACACAGAGGTAGGTAGTGGGTGAAACTTGTCTCCCAAAGACATTGGTATACTCCTCCACAAAATAGAAAGCAGTATCTTGCACCTCTGGTCTTGTTTAAAATAGACATACAATCAAGGTGCCAGTACCAGACCAATTATATATATATATAT
>NW_004567117.1:18064717-18109068 GCF_000260355.1 Condylura cristata | reverse complement strand
CTAGATAATACCCTAAAAATGTGATTGCAACTTCCAGGAGTTTCCATTATTTTGAAATTAAAGACATAGATTATAATAAAGTGAAAATTAGTTCTACTTTAATGAGCCTACAAGAATAGTCTATATATATATATATATATATATTATTAGAGAGGGTTTAGAATTTGACATTATAGGCTTTCTGAAATTTTATTAAAATTATCCATATTAAGATATTCAGCATATTAATTATATTTCAGGTACTGTTCTTAGAAAATATAAATATAATCACACCTAAGTTCCCCAAATTTTATATTTAACCAAGGTCTTTGTTAAGACAGAAACCTCCACACCACACTAAAGAAGTATAACATTAGTACAATCAATTGTACCTGCTGGGAAATGATCAGAGGGGGCAGAACCAATAAAGATTTATAACAAAGATGAGAATAATTTAGAGCTTCATTGTTAAATAAGGTTTCACAATAAGTAAAAATAATGATCCACTTAGATAAATTAAGATAATGAATACAATTGGAATAGAAAACACAGAAAAGTATGAGCTTGTGAGAGATCACACAAATAGCAAGTAATTTTTAAAAAAAAGATTTATTTATTTATGCATAGAGAACTGGGGTGCAGGCCAGAAGTGTGGGAGGGTGAGAGGCTTCACCAGAGACAGAGCGCAGAGCAGAAAAGGCAGATTGACTGAAATATACTGCGGAGGGGAGCAGCAGGCAGGTCAGGAGAGGTCTACCAAACCATATGGGTCTAACACATGCTGCAGTAGCTGCAGAGAGCTTCATAGCGCTGTGCTTTAACCAGTTGCTGCACCAGGGAGGGCCCAGAGCAAGGAAATGTTCTCAACATCATTTTATTTAGTACTACTAGCATACCTGTATGTAAATCCTCTAATTTCCTCCTGTTCATGAATTAAAAATAATAAAAAATAATAATACTTATAAGTAATAAATCATATGTAATAATGTATATTATATAACATGCAATAAAATAATATCTGTATGGTTTTATAGTTATATATAAAGATTAAATCTATTGCATGCTGCCACTCCATAGCAAAGGATGCCACCATGGCTGGATGTAGGTACATTTTTCATAGTCTTCCAGTCACTGAGGGCTTCCTGAATGAAGTTTTAAATAAAGGATTCATTAACTATTGAACACCATTTCAATGTGCTAGAACTATGTCCACCTAGCAATAAATAAACATTTTTAAAAAGCTATTTACTGCCTTTTATTAATCATGCACAATTGCTTGTCTACTGGTTGTTGAAACAATTGGTCAGACAACATTTGCCATGATAATGCCTATTGAAGTGGTGGCCCATAACAATTCTAGCACCACATTCACCTGTGGGGCAATACCAGAAAGTGACCGATTTTACCAATCTCATCCACCTTTTAATATTTCATACAGCCAGTTTAATCTCCTTCTTTTTATATTTATTTTTTTTGGGAATGTTGGAAGTCTCCCTTCTTCTTATAGCACCACCATACGGTCTCATGGTAAAATGAAGAGAGGGTGCCTTTTGAATGTTGCAATCAGACAAGGTATATCCATCTTCTAGTTGATTGCCAGCAAAAATCAGTCCTTGCTGATCAGGAGGAATTCCTTCCTTTAACCTGGGCTTTTCATTATCCGTTGTATCCCAGTAAAGATATTCATGAAAATCTGCATTTTAGTAGTGGTTCCACACAACTAATGGTTGATAGGAAATTTTTTTTTTCTCAAGTAACCTTACCTAGAGAAGCAAAATTTAACTAGTCAATTGAATATAAGATTTATTTTAGACTAGAATAAACCATCAATTCTGCTGTTCTAAAAATATCTTTGATATTTAGGTACAAATCTGAATTGACATAGTGTTTATATGATTTTCTTCTTTAGGTGTCAAGACTTATGTGGTTATTATCTGATCGGTAAAATGAGCTTAATAACCACATTCTCAATCTAGTTTGAGCCTAGGATAATGTAAATGAAATAGCTTACATATCTAGCATTATTTATTTCTATATAGAGATATTAATTGATATGGATAGCTATCAAAATATTTAAAGGTTTCATGCACAACGGAAGATGACTAAACTAGATCCATCAAATGTGCTTTCACTAATTATAGACTATTATCATCTAAAACAGTTGTGTTGTCAACAATTCAATCATTCTTAATTAGTCTTTAAATTAGTCCTTAATTCGTCCTTCTTTGACTCTTACTCTTGTCTCTCTCTTTCTTACTCGCCAAACCTATTATATATTTACTGATAGCTTAGAGGAATGCCCATATATCAAGCTCTTTATGTCTTTTTCTGATACATAGACAGAATCTCTGTTTATGCTGAGAGGAATTAACACAATAGTGCCCTTTCCAGTTGTCTTTGCATTTCTTAAAGCTCAGATCCTTTATAGAAGAGGGACAACTCCAAGTCAGAGTCACTACAATTACATTTCTTTAGAGGCACCATTCAATTTCAACCCAAGGAAAGTGTTTTTAAGGGTTTTACTGGGATGATTGTAATCTAGATTATGGGCTACATAGATTTTGGGGCCAAATTACTAAAATATAAGTTTTAATGTGAAAGCAATTAACTTTTTTAAATGGTGACTATTTTCCAATCATTGTGCAAATGACTATCATTTCACCATTTTAAAATGATTTGGAGGAACAAGGAAAAATACAGACAAAAGAAGAGAATGACATGTGTGCCGATGCCTAGAAGTTTGGAAATTAACCACTAGAATCTTTTTCTTCAATCTCTTAATTATATTTTTAACTTTAACTCCATTGCCATTGTAGAGTAGCTTTGAAGAAGTTCTATGAGTTTTAGCCTTCAAATTAATAACACTTCAGATAATTAGCAGAAGAATAGAGTAACTTAATAGCTTTGGAAGCAAGAGGCCTATAGACAGAAAGAGAGAAAGAAAAAACCTTTAGTTGAAATTGCCTTGAGGTCACATTAGTATTTAATCAATGTATGAGGGTTAATGGTAATATGGTTAGAATGACTGGTTCAACAGACACAGAGATTCTGCTTTAGAAGTACATATTTCAATACTAGATAATACCCTAAAAATGTGATTGCAACTTCCAGGAGTTTCCATTATTTTGAAATTAAAGACATAGATTATAATAAAGTGAAAATTAGTTCTACTTTAATGAGCCTACAAGAATAGTCCATTAAATTTGAAATCCTGGGATCCGTAATTGATAATTAAACCACACACACACACACACACACACAGAGACAACTTTAACCATCTCTATGTATAATTTTGGTTTCACACAAAAAGTAAAATAAACTTCTGTTTAAAGAAGCAAACCAACCTAAGTCCTGGCAGTAAAGGGAGGGAAGTAGCTTCATTATCATATCCTTGCATCAGAACCTTATTGGTCAGAAATGACAGGCAGGCTTGCTGATGGGCAAATTACACTTACATTGTTCTGAAAGTGATTTGGAGACATTGTTTTGGAAACTTCAAAGATTTTATCTTACTTTCAGCCTTGGTGCAAGCCAGTTTGGGGTTGCATACTCTTGTTTTCACCCATCTGCCCATGTGTATTTTGGCCCAGAATAGCCTAAAGAGTAAAGTCACTGTAACGTGATTTGAAAATAATGAAGTAACTGATCAATTCCATAATTTCTTGTTCCCTTTATCTATCTTTTCTATCTTTCCCAGCAGAAATTATGCTATAAGAAGGAAATAATTTTTTTAAATACAAATTTCTATGAAACATTTTATTTATTATTTTTTAAGATTTATTTATTCATGTATACAGAACTGGGGTGCAGGGGCAGTGAGAGGATTCAGCAGAGACAGACTGGGGAACAGAACAGGCAGGTCGATGAAATACACTGCTGAGGGGAGCAGCGGGAGGAAAAACAGGAGAGGAAAGATCTGCTGCACTATGCCATGTGGATCACTTCCAGGGTGGTGGTGGGGGGATGGAACTTGCATTGAGGAGGCTGGCTAGCTTGCAATGCTGCTTCCTAACTTGTTGTGGCACCAGGGAGGACTGAAATAACTTTCTTTTCTTTGCTTGTTTATTTGGTTTTGCAAGATGCTATCCCTGGTACCTGTGACAGTTCCTGGAATGATGTAGGTACCCAATATACTACAGTATTATTTTATTTACAATATTATGGAAGAGATAAATAGTATGTAAATGATTAGAATTAAACCCATCAAAATGGTATTCTTTCTTGGCTTTCTAGTAAATTTATTGGTATCTAATGTTTCTTCATGCCCCTTTCAGCAACTAAATTTAGTATAGACAAGGCCTGAAAGATGCTCTTAAACCCAGAATCTTGGAACATCTGGTGATCTTGCCTAGTCCCCAAAATTATGTTTTATATTAAATAAATGTTCTTATGAATGACTTGATCTTTCACTTGACATTAAATATCGTCACTGCCCAGAAATCTCAGTATTAATTATTTGAGTCATTGATAACTTATAAGATTAGATTTAAATTCCTGCATGTTGATCCATATTTGGTTTATGGACAGTCATCCTCACAGACAAGCTTAGATCCTCTAGGAATGCAAAGCAGTTGACACAGCTGGCATTTTAATATTTATCAATTGTGACCCTTCCGCCCACTCTTTCACTCTTTACTCTGTCTGTAAACACTGTTCTCAGTCTCCATAGTGGGAAAATAAAATTGGGTCAAATATCAGGATTGGGGTTAGGATGAAATACCTGGTCCTGTCTCTATCATTTAACAACTGTGAGACTGTGAGCAAGTTTTACTTCATCTGATATATTTTTAATTCACAAGTGGATGGCATATTTTCACTACAGTGTCATTTAAGGATGAATAATATAGATGAGATAGGTAGCTCAATGTCTAATATAATATCAATGACCTTAATTAATAAAGTTTAAATTCCAAGTATTCTTTGCTAACTTCAGTTGAAGAAGGAGTACAAGCAAGTATTCTTTGCTACATGCCTGGGATGAGCATTGAACTTTTTAAAGCTCATTTATATATAGCAAGTGAGAGCTTTTACTTTATATTATTTTAAGTTGACATTTTGTCTACCACATAGATCCTTTGTTCTCCTTTGAAATATATCTCTTATGAAATTTGAAAAGGT
Source organism: Condylura cristata (assembly GCF_000260355.1). Lineage (NCBI taxonomy): Eukaryota > Metazoa > Chordata > Mammalia > Eulipotyphla > Talpidae > Condylura > Condylura cristata. The sequence goes on along the minus strand of NW_004567117.1, from coordinate 18,103,971 downwards.
AAACTTTGATTTATGAACTCATCTTATATTAACAAAATATAATTTTCTTTAGTATATAAAACTGAATCACTTTCCTATATCTCAATACTTTGCTATTGCTATTTTATATGCATTTGAATATATATTGTGTATATGATCATCACATACAATAATTCATATATAATGATTATGAATTGTCACTTTCTAGAATCAATTTAACACATTAGAGAACAGTGACTAAAGTTGTAGGAACGTGAAGATATGTTCTGATGAAAAGAGAACAAAGAAAGAAGTGAGTGTAGGCATTCCCACTAGGGAACTTCAAGGAAAGTTTAAAGCCACAGTGACCTTGAAAGACATAAAAGGGCTGGAGAAAGAAATGTTAGAGTAATATACATAATAGTAGAGATGACCTTACACTCTTGTTTTTCATTATATAGTTGAAGCTCTGGCCTCTTCTCCTTCTCTAGCCTTCACCAAAGTGTCTTTTTTCTTTTAGTCAGGGTGGCTCAAGTTTTCAGTCTTTGCTCATGAACTGAGATCTCCTGCAGCAGACCCTGGACCATGGGTTGACAGGCAAGAAATTTATTATGAAAATGCTTCCTGATAAGCTGACAAGAGATGAGAGGAAACAAAAGGGGAAGGAGATGAATCTAAATGAGGAATAATCTGGGACAAAATCCTACTAAGGGTGCCTTCTATCTGATCATCAATTATCTTCTGGAATGCAAATTATATTTCAAGGTTTTTATGACTTGAAACAAAGATGTAAGTTCTTAGGTGTTTCCTGATATCTGGGTGAAGTAGGCAAAGTGGGGTATGGTAGCCAAAGGAAAGTGGTCAGAAAAAAATTGAACATGCTAGAATTTGGAAATAAAATCACAAAATGTAACAGCCCCTATATACACAGAAAGGAAAAAAGATATCCAAGACAGTGTGAGCAGAACACTCACACTACACAGACCACCAGCTGAGGTAAGTTAAGGCATCCTTAACGTTTAGAATCTGTTATGGGAATGAGGAATTCTTGGTTCTCTAATGACCTTGACTTTATGGCTTCCATTACCACAAACAGCACAGGGAAGACTAGAACACTATAACCACATAGTGGAATAATTTAAGAAACTAAATATAAAGAAGGATACTTTAGAAACTGAAATAAAGTAAGTTTTTAACCTGAAAGAATCTAGATGATCATTTAGTGCTAACATCTGACATTTTAAAATGACCACTCCTGGTTTACTGGGACAGTTACTTTGTATTTATGCTTCAAAATCTTAAGATTCTATTCAACATAACTATTCTCACTGTATACAAAAACTATGTTGTTTGGTCTAAAATATCAATGTAACTTCCAAAGGTGTTTAATTTGCTTCAAACAGCATGGTTCTGAATACCTGCCCACTATACACACTGAAACCCTCTGTGTTTACTCTTTATTTAAAAGAAAGTGTATACTGTATGCAGAAGTGTGAACAAACTCTGTCAGTGCTCCCAGCAGCAGAATGAGCCCTTATGAGTTAACACTGGCACCAAAGAAGTAAGCAGCTATATTGCAGGCTTTTTCTCTGTGCTTTAATTTTGAAGTAGAGCATTAGCTTTGACATTTTTCAGTTGACAGTTATTTTTCTAGACTTTCTCTGGGGATTTCAAAGTAGGCTAAAAGGCTTTCTGAAGGATGGGGAAATGAAGCTTTTATATTTGTTATTTTCATTGCAGCTATTATTGAGAAAATTAGCTCTATGTCAAGAGAACAGAACAAACAACATAAGATTACTTTCCAGGGTAGACTTCTGACAATCTGTTGCACTTTGCATCATTTAAAAAAAGAGATGAACTTACTTAAAAAACGGCATGTTCAAAAAGAAAAAAAAAAATGGCGTGAGCCAAAATTAGCAAGGAGAATAATAACACTAGTTTCCTTCAAAATATGGGATGTTAAAGATCAGCTACACACATACATATTCAAATATACTTTCATTTAAGGTGACAGACCTCAGAATGACATGGTTTGTAACTCTCTATAGCTGAATGTTCTCATGAAAATAAACTGATGATCTCCTTCAAAGTCACTGGGCTATGCGGTGAAACTCCACATTTTGTTTAATATCCTTGATACAGTTAAGACTTAGCTCAAGCAGTGAATCTTCCTGAAAGAAGAGACACCTGAGAAAATGAGAGAGGTAAAGTCAAGCAGAGACCAAAGAAATGTATGTGTTTTAGATGTTTTCTCAAACTTCCAGATGAAATGTAAACCCTAAGCAGCATAAATCCAAAGAGAATCATACCTAAGTTCATTCATTATTAGAGAGGTGGCTTCTGAATATGAATTTTGTATCTCTTTTAATAAATTTATTTCTAAATAAATTGTTCTTTTTGATAATATTCCAAACAAAATTATTTTCTTTTTCATCTATTGAAAGTTATATTTCAAATAATAAAAATATAGTTTAAAACACCTGGGAAGAATGATATATATAACTTAGAAATAAATAGATTACTTGCAGTCATTCACCAGGAAAGGCCAGGACAAAGAAGCCAGTTTAAAAATATATACAAATAGAACATAAATAAAGCATTAGTTTTCCCTGGTTGCAGATATTTTACCATAAGCTTTAATTTTAATAAAAAATTCTTTAGCTTGGGCCCTCCCTGTGGTACAACGGGTTAAAGTGCAGCACTATGAAACTAGTAGCACCTGCGTTAGCATGAGTTCTATCCCTGGCCAGGGAGGTGACCCACAGGGCACAGCAGATCTCTCCTGACCCACCCACTGCTCCCCTCAGCAGTATACTTCATTAGTCTACCTGTTCTGCTCCCTACTCTGTCACTGGTGAATCTTCCACTGCCCCGACACCTCTGGCCTGTACCCCAGCTCTGTGTGCATAAGAAAATAAATCTTTAAAAAAATTCTTTAGCTTTATGTCCCTTTTACAGATTTCAACACTTTAAAAAAATAAATGTTATAAATATAGCTATATATTTGACATAGGATATATAAAACACAATATATATCATATATTTATATTATATAATTGGTATGCTTTATATATGGGATATTAAAGATGAGCTACACACATTCATATATACTTTCATTTATAACACACACATATATAAATGTGTTATATATAAATAAATATATAATGTATATATACTGGTTTGATTGTTGTGATTGAATTATGGGTATTTTCATGTATCTAAACTCATCAAATCATGCCCCTTAAATATGTGTGGATCTTTATACATAAATTACATATCAACTAAAATATTGGAAAATAATAGACCTATCATCATCCTTCTTGTTTTTTTATTTTTGTGTGTGTGTGTAGAACTGGGGTTTAGGTCAGAGGTGTAGGGGATGGAAGGATTCAACAGAGACAGAGTGGGAAGCAGAGCAGGTTGATTGACAGAAATGCACTGCTGAGGGAGCAGCGGGTGAGATAGGAGAGGTCCGCTGTGCCATGTGGGTTAATTCCTTGGCCAGGGATAAAACTCTGGCCATAGTGGTGACAGCACTGAGACATAATCCCAGGGTCAACAGGGAGGCCCTTATCTTCCCTTTTAATAAACAGAGAATACAAGTTAATCATTTATGTTAATTTACTGTTGTTTCAGAATATAAAGTATTCCTCCAATTCTCTACTAGAATTAATCTATGAAAGTACAGTCTTAGTTGAAATTTGAAATTTCAGTGACTTAGAATGTACTAAGAAGCAGAAGTTTATTTTTAGGGAACTTTTCCTTTGTAAAACATAAAAAAAGGAACTTGGAAGTTTGCTTGGGCCTTGATTAAATACAGTGCCAATTCAATAAGGAAACACAAACTTTAGTTGATGAAGTATTTTAATAAAGGTTTCCTTTCTTAAATTTATAAGGAATTGTGATTGTGTTTTTCAACCATGTTGTTAGGATGTATTTTTGATACCTTTGGGAACTCCTGGATTCCTCTTACGAAATTTTATATATTCAAAAAATTTTCTTATGAAAATGAAGGTGAAGAAAACATTCAATGGATTATAATTTATTGCTTGACTAAACTTTAAGAGTGAATTTTTTATCCTTATTTTTTCTTATATTCAAGTGTGCCAAATTCTTACATAAGTAATATATTACAAAAATTTAGCATACATTTGTTCCTGCATACTTAATACTTTATTAAAACTATTTATAGTTTCACTTTTCGTAAGGTAGCTAATACTTTTGAAGAAGTGGATATCTGGCATATCAACTTATCCCAAGGACTAATTAACAATCTGCTTAAAGACTACAGAAATTTAGGAATGACCAAGAACAGAGTAAAAAAATAAAACATAAAAATGCCTTTGTAACTATAGTTATAGCACTTCAATCAGAGAAGTGGCTCTTATAATATCAGATTTTTCAGACTAACTCTCATGTTCTTTTCAGATCTCAGAGTAGAGGGAGTTCTCTTATGGTCATGTCTCCCCACCACATCTACAATATTTTAACTGAAATATGTTCCTGTAGTCAGTTACTCTCACCTGCACTTGATGAAGCAGGACTCGGTGCACAAGAGGCTTGAATATGGAGGAGGTTGTATGAGAAGAACGGGAGCCTGGTTGCCAATCACCAACCAGCAAGGGTACTGCGACCCCAGACCTACAGTCACAAGGAACGGGACTGTGCCAATAAACTTCAAAGGGAATGCTTCACTTTAACAGTGTAAAAAGGTTCTTCTTTTTTTTTTTCACTGATTTTTTTTTCTGCTTTAAAACAATTACTATGGGCTATTTTCATGGGAGTGATGTGGTTTCTCATCATATCTGATTTGCATTTCCTTGATGACAAGTGATGTTGAACATTTTTTTTTGCGTGTGTGTGTGTGTGTGTATCTATGGTCATTTGTATGTCTTTGGTGGAGTGCCTATGTTCTTGAAACCATTCTTTGTGTTCTTCATTTTCTTTTGTTGAGTTGTATGAGTTTTTGGATATTATCCCCTTGCCAGGAAACAATATGGAATTCCTCAAGTTATTAAAAGTAGAAATACCATATAATTTAGCAAGTATACTTGTAGGTAGCTATTCTAAGATTGCAAAACACTGATTCAGAGGTATATTTATTCACTCTTATTCACTGGATCGCTATTTACAATAGTCATGCTGAGGATGCATTCATTCATTCACTTTTCACTAATGTAGAAGCTATGTATCAGGGCACATGAGGAAGCAGCTAAGTTCATGTCATCCAGCCCTCCTTGTTGTTGCTAGTTCTGACCTTTTTGAACATTTTGGCCAATGGAATTTTAGTAGAAACCATGTTAATTTTGTCTCACTGGATATGATTTTTTATCTTATTTCCACCCTTTCCAACTGAATGGGATGCAGGCTCAGTGGTAAATTATGCAGACAAGAAAAACATCAATATCTTACCCAAATGGGGAGGTGCAGGTTTCCAATCCTCTTTAATTCTATGTTGTGGGCCCTCCTTGGTGGTGCAACAGATTAAAGCGAAGCACAATGAAGCTAGCCACAGCTGCTTCAGCACAAATTTGATTCCTGGCCAGGGAAATGACCCATATCGTGCAGCCAACTGCTCCTGTCTAGCCCACCACACCCCTCAGCAGTATGCTTCATTAATCTGCCTGTTCTGCTCCCCACTCTGTCTCTGGTGAATTCTCTCACCACTCCTGCACCTATGGCCTGACCCCAGTTCTGTATGCATAAATAAATCTTTAAAATGATAAAATAATTTTATGTCATACCTGATATGAGCGTGTTTTAAAATAAAGGCATAAATAAATTCCATCACATTAAGCTGCTACTTAGCTTCATATTTCATCTGCTAAACAAATATTCTTACTAATATTTGGGGGTGCAGTAAATCTTAGCAGAGTTCTTATTGCAAGGAATATCTATAAGACATCTCTAATTAGACATTCTGCATTTATCATGCCAGGTCTATTCTCCCTGGCTCAGCCTTTGCAACTACATCCCTGAGGTGTCTCACACTGTAAGTTTGTCAAATAGAAAGCACTGTCAAGAAATTAGAGAAAGATGAGCTTTTGATATTGAACTGTATCCTTTTGTGTTTTCACACTTCTCAATTTGACAGGACATAGCTCCTGACAGAACACTCCTATAACTACTATTACCTCCTTTCTGGGAAGTCCTATCACTCCTTGGCTCTCTTCACATCACTCAAAACATTGTAAGTAGTCACAGTATTAAAACCCTTGTTTTCTCACTAGCTTGGGCATGTTTTCTGCTACTACCATAACTGGTCTAGTAAGTGTGAGAGCTGAACCTTTGAAAGAAATCCTGTTCTTTGGGTTATTAAGTTAGTTACTCCAGTATTTTATGGGTACATGGGTAACATTCTAGCAAGAGGCAATGTGTCGTGAGCAACCTGCCCTCTGTGTGCTGTTGTACTTATTAAAAAGACTCAGGAGAAGCAGGGAACAAAGGGAAGTAAAAGGCACTGAAAATCAAGTGAAGGTGGTGTGTAGTTGCTATGGAAACAACAGTGTTCATAATGATTTCTGACTCAGGTGATTACTTTTATGATCCCAAAAAGGGTACACATAGAAAGTGATAAATTGAAGAGCCATTAAAATGAATTTGGAACATGAGTGTAAAGTCAGGAATTGTCTATTGCAACTTAGAAGGAGGCCATCTTCTAGAGAAAAAGAAAAGTCAGGCTAAATAAAGAAAAAGCTTGAATTCTATTTGTAATTATTGAAAACTTTACTGGTTATGAGCCCTCCCTGGTGATGCAATGAGTTAAAATACAGTACTATGAAGGCAGTCCATAGACACTTCAGCACGAGTTCGATCCCTAGCCAGGGAGGTGACCCACATGGTGTGGCAGACCTCTCTAGTCCTGTCCACTGCTCCCCTCAGCAGTGTATTCCAGTGGATCCGCCTGTCGCTCCCTTTCGGTCTCTGGTGAATTCTCTCACCCCCTGCACCTCTGGCCTATACCCCAGTTCTCTTATGCTTAAATAAGTAAATCTTTAGAAAAATAGAAAAATTTACTGGTTAAATACTAAATCTTACTTGCTGGAAGAGTTACTCTCAGCCTATTTATAGAATCCAAATTCCTAGTAGTAGAACCTCAAGCCTAAAATGTAACTTAAAATACCAATGATGTTTTGGACATTATCTAATTCTCTAAATCATACAATTGGAGGTGCATTTCAACATTTCATGGAGAATAGTAAATTAAGTGTAAGAACAAAACAGCAGAGCTGGAAGAAAAAAAGTGCAGAGCACAAGCAGGTGTCTCAGACAGCTGCAGTAATGGTTCCTTCAGCTTTCTGCCCCTCCTTCTTATCACAATTCAAGATTAATGATTCCCTTTTGTTGAAGTAAAAAGCATGTCCCTGTATGGTATGTTAATACTACCTGGAGTGGGTACTTCTGTGGGTTAGCCCCATTCCATGGATGCCAGGAAGTTGAATAAAGGAGAATATCTTCAAGTGGGCAGAACTTTGCAGAATAGCAGTTTCTTCCCTACCTAAGGAAGTAGAAATCTTCTAAGGAAAATGCCTATGTTAGTTAATAAGTCGGATGGCGAATCAACATATTGAAAACGATTTTTAAGATCTGTGATAAGCCTGGACAAAGCACAACTGAACAGGCACTAAGGATGAAAATAATTGTACTCACTGTAAATGATCATCAGAGAAGATTCATTACAAAAAAAGTGTTTTACATTAAAAGATATAAAAATGACAGATGGTTGATACTGATTCTTTCCCAGATATCTTTCTGCTTGCTTGATAGATCTATATGAAGCAAACATGGAAGTTGGCATAAAAGCTATGGATGATTTCTTTATCTTAGAATTGTCATCAAGACTGATTTGGCTATTGACACTAATGAGTGTCTTATTTACTAATCCCAGAGTTGATGTTACACATCTGATATGATATTATTTCCCTAAAGAATAGCCATTCAACTAGTAGAAGGCTGGTTGCATTGGTTTCCCTTCATTATATTTATCTCCAGAGGTATTTGTGTATATGATGTAATATGCTCTTCTGCCTTAGTATGTCTGTCAGTGACATTCAAGAACCTTCAGGATATCCATTTTTACCATATACCATATGACATCATCACCAATCAAAGTATGTTATCCATTTGTATGGCAAAAATGTAAAGCAATGAGCTGGCATCCATGGAATTCACTTACTTAGCATATGCTCATGATTCAATTGCAGCTGGCTCTGTAAAATGGTTGAACAGCATGCTAAAAGTTCAATTATAGCACTGACTGGGTGATAAGTTATGATATTCTCCATGTATCATGTGGTATATGCTGAAAACTGGAAGCCATTCTACAGTACCATCTTTCTTAAAGCTAGAATACATAGGATAGAGAAACTAAGAATGTGAAACCTTACTATCACACATTACTGAAGAATTTTTGTTTTCAGTCTTCATGATTTATTTTTAGTGACTTTAGAAAGCTCCATGTCCAAGGCAAAATGATTCTATTAGTAGACAGTTGTACTTTAAATAAAATGAAATTTTCTGCCCTCCATTGTGGCACAATGGGTTAAAGCACAACACTGAGAAGCTAAAGCCACTTCAGCATGAGTTTGATCCTCGCCTGCTCTGGAGGTGACTCACTTGGCACAGCAGACCTCTCCTGACCCGCCCGCTGCTCCCCTCAGCAGTGTACTTCATCAGTCAGCCTGTTATGCCCCCCACTCTGTCTCTGATGAATCCTCTCACTGCCCCTGCATCTCTGGCCTATACCCCAGTTCTGTATGCACAAATAAATAAATCTAAAAAAAAAAAAAGAAAAGAAATTGTTCTCTTTGCTCCTTATGCCATGGAGAGAGAGGAGGGTCACTATCCTGGCAAGGTAATTGATCAAGGAAAAGTAGATAGCTGCTATCCAATGGGATGGGAAGTCAATATCTAGAACCAGAGAATTCACTGGATTTTAGCATCTCCTTACAAAAAGGCTGTCAATCTAATAAACATAGAGTTATAAAGGATTCAGATATCAGAAATAAGTTTGGGTTACCCTGTTAGTAAAGCATCCCTCTATTGGGGTCTAGGATGAAATTCCCTTATCCACCTGGCTTCTTTTTGGGCTGAAGAGGTAATTAAATGAATCACCACAGGAAAATTCTATTTGGTAATGTATACATGGGAAACTTATAATGATTCTGCATGTCCCCTGCTCCTCAGTTGGAGGGAGAGTGGCGTACCTTCTGGAATTGAACAGATGAACTGAGGCAAGCAGACCTAGGGCACTGAAGCAAGAGGTGTGGGATGGGGGACTTCTGAGGCCACAGAAGGAACAACTTCATATAACAAACCCCTGCCTTATCTAGGTTTCTCCAAAAAAAATCTTGTTTCTGGAGATATCCCCAAATTTAAGCACTCCGTGTTCTTTAGATAACGTTAACAGTTTCTCTTGGGCACATAGAGCCTCAGTTGTTTTTTTTTTTTAAGATTTATTTATTAATTTATGTATATAGAACTAAGGTACACGTCAGAGGTGCAGTGAGAGGATTCACCAGAGACAGAGTGGGGAACAGAACAGGCAGATCCATGAAATAAACTGCTGAGGGAAGCAGCAGGCATGGCAGGTGAGGTCTGGCGCCACTTGGGTCACCTCTGGGTTGGGGATGGAACTCACACTGAAGTGGCTACAGCCACTTTCCTCTACCATTGTGCCAACAGGGTGGGCCAGTTAGTTTTAATTCCAATACCCAGGTGACATTTTAGACAAAGTCTAATTTAGAAGTATTGGGGGAAAAAAACTATCTGACTTGTATGGGGAGACCCATCTTTCGCCTCCCATTTTAGGTAATTGCAGAGTGTTAAATGGGTGTTAAAAGTAGGAAATCACAACAGGACTGTCAAAACCAGCTTTAAATGGATTATTTATTTCCCTGTTCCCTGTGCTTTTTTTTTTTTTCACATTATTCTTCATTTTGTACATTTTTTCATCTCAGTTTCAATCCCTGTGTCCGTCTTCTTTTATTAATAAGTGGTGGTGGCTAAAATTTTATATTTTAGGTGGAGTGTGTATCCAGTGCCACCCACCACTGAATTAACTGGGAGTTCATGGAGTTTTGTAAACTTCACACATTTTTAATCCATAAAATAACAAAAATTGATAACGAGAAGCAAAAGGAATGGGCAATGCTGGATATTTTGTTTGCTTTTCCAGATCTCCTCCTTTCTCACCCTATTCTGTTTCTCCAGAAGTTACCTTTATAGACTGCTTCAGTGAGCAGTTGGATTACCCTAGGTTGGCTTGGATCAGTGGGAAACATCCGGAAAACACATGCTAGAAAGAGGAAACTGGGCTTGGGGTACATATTCCTCTGACCCCTGCCACGATCATCACATGCCACAACTCCTATCTGGGAGTCTCTTTATTACCTTTTCTTGGTTCTATTAGTTACTCCTTCCCTTTGCATCTTCAGACCTATGAATAGTTACAACTCATAGCTCTTAATAATCCTAAGCTTTCACCCAGACTTTCTGCTTTTCCTTATTTGTTCATATATTGTCCTTTCATTAATATTTCCTTAGATATATTTGAAATATAATATGTTTAACTGTGAAATCTGTTTCCTGAGGAAAACCTGAATTATGTAAGCACAGCATAGGCAACAAATTAAATGTGATATACTATTTTTCCTCTACCAATCAAGTCTAAAATATTAAAAGTTCGAGGTACAATAGGTGTCATTGTCTTAGAAAACATCCCCAATATAATTTTTCCCTACGGCAGTTCAGTTTTAGTTTTGATGAGAGGGCAATATGAAAATAAATGTATCCTCTTTGTTTGTACATGCTTTAGAAAAATGACCTTTAGAAGTAGTGAACTGGAATGTAAATGCAAACTGCCTTTAAATATTTGACAAGTTTAGTGAGAGCCAAGACTCTACTGCTGTGTAAAACAATTTTGTTAAATAATTTCTACTTAATAGCTTCTAATAATTATAGTTATCTATATAATTTTGACTTCCATCATTTTGTATTTTTTATCACAGTTGTGAAGATTATTAGATGTTTTAATAGAAAGATAAAATTCTTTATGAGAGAACAATTCATTATAATTTTGCAAAATAAAAATGAATAATCTGAGTCTAAGTGCTGATTTGGATCACACTTACCTATTATCTCTATACAACTGACTGAATGATAAAGAAACACAATCAATGAATATATCTACCAAATACTTAGCTGGCAAATAATGCTACATGTCATCATAATTTGTGCCAACATCTTAAGCATTATATACGGTAACAATATTGATTTTTAATTTTGTAATACTGTTTCTAAGTTCTTTTATTACTTTGATTGCTTCTTACATCTTTACCAACACTGATAAACATTTTTTAACTTGTGTCTGTATCTCTGTGACACATTTTACAATATGGTTCCAATTACTGAAGCTTTGGCCCACTAATACGGTAAAACATTTTTACATTTCATGTATAACTTCAGCATAATTTACACATACACATTCATTTGTTTCTGAAGAAACCAGTTAAGGAATATATATGGAATGCTTTCTAAAATATGCCATGAAAGTCATAATTGCATTTATAAAAGAATCGACATAATGATTAACATTCATCATTAAAACTGTTCTCTTTAAACTATTTCAGCATCAGTTAGTGAAGTGACATTTAAGGATGTACAGGCATGTGTGTGCAAGTCACTGTTATGTGTGGGTTTCTCTCTACAAAATAGGAAAACTAAGCTAGAATAATCTTCCAATGGATGTATAAAAAGAAGTTAAAATGAGAGCTACGAATGTTGAAGATATTAAAACTCTAAGATTCCTAAATCACCATACTATTCCATAGAAAGCAGTTTTATTGTTTTATGTAAAATTAAAATTTTATGTGGGGCTTCCTGTATCACCCCAACAAGTAGATTAAAAAGTCTCAACCACCACCTTACCCACCCCCAAACCCAACAGACATCCAAAAGATGCCTATTGGATAGCCAATACTTCTGAAATCACATCGAGTAAGAAGACAGCCTATTTCACAGTAGTCTGTTCTTTGGACTCTATATTTTCTTTCTGAACTAATGGTTTAATTTCTGGATCATCTTATGATTTGTTCTTACTTCTAGATCTGCCATACTTAACAACTAGATATACAAAATTTTAAGTTAAATTGATATTTGCATACATAAGATTTTATGATCATCTTTTTTTTTTTAAGATTTATTTATTTGTGCATACAAAACTGAGGTACAGGTCAGAGGTGTGGGGGTTGAGAGTATGCACCAGAGACAGAATGCAGAGCAGAACAGGCAGATATATTGGAACACATTGCTGAGGGGAGCAGTTGGCAAGACAGGGGAGGTTTACTGCACCTTGTTGCTTACGTCTTTGGCTGGCAGGGATTGAGCTTGCCAGAGATTGAACTCATGCTGCAGTGGCTGGCTACAGCTTAATAGCATTGTTTTTGACCTATGCACCACCAGGGAGGCCCCTAGGACTGTCTTATAAACTATTTAAGATACATCTCACTGGCCTCAAAAGGACCCACCATCTACTGACTGTAGCTAATGAGCACAATGATCATGTCTGGCAAAGCTGAGCAAGAACTTTACTCCTGACAGTTAATGGAGAGAGGGGACAAAGCACTATGACAGGGTTAAGGGGGAGAGTTGCTTTTAAAATAGAGAAGGTACAGGTATGCTAGGAACGAAAAGAGGGCATGGTTGGGGGCAAGGTTTCTTTCAGGGTCTACCTAGAATGGATCTGTTCTTACCAGCTGGTTGTTCAATTCCAAGCTGGCTCTGGATGCTTCTTGTTTTGGCCTCTTGGACAAGAGCAGCTCTGTGAAAGATTTATAGAAGAGAACAATGACCAGGACACGTGTTCAGTGGAATGTTATTGCTTTAGTAAAAGCTCTATGAGGGACAAGGGGGTAAAAGCTCTGTGAGGGACAAGGGCAATGAAGGGCACAGACTTGTGTGAGGCAACATACCTACATAAACACTTTCTGTTGCATTTGTCTGTTTCTTAGATACATGTAGCTAACTTCTCCATATTATCTGCTATTGCATGCAAGATTCCTGTTCCATCTAGTCATTTCCTTTTTATTTCATCCCTTTCACCCCTTCTCACTGCAATGAATTTTTTTTTTCCACATAAAGTACTTTTAAGGAAACTTTTAGGAGAGACAGAGGCAGAATATATGGACAGCTGTTTTAAAAGACAGTTTATATTTCCTCCTCACTTAAAAGTTGAATTCACGCTCTTTGTCACTACATTATATATTTTTAATTGGTACTGATTGACTACAAAAAAAACAAAACAAAACAAAACAAAACAGAAAGATTCTTAAGTGTAACTGAGTTAGATTAAAAATGTCTGACCCTTGATTTTTCATATACAACAACAAGACTGATTCTTTCTCTGCAAACAGGAGGAAAATCCACTAGTTATTCTTTTATTTTTCCCCCAAAGATTTATTTATTTATGCATACAGAACTGGGGTACAGGTCAAAGGTAAAGGGGCAGTGAGAGGATTTACCAGAGACTGAGTGGGGAGCAAAACAGGCAAGCTGACAAAGTACACTGCTGAGGGGACAGCAGGTGAGACAGGAGAGGTCTGTTGCACCATGTGGGTCACCTCCAGAGCCCAGGATCAAACTTACACTGAATCAACTGTGGCTAGTTTGCAGTGCTGCGTCTTAACCCGCTGTGCCACCAGGGAGGGCCTGCACAAATAAATCTTAAAAAAAAAAAAACAAAAATAAAAACAACCCCACACTTTATTAATTTTATAAATTTTTAATTTTCTGAACCCTAACTGAATTTTAGAGACTTCAGGAATTTGTTCAAATAAAACTGTCACTGAGGCTCTCTCTCCCTATCTTATGTAATAAGGCAAATGAAACTTACAAGTTACTTTTCCCACTTCAGTTACCATAATCTCTCACATCATGCAGTCACTCATAAGTTGACTTGTTTATTTGTATTTCCTGCCTCCTTGTGCTAGAAAGCAGCGCCAGCAATGAGTAGGATTTTGCTTGCCTGATTCTCTGCTATAGCCCCAGTGCATGAAACAACACTTACACACCAAAGTACAGAATGTATATTTATTGACTGAATAGTGTGCTTTACTTAATTTCATAGATACATGAAGTCTTAACCAAATTCTAGATTTTTTTAAACTTTAAAGTGTATTGCACATAAAGAACAAGGATAGTGCCTGGCCCGTGACACGTGGGAAATGAATGATAAATTTTATCGTTACTAACACAATGCACACTACCTGACATGTAGTAGTAAATCAACGGATTTTAATACTCTTTCCTTTCCTTCTCAATTTCTTTGATTTATCTCCTATGTTGAATTCCTACTTCCTCTCACATATCCTGAACAGAATAATGGAAATGCAGGCAGATATAAAAAAACAATGAAAATATTAAACAAAACATTAATAATAATGTGTGTTGTTTGAATTATAGGCATAATTACATGAAAATGCTTGCCAATAACACCATAAAAGATAGGAGGCAGTGATGATGACACCTTATTTTAAAACGTTATTATCTTGGGGTAGTAGTGAAAATATTTTAATGGAATCTTATGAAGTCAAAGATTTAATTTATAACCTCTTGAGAAATAAAGGAATAAAAGAATTTGCAATTAACAATCTACTAGTTGGGCAAGAAAGATAAGAAAAATTATAACAACAACAACAACAACAAAAATTCAAATTAGTCCTCCCTGGTGGCGTATCGGCTTAAAGTGAAGCACTGCAAGTGAGCTGCAGCTTCTTTAGTGCGAGTTCGATCCTGGCCCGGGAGGTGACCACATGGAGAAGCAGACCTCTCCTGACCCTTCTGCTGCTCCCCTCAGCAGTGTACTTCGTCAATCTGCCTGGTGAATCCCCTCATCACTCAGCCTCTGGTGAATCCCCTCATCTGGCCTGCACCTCAGTTCTTTATGCATAAATAAAATCTTAAAAAAGAATTCAAATGAATCAATGACTACAATAATTACAAAGGGAATAAATCATCAAATCAAAGATGATCCTCCTGGGTTAAAAAATAAAATCAAAATGTAGAATGGTTTTAAAAACTACAATGGAGATAATACAAAAATAGAAAATTACTAGCCAGCTTGCTAATGAAGAAACCAGGACTAAGGGAACAAAATTCAAGAGAAGGTAGTATCTTTTGGAGTGGCATGACAATATTATACAGTTTCTTTTCCTCTCCTATTTGAAGGCGAAATAGAGGAGTATGAGACAGTAACTCAGGAGCAGAGCATGAAAAAATGTGCCTGAGAGTGTGAATAGAGCTGAGCATTAGGAGTGTTACGGGGCTGGATTGCCAAAAGTAAACACCATTACTTGGAGACCTATGTTGGAGCAGCACTGGTCAGTCAGGGGGTGGGGGGAAAAGTTGACATGGGCGTTGCCATCTCCGGTATCCAATCCCCAGTGCTGCAGCAGGTAAGCAGTTCACAGCAAAAAGCACTCTCAAAGCCCCAAACCTTGGACACCGGGGCAACACTGCTATCAGGAGTAATGGCTCAGGTCAGGGTACTGAGAAGCCCAGTGACCTTGGGCACCATCCTCGCTGCACCTGATTTCCATCTATCAGCTCAGCGCCCCACCGGCAGGCACCTGTCAGTCTCCGCGATCATTGGAGCAGGTGGAGCATGCTGCAGCCACAGTCGTCTGAGCTGCCAATGGCCAGCTGCATGCTTTTGGCACTGCGATTCCAAGTACACGTTGCCTGGACAGTCTAGCAGTGAACAGCAGGTGACGGCTGGGGACTTCATGGCCAGAGAATCAGTTTAAGCCACCACTGCTAGTCTGAGAGTAAAGGTCCTGGTGCAGGGCATTGCAGTGCTGAAGGGTTCAGTGTACAGAGGTCACCTCTTCCCCCTGGCATTTATTTATTTATGCATACAGAACTGGTTACAGGCCAGAGGTGCAGGGATTCACCAGAGACAGAGTGGGGAGTAAACAGGCAGACTGTCGAAGTACACTGCTGAGGGGAGCAGCGGGCGGGTCAGGAGAGGTCTGCGGTGCCATGTGGTCACCTCCGGGGCAGGCGGGAATCGAACTCATGAGGAAGTGGCTTTAACCTCTCATTGCTGTGCTTTAACCCACTGCGCCACCAGGGAGTGCCCTCAGCAGGCTGTTTTATCGTCCTCCGTGTGTGAAACGAACTCCAAGCTCTCCCTGGAGGGTACTGCCATCTCCATCGCTTGATGGGGCTTTCACTTACCTTGCAGCCTCCGGTCAGCAGACAACAGGACTCTAAGATTCTTGTATGTCTATAAATCAAAGTCTGTTAGCTATGCAGATCAGCTCAGTCTGGAAAATACATCAATCTGGAGTAATTATTTTTGCATTTGTTTATCTATTATTACAATGTAGTTTCTATTAAGCTTCAGTAAAAACTTCCCTCAAAAATTACAGAACTAACATCTTTGTTCTTTGATGTTGAGACTTCTTTTAAAATTCAAATGGATTCATGGTTACTATCATCTTTTTCTGAATGTTTCCTGTTTCCAATATTATTGAAAGTTCACACGGTTATGTCCATAGTTCTATAAATCAGAATTTTACCTAAAAGGAGGAACTAATTATGGTCTTTGCCTTACTATTAAATCATACAAAGCACAGGACATTTCATTCTCCAGATCCTGATTTGGAGGGAAAATTTTACTATAACTATTCTTCAATCGATAAATCCTGTAAAAGAATGCTGCCACTCTTTTGAATTTCTTAGCAGTGTATTATAGGACAGAGATGGTTGCAAACTGCTGGCATTATGGGAAAACACCATCATAACTGTTTGTAAAAATGGATTTTCTAGTTATATCTGCTAGCTCATAATAAGCAGGAGGCATTCTCACAGATATTTTGCCATCCATTTCAGCAGTTTATTTTTTCCCATTTAAGAAAGACAGAAGTATAACTATCCCAGAGGAGTTTTTTATGGCCTCTGCTTTTGGAAATGGTCTATTTCTTTGTACATAGATATGAGAATGTTTCCAATTCCTTTGTGAGATTTTAGCAACTTCAAAAAATTTTCATAAGTGAATGAAGGAAGTTTCTGTCACTTCTCCTCAAAATATGCTACTACCTTCCTCTCACCTATGTGCTCTGGATGAAAACTCAAGTGCATGTTCTATTTTAAAATTAAAAATCCATAGAACCATGAAGAGATTGTGAAATGTGACTATGAAATCCAATAATCATGGTCTCTCCCATAGGAAGTGAAAGAAATTAGAGAAAATTAGATTTTACTGCACTAATGAGGCACACAGGAAAAAGGTTTAACTTTCCTTTCACTTTTTCATTGAAGCAAGCAATGTGAGATTGCAACTAATTTTGCATGTACTTTCACCTATTTAAATCATAAATTAGAAAAATGCAAAGTTCAACCAAAAATCAAGTAAGTCAAAGGGTATGAGGAGAAGGCTCTAGCATGACTATTACTTACTATTACTAATATATCATATGCAATCTTCACAAGAATATCACAAATTAGATATTATTGTAATTTTATAGCTGAATAAACTAGGTTCCTTGGGCTTAAGCACCACTTCCATGTTCACGGACTTAGTGCATTATGGAACAAGAAGTCAAAGTCCATTTTCTTATTCTAACCATGTTGCTACTGCTCAATGGTAAATTTTATCACCGTTAACAAATGGTCACTTGAATTTTATTTCTCTATGTATTTTCCTTTTGTGACCTTTACCATTGTGTGTACATTAATTTCATTTATGGTAGAAATAATTTTATTTTTACCAACTCTTATTGCATTCCTGGTAATGACAGCTTCTTTTCTAGAAAAATTACTTTCTATTTATTTTGACTTATTTTTAAAATTAGATAATATGTATTATCTACTTATATCTAATTAATCAAATGTTTTCAATTTATATCAGGGAAGCGCTTTGGATTTTCTGAAAAGCAGAAATGATATTTAAAAAATCAATTTGTACCAATCTATCTGGAATTCAATTAGAAATTGATCTGTGATGTTAAAAATTTCCAGGTGAATTACTACACAGGAAGGAAAAAAACCTGAAATGAAATCGAGTAACAAACATGAAACCATGAACCACATAGCTCTCTTACACAGTAGCATCATGTTGGGGGGGGGTATTATATACAGTGATTAGAATCAGGGATTTGAAATCAAGGGAACCTTTAGATTACCATATTTCTTCAAATATATGGCTAACATTATCTTATAAAGGAGATAGTGATACCAACATATTTACTGTAACTTTTTATATTAAGACTGTAGTCTTAGAGTTAATGACATGAGGAAGCTATGCTGTGTAAACAAGATAGTAGATGAAACACAGTAAAATTTAATCCTCACTGACTAAACACAATATGTGTTTCTCATTGGGGCTGCCTTCTGTTGAGAAGTGATTCAGGGATCTACATTCTTTCCATCTTGAGTCTGACCCCTCCTTAACTAACTTATGCCTGAAAATTTGTAGGAATGAGGACTTACTCACATTTTCTCCCTAGGACTTAGTCACCATGCCACAAAGCAATTTGAGAAATTTCATCAACTGTGCCAACAAAGGAAAGGAATCGGGTGTGTTAGAGTCAAGCGCTACCATAACTATTAGATTAGACACAGTGTGCCGAGTGTCCACACTTCTCTCCACTCAGAGATACGTTAGACACCATATTGGTTGAATGGATCACTGAATGAACACATCGAAGACAACAGCTTCAAAGAGACACTGAGATCCACAGTGGACTTACAGTGCGCAAGATTTTAGTGTTTATTGTCTTACTCCTTTCTTTTTACTCACTTTAATATAATTTATTCTAATGAAATTCATATCCCTCATTTTATTTGTAATACACAACAAAAATTACCCACAGAATAGCTGTAGGGTAAAACGTGGCACTACATCTAAGCACTGAAGACGGTGATAGGCTGACAGTAGTTAAACAATGGATAAAACAAAATTTATAACTCTTTATTTTTATAATTTTATAAGAGCATTAGAATTTGGAATGTGTAGTATTTATTATATTCATGTGTTAGTATTTAAATAATTATCTTCACATATTCGCAAATTAATTTTTACTTAGATTACTTAATTTTTCAAATTTGTTGGAGAAAACAAATCCCCTAACAAAGAGAATTAAAGTGCTTGGAACCCCTTTGTATGATCACACACTAAAAGGACCTATTTATAGACATTAAGAAGAATTTTGACATATGTAACTTCTCAGTCTGAGATTGTGGGAATTTTGGTATTTGAATTAGGGTGGACACAAATTGAAAAAAACTCAAGTTTCAAGTATCCTAGAGAATGTATTCGAATCTCAAGCCTTATTCAAGTTTTAAGGATCCACCAGAGTGTGATGAATTTGTTTCACAGTGATTGTGCTTATTTATGCCTCATTTCAAAGTTAATAGTACTCAACTTCCATAGGAAAACTATTCATCTTTTTCATTTTTAGGAACTGGACAGACCCTCACTTTAGATATGAAGCTGAGAGGTGCTTGAATTCATTCCATAGTGGGCCTGGGCAAAAGATGAGACTAATGCTATCTAACTCCACCTGAAACTAAAAGGGAAGTAAATCCTATAATCAGTTGAAGTCTACCTGCAAATAAGGAAAAAACTGAAAAAGATTCAATGAATACATTATGATCTCAAAATGGACAAAATTGAACTTATGTATGTAAAAATAGGATGAATGAGAAAAAATGAAAATTTAGGGTGACTGCATAGCCTTGATGAAGTCCTTTCATAAGATCAACGTACAGATTAAGTGTTAATCTTCCAAAATTCATAGTAGACATTATCCAATGACAAATTATTATTAAAAATATTTTGTTTATAAATGTCATTGGACAACCAAGTGTTTATTTGCGTGAATGGCTACAAATACAGATAACCCATTTGCTGAGGTCTTTGACAAATTCACTGCTTTTTATTCTGATTGTATTTCTCCTTTGCTCTTGTGCTATTATCCACTTCAAAGGGAGGGCCACACAGAATAAAGATATGCAGGGGACACAGAAGTTGATGTAAACAGGTCCCATGTGGACTGATGTTTAGATAGAGCTGTTACCCAATTTTATAAGACAGTTGAGTTTTTTTTCCTCTAAACTAAGATCAGTAATTTCACTGACTCCTACAGAACATTTCACATATTTTTGCCTCTTCAATGCCTAAAACTCTTTACTGGAATAGTTTTGCTACCAGTGAAATTATCTTCACTTTCAAAGATGATGTTTGCTGCAAAGTTATAAATATGTATATTCTTGAGATTTATTAAAACTTAAAAAAACTTATTTTATTCTTTATTGTTCATATTCATTTCCTATAAAGGATTATTTTAAGATTTCTAAAAGGTGTCTGTATTCTGAAGACAAAATAATTACTTTGAAATGTTTTGAAAGATGTTAGTTTCCTTATCTTATGAAACATAAAATATACAGATGCTAAAAGAGGTATATTGCATATATGATGATGATTTTTATCACTGTATGTTTAAAAGTTATCATTGAAACTTGTCATCTTGCTACATGAGTATTTACATAAAAGGCAAAGGTATCATGTTTCCCACTCCCACTTACATGCAGCCTCCTTGGATTAGCTTTAGGAAGTAGGGAGTTGAAAGGGGACATCAGGTGGGCCAAAAAAAGCTACTGCTTCTGCTCCTGATTTGGAGCAGGAGACATGGAGAATATATATATGTAGAAACACTGGAAAGGGCTAAAGGGTGAGAAATATGTGAGTTATTACATTAAATTTTCAAAAGAAACACTCTGAATGATTGAAAAACAGGGATTTTTCAGTGTTCTACAGAAACCCATTTCCTAGTCCATCTCTTGTGAAGATTTCTACTAACTCACTATAAGACAAATTAACGCTACAGATTTCATTATATTTTTATATGTTATATGTTTAATTTCTATGTGATGGTTAATTTAGGTTATTTGTAATTTCTTAGAATTCCCTTTTATTCTTTAAAAAAGTCCTCTTCATTCTCTTTTCTTACCATCCTTAATTTGTTATTCTAGGAAGAAAAATCATGAATCCCATGCGTGGCAAAATGATGCAAATACCAAGCAATCTTTTGTCCTTGGACTCCCTAAGTTACCTGAAAAGATGTTTTAAAAATCCAGGGTGAAACTAAACTAAAATACAAAAACTGACATTGAACTCAACATTGCAAAAAAAAAGGACTTCATGAATTCCACAAAATAACCTTCACATCTGTAGAACAGTGACCTTAAGAACAGTTATGCATTTTGTTTTTATTCCCAAGGGCTACTTGCCAACCATATTATGTTTTCCAAGTTGAATCTCATTTTGTGGTTGCCCTTTAATCACTGAAGGTCCCTTTTTATCATTTCTTTACTAATTGGTGTTAAAACACTTGACAATTTATTGTGATTTAAGTTTCATTAGCTTGCATCTCTTCCCCCACTAGATGATTAATAGAGATGTTAAGTAAGATTACAGCCTAATAACAGTGCCCTCTCCTACCCTGTCTGTATATCTTCTCAACTAGGTAGCAATATGTTTTCTTGATGGAAGTGAAGTGTGGTTTCAGTCTATTTCCTATGAAGAATGAGCCTTTGCTAATCTGGAGATTCACGAAGCCTTTCTTTAACATATATATATATATATATATATATAAGTTGAGAGTAAAATTTTCATTGTATTAAGTTGATATATATATATGTAATTGCCTAAAATCATTCAAACTTTAAATGTGAAGTTTATTTCCAAAAAAGGAATCTCTCTCTCTCACCCACACACACACACACACACCCCTAAGGATATATGTAGTTTAAAACTTAATTTACTATTTTCAATTTACACATTTCATTTTCTCAGATATTTTAAGGTAGATTTACTCCACAAGGTGAGCTTCAATTAACCTCATCTCAGACTGTTAATTATTGCATCATTTTTAACAATAACTATAAGAAGATAAAGTTCACATTTCATAAAATTCACCCTTTTTCAACATACAATTTAGTGATTTCTCAAATTTTCACATTTGTATAACTGTCATCCACAACTATTAGCTGAATCTCATACATTTTATATGTTGTCACTGTAACAATTATTATATTAGTCAACTTATCACTGATTGAAGTTTATGTATTTACCTCCTTCATAATTATTTCTTTGACATAGTTGCAAGTTCATTATCAACTGAACGTATGTGTCTGTAATGGGATATTTAATTGAAAATTGTGAACATAGCAACAAAATACAATGTGAAACTAAGTAAAATGTGAAACTCTAAAGAAGTCCCAAAGAGGTTGTTTCATTATAGGAAGCAGAAAATAGAGAAAGCTAAAGACAGGAAGTGTTAGGGAAATAACTAAATTCCCTCTGCAGACAAGATGAAAGTTATACCAGGACTTCCCGTGACCTCAACACAACTTCCAAAAGTGAAGAAAGAGTTCTATAGAAATCATCAGTGTCTGTCAGAGACAAGCTTGATCACCTGATTCCTAGAGACAGATCCAAGCACATCAACATCAGAACCACATCCATTCAGTTTAAGAGGAAAATACTAGTGAAGGTTGTCTAACAAATCGCATGAGTAAACATTCCAATGAAGGGTGTGAGATTTAAATTTTTACAATTCGATAGACCACACATAAGTTCTGAAAATACCAGTCAAAGCTGTCCCCTTGGACAGCTCCCTGCCCTTGCTTGTACTAGAAAAGTGAACTGAGTGAATAGTGAAAGGGGAAGTAAGCACAAATAAAGGAAAGTGACCATCTTCCCCACACATCAAAGTTGTAACTTAAAATGAGAGTTCAGGCCCTCCCTGGTGGCTCAGCGGGTTAAAGCACAATACTAAGAAGCTAAAGACGCTTCCGCATAAGTTCGATTCCTTCCTGCCCTGGAGGTGATCACATGGTGTGGCAGACGTCTCCTGACACATCCTCTGTTCCCCTCAGCAGTGTACTTCGTCTATCTGCCTGTTCTGCTCCCCGCTCTGTCTCTGGTGAGACAGAGGGCCTCTCACCGCCCCTGAGCCTCTGGCCTGTACCCCAGTTCTGTATGCACAAATAAATAAACCTTCATAAGAGCTTGTTTAAATCCCAACCATGGCAAACAGATACAAGAAAAAGAGGCATTTTGTTTATATTAAAAAATAATCACAACTTATGTATATGAACACCAGGAAGAGAAAATAAAACAAAAACAGGCACTCATATATTGCTGGTGGGTGTGTGAAATGATTCAACTGCTATTGAGAGACATTTTTTGGCAATATCTGTCAAATTTACAAAAGCATGCATCCTTTCTCCTATAATCCTAAATCTGGAAATTCTACAAAGATACTTACACATGCATGAATGGTTCATGTTTTGCAATATTGTCAGTGATAAAAAATAATGCAAATTAAATTAATTCACTTCTTAAAGCCTGCAAGGTGTCTGCAGTTCATTCAGAGAATGTATGCAAGTGCTGATAGTGGTCCTTCTTTGATCTTCTTTTCATCTTCAATTCTCCTCTTTACCTACTCTGCTTTTTTTTTTTTTTAAATTTATTTATTCATACAGAACTGGGGTAAAAGACAATGGTACAGGGGCAGTGAGAGGCTTCACCAGAGACAGAGTGGGGAGCAGAACAGGCAGATCTACGATGTACACTGCTGAGGGGAGTGGTGGGCGGGCCAGGAGAGGTCTGCAGTGCCATGTGGGTCACCTCCCTGGCCAGGGATCAAACTCATGAGGTGCTGCTGCTCACTTCGAGGTCCTGTGCTTTAACTTGTTGCGCCACCAGAGAGGGCCCCACCTACTCTGCTTCTAGGCACATTGACTTCCTTGGCATTCTTTCAACACTCCAGGCCTGTACTAGAATAAAGTCCATCCATTTGACTGGAACATTATCATCATAGTGGTTGTCTTTGTTACTTAAACTACAAATCTAGGAACTTTTATTTTTTTTATCTTCTTTGCTCATTGATAAAAGTTTGAAATAATCTTGGTACATAGTAGGCACTTAAATCTTTGCTGGATTACTGAATCAACTAACCTAGCCATTAAAATATGTTTTTAGGGGCTCTCCCTGGTGGCGCAGTGGGTTAAAGCACCACACTGAGAATCTAAAGCCACTTCCGCATAAGTTCGATTCCCGCCTGCCCCAGAGGTGACCACATGGCGTGGCAGACCTCTCCTGAACCGCCTGCTGCTCCCCTCAGCAGTGTACTTTGTCAATCTGCCTGTTCTGTTCCCCACTCTGTCTCTGGCATCTCACCGCCCCTGAGCCTCTGGTCTGTACCCCAGTTCTGCATGCACAAATAAATAAATCTTTAAAAAATATATATGTTTTTAGATAGAGTACAGTAAATTCATAAACACACAATGTGCTATAAAAATATTCAAAAATGACTGTTTTCTAAGTTTTGTTAAATAGCCACAGTGTGTTAAATAAAAATAAGAGGATTACTTTACCAAACACTGAAAGTGGTATAGTATATTCCATTTGTATAAAATGTGGAAAAAGAAACTACTGATTAATAATTTTTTTCCCAGAAAGAAACTATAGAAATACATTAAAATATGTCAAGTTTTAATAATTGTTGTGACACCCATTATTTTTTTACACAATTTTATTGCCTTTGATCTATTTTTTAAAATAACATTATTTTTACATATTTTTGTGCATTTTTCCATTTCAGTTGCAATCCCCTTGGGTTTCCCATCACCAAATCACCCATGTGCCATCACCATAACCCAGTGCAATTCCCTCCCCCCCACTGTCACACCCATTATTTTAAGCTTAGTTACTAAATCAAGCTTAACAGCCTAGGAAGTTGGAAAATCTGTTCAACCTTGACTCTAGCTCCTAGTATAATTAATGAAAGAAGATGAGAATAATTTTTCATGGATAGCTAAAAACCTCCTCTGTGGTCTTTAAGAAAATGCCATATGTCTATGTGTGTGCGTGTGTGTGTGTGTACACATATACTGATTTCTCTTAGAATTTCTAAAAATCAGTTTTTTTTAAGTTCTATACTTGAATGGCAACTGCTGCTTAAACCCTTGAAAAATGCCAACTGCTAAAAGTTTCCTCTTGTCTTGTTTCTTTCTTTGAATTATTCATAGAAATCTGCAATGGTGCTGCTGTTAATATCTCCAAAATGCCTGCTCCAGTATTTATGTAATCCTTTCTGCAAACATGCCATCCCTCAGCATTTGAATTTTACAGGCTTTGCATAACTTGGTGTATTTCAATAGCAGCCAAATACTCCTTCTTGACACTTCTTTGCCTGAATTCTAGGATATATGTTTCTGGTGCCTCATTTTCTTCTATTGTTTTTAGTTACTTTCAGCCATAACTTCAATCTGGATGATTCTATAGGAAATTCCCTTTCTTGAAAGTAACATAAGATGTGGAAATGGAATAAATGATCTCCTGCTCTCCATGGCCAATTTCAAGTCATTTATCCTCATTCTTTCCCAGAAATCTTAGCTCCTTTGACAACATCCCCATCATTAACTTACATCTTATCCATTCATTGAAGATATTAGTTCTTGTTTTACTGCTTTCACATGACTCTGTCCCATCTGTAAGTGTTCCTTTTGACATTTTGACACTTCAGCACTTTGATAAA
Source organism: Condylura cristata (assembly GCF_000260355.1). Classification (NCBI taxonomy): domain Eukaryota; kingdom Metazoa; phylum Chordata; class Mammalia; order Eulipotyphla; family Talpidae; genus Condylura; species Condylura cristata. The sequence goes on along the minus strand of NW_004567117.1, from coordinate 18,078,403 downwards.
TTTATGCCTTAGACATCCCAGAGGAAATCCCTCTTTGCTCCATAGGAAGCAATTTTAATTGCTTTTGTATGTAAGATAACTTACATAGGGGAAGTCAGAGTTACAGGAAAAATGGTGAAATAATCTGACAAAATCAAATAAGTAAAGAGGAAGATAAAAAATAAGTAGCAGGCCCTCCCTGGTGGCGCAGCGGGTTAAAGCACTGCACTGAGAAGCTTAAGCCACTTCCGCATGAGTTCGATTCCCGCCTGCCCCCGGAGGAGACCACATGGCGTGGCAGACCTCTCCTGACCCGCCCGCTGCTCGCCTCAGCAGTGTGCTTCGTCGATCTGCCTGTTCTGCACCCCACTCTGTCTCTGGTGAATCTTCTCACCCTCCGCATCTCTGGCCTGTACCCCAGTTCTATATGAATAAATAAATAAATCTTTAAAAAAAAATAAGTAGCAAATAAGCAAGCAAAAAAAGTACAACAATAAGGAAAAAGACGAAACGATAGAGTGCTTGTGCAGACAAAACTTCAGGTCTTAGTTCTGTTATTTAATCAGCTATGAATTTTGAGATTGTGAGCAAGCCACTTCTATTACAATTCTGGTCTTTAGTTGATCAGTCCAACTCTTCATGCTCAAACTGAATGCCTCTGCATTTCTCGGTAATGGACTCTATGTATCATTCCACTGGACAGCAGAAAAGGGGTCTAGCAATTATAATAAATAATAATCATAAAAATAATAAATGTGGAATGATTGATTATGAATAAACAAAAAATAAACCTAATGGATTTGCTAGTTTCAATCTGTCTTTCATAGAGCTGTCACAAAAATAAGAACTTTTTGTGGAAATTACCATTCATTTCTCAGTAATAGCATGATACTCATTACATAATCCTAGGCTGTGATAATTTTGTTCACCTAGACACACTATACAACCCAGATGTAAGACTTTACCACCAATCTATGATAGTAAAATACAGCCATTTTCTTACTAAATTAAACTATGATGAAGGCATTTTAGGCCTCTTTATTAGAAAAAAGTTCTCAAAAACACCTAAAATACATGACATGGTTCTTCAAATGCAGTTGGTCCTGTTTCTCTTTTCCCTTTTAAAATTATTTATTTATTTATATACATTTAACATCAGTATTCATTTTTTAACAATGTTTGCTTTCTTTTCTCAGGTATAGTCCCCATAGAATTTCCACCACCTTCCCCATTCCCTCTAGATGGCCTTTAGGAGTGTTAATCTCTTTTCACTTGCCCATACCATATCCTGGGTTTGAAACCCTGGAGTTTTTTAACTAAGGATCTTCAATCATCTCACTTTTAATCTATCCCACATTTTTTTTTATCCAGTTCATTTTTAAGTAACAGCCGATATAGTAACTCACAGAAAATCCTCACTATCTGTTTTGTCTAGGTAGCTCCTCTATCCTGTCATTAATGTACTTTAGTCTCACTGATTTCCATAGAGTATTGTAATTTAAATAGCTGATTTTCTATTTTTGTAAACTTTGAGATTTTAAATGTTTAAAGCATCATTGACTTTAAGGTTTTTTTTTTTCTTCCCCATTACTAGATTATATACCTAAAACACAGGTAGAAGAACAAAGATTGTCCTGTTTACTGGTCAGTTTCCATGAACTAACATTATATGATCCTTTTAAAAATCATGTATGGTATGTTCTACTGAGCATATGGCCTAAGTTCAAAATTATTAAAATCATTAGTAGACTGAACTCACTACCTTTCTATCAATATATTTAAGTAAATATATATGACATAGGTATTTAGATTACCCCTATCAATCTGTCTAGCTAGCTAGTGTATATACATTTTCTTCAAAATGTATTGATAGAACTTTTCTTTATAGGTAGGAAAATACTTTATTTTGAAGAATTACAAATATACCCTCAATTTGAAGAAATATTTTGAGTTTTTTCTTTGAAAATATTGATCTGTCTTTGGATTTGCTGAAACAGAGGCTTTAGGTGGATATATGATATTTGCTCATTATTATTTCCAGGGGTTAAGTTCTCATTTGCTTCACCATATTTGAAGTGAAAAAAATCCTGTGATTTTTTACCTGTATGATTTTAAAATTGGAAATTTTGTCATTAGAATGGAGGAGAAACATTATATTCTATATAAAATCTAAATGCTTTAAATAGGAAAACACAAAAGCCTTACAAAACAATGTAAATTTGTATCTAATTTCCTGGCATCCAACATATTTGCATTTTGCATTATTTCCATTTCTTATTTTTGGGGAATGGTATTTGTTTGCAAATGACACTATTAATAGCAAGTTCCAGACAACAACAGCAGGTCAAGATGTTGTAGTTTATAAAAGATAAAATACGGTCTCCTTAGCTACTATCATGAGATTTAGGAAAGGAAATAAAGTGAACTAATAAAGAGTGGCTTTCTGGTTGATGCCCTCTCTTAGGAAAAAAAAAAAAAAGATTTAAACATGAGAACTATGATTTCAGAATAAAACAGAAATAGAAAACTCCAGAAAAAGAAATACAAAAACCATAGTTTGATAAAGGATCTGTATAATAACACTATTAAATATGTCCTTTCCGCATAGATGTAATGTTCACATTTAACATGTTGAAAGATTTTCTGTTACTTGTCTCAAAAATTGGTCAAATAAGGTATAACTATTCTGGTTGGATTGCAGTTAACTCTTCAAATTCCATCAGAGTCTCTACAGCTGGAATCCAAACTGTACTTGACAGATGAGTTTGTTTTTGAGTTCCCTGGGGCCTAATCTAATGAAAAGGATATAAACAACTTTTGTTCAAAAGTAGTTGAGGTGTGTTGAGAAGAGGAGGGGGAAGTAGAGAGGGAAGAGAAAGAGGAAGAGGATGGGAAATAGTTCCTTCTCATTCAAGCGTGTGTCCTTTCATTTTGCAAAAGCTTCTTTCACTTTGAATAAACTTTTTCATTTGATGTTTATTTATTTATTTATTTTAAAGATTTATTTATTTGTACATACAGAACTGGGGTACACGCCAGAGGCTCAGGGGTGCTGAGAGGCTTCACTAGAGAGAGTGGGGAGCAGAACAGGCAGAACTGATGAAGTTCACTGCTGAGGGGAGCAGCGGGCGGGTCAGGAGAGGTCTGCCACACCATGTGGTCACCTGTGGGGCAGGCGGGAATCGAACTCATGCGAAAGTGGCTTTAGCTTCTTAGTGCAGTGCTTTAACCCACTGTGCCACCAGGGAGGGCCCTGATGTTTATTTTTAAATAAACATTTAGGCAGGCCTATTTCCTGTGGAATACACTGGAGTTTTCTCACAATGCAAAATATACCTACCATAGATCAATTCTATTCTAGGTATCTACCTAAAAAACACAAAAACATTAATTTGAAGGGATGTATGCACACCTATGTCCACTGTAACCAACAATAGCCAAGTTATAGAAACAACCTAAATGCCCAATGAATGACTGAACAAAGAAGATGTGTCATATATATACAATAGAAAATTATTCTGTTGTTAAAAAAAAGATGAAATATTGCCACTTGCAATGACATGGGTATAACTATAGGTAATTATACCACGAAAAATTAGTCAGAAGGAGAAAAAAAAATACCAGATGATTCCACTCATATGTGTAACATAGAGAAACAAACCACACAAAAAAAGCCAAAACAAACCCTAAAACCTGATGACAGAAATGAGGCTAACAGAGGGGAAAAATGGAAAGTTGAGGGGGTAAAGCACAGGATACCCCAGGGGATTGTGGCAGAGAATTACTGTGGTGAATGCAATTTGGTAACATATATCTGAAGAAAAGTGAACCTATACTTTTAATCTTCCATAGTGTTATAAATTAATGTTATCCTCCTCAGAAAAAAATGCAATTAAATAAATAGATGTTTTGTTGAGTGATATTCCAAAAGATAAGCTCATGCCATTTGCAACAACATAGATGGAGGTAGAGGGATCATGCTTAGAGAACTTGCCGGAAAAAAAAAGAAAAATACTGGATAGTTTCACTCAGGAGTGTAAGGGATCAGGAAACAAAAACAAGTAAACAAAAAAAGAATTGTAATAAAATAAAAATGGAAATCAACAGACAACTATAAACCAGATGCATTCTCCAGGGGTGGAGAGGGGAAAAGGATAAAAACTGGGGTGGGAAGAGCACATGAGATTATGGTGATGGCACACAGGTGAAGTGGTGGTGGGAAGTCCAAGGGGATTACATCTGATATAAAAAATATATAAAATGTATACACACACACATATACACAATACACACACACACACACACATATATATATATACATGCATATATATATATATATAGTGTGTATATATACACATACATACACATATACATAGTGTGTATGTGTGTGTGTGTGCGTGTGTATATATATATATATGTATATGAGGTAACAAGCTCAGTGAAACAATCCAATACTAGTATTAAGGTGATGGTTGAAGTAAACTACCAAGTTGCTTTTCAACTCTTACAGTGCATGGGTTTCTGTTCATAGTATTGCACACAGCCTATGGCATTGCATGGAAAGTACTAAAAATAGAGGACAGAGCTAAAGTCATTTGAGAGCTGAACATGGAACATATCAGTGGCTTGGTGTTACTTCAGGATTTTAAATACTTGGAACTCTAAATATACTTCTATTAAAAGTTCCAGATCATTAAAGATTTGGATGCATATAGTCATTTCATAGTGTTTTTCCTCTCTCTCCCCATTTAGATAAGTACTTGTGGGAGTTTTGCTGATTAGCCAGTGAAATCCAAGTCTGAGGAAAAGCCTAAAACAGAAAATGCTATGTCAGGATAGATTTTTTTTTTAAACACAAGGTGAAATGTTCTTATTTAGAAGAATAGGAAAAAACATTGAATATCTTACCCTTAGAATGATTTTACTAAGTGCCTATTTTTATTCAATAGAAAGCCTATTAAAACACTCAAGCAACATACCCAAAGTCGTTTTCTCAAGTAGCTATATAATCCCTGTGTAACACAGCTTCTGGTACTCATTGCTAACAAAACCCACATTTTCCACCTAATTTATATCATACCTATGTTAAAATTATCTGGTGCATGACTAATAGACAACAGTAATTTAAAATAATACAGTTTCTTACTTTAAGCTAAACATGGTAGAAAACATTTTGAAAGTAAAAGTAGGTCACATTTAATTATTGATTTGACTACAAAAATTACTGACATTTTTCTATGGGTTTGACTCTAAACATCTGATAATTAGGCAATATGTCACGTGGCTCACTTCTTTTTTTATTGGGAGAAGTTTGTTCTTACAATTGTAGTTACCTGAGCACTCCAGTTATACACTGCTATACAGCCATGTCGGGGTTAGTGAGACAAAACCAGAAACTTTTTGTTATGCTCAGAGATACTGAGGGTTTGGAAGTTAGACAGATAGAGTGAGGATGACTGATTTCTGGTCAGAGACCTCAGCTTGAAAATTTCAGATACTAAGGGGTAGCTCAAAAGGTCAGGAACTGTAATCACCTGGAGACTCTTGTACTTGCTTGCTTGGCTCCTGGGCAGAGGTGACTCACAACTTGGGTACAGATGGGGCTGCTGACTGGTCTCTTACCGGAATCTTCTCCACATCACTTGAGCTCTTTCAAGAGATGTTAGCCTGAGGATCATCAGGCTACTTATATAAAGTTCTAAATTATAAAAGCAAGTGTTTTTACAGAACAAGAGAGATGTGATTTTTTTTTTTTTACTTAGCCTGAAACATTTCACACAATAACTCTTAGCATATCATCTTGATCAAAGCATTTACAGAGTCACACAGTTACAAGGGAGGTGACCTCAGCTCACAAGATGTGTGTCAGAAACTATGCAGTCATGCTTCAAAACATCATTCTGTGTTACCTGAGAAAGTGTGCTTAGGTAAGACTGTAGTATATTTATTGATTTCCAATAAATCAATGAATCTACATATAATTTTACTTAACAGAACTTAAACATATTAAACATTTAAAGTTACTGAAAGGTTTTGAAGTCCCAATCTCATCTCATTACTAAGTTAACTGAATTGACTACCAGAAGAAGTTCATTCTCAGTGCAAAGGGCCTTCGATGGGATATTCTTATACTGTGAAAGAAATATCTTGGTATCTTCCCGTGTCTTCTCTACCAGAGAGCTTTTTTGTTGTTGTTGATAATTTGACTTTAACTTCTAGTTTTTTCAAAATTTGATAATCCCATGAAACATTTTATAGACAATAAAATCTCACATATGAGCCAATTCAAAAATGTGAATGATAACAGTGACAGTTGATCTCTCCTAAGGTGACATTTTATCTCAAATTTTCCCTCCTGAAATTTAGTATTAAAGGCCAGGACAATAGCTATGTTTCATGCCACATAACTTTTTTTTAGTATTGCAGCTGGCCTATGTCAAGTATGTGGGCTGTATATATTCACTAAAAACAATGAATGAAGGACAGAAAAGAAGGTAAAGTGAGCTGTAGAGTAACAACAACTATTTTGAATGGGAGGTTAAGATACATTGGGAAATAAATAGATTGCTTGGAAGGCCTCATGAGTGAAGGGAAGAAAAACACTTTTATAACCACCACTAACTGAAGATTTCTGTGATCAGACATTTGGGAAAAGTACCAGGTATCTTTGGAGGTGACAAAACTGAACTAACCAGAAATAAACATATCTTTAAACAATCTGGGAGTGAATGTTAGGACCTTTCTTATGATGTATGTTGATAAAGGAATATAAGATCACATTCCAAATTCAAGATGATCCTGGACTAAAAAGCAACAGGTAGCAAATGAAGTTATGTTTTCACTTTTATGTCTGGGGAGGGTGGAAGCTAATGCTGTGATTTTGGTTAAATAATTTAGATTAGTTATAAGAAATAGCCTGACTCCCTCAACAGTCTGTTAAATCAAACTCTAATGACTACAAAATTTTTTTTCAAATGATTTACTTCTAATATGGGATATAACTATTGAGAGCAACTTATTTTATTATTAAAATACATTTACCTTTATTTCTTCAGTTAAATTCCTAATACTTACATTTTTTTGGTACAATGCCAAGATTGACAACATGACAAATACATACTATTCCATGTAATGAATATACATGACAACTGAGAATATTTGCATTCTGTGGTAGACATATAGTGCATTGCCACAATCTTACTCCATGGAAGCATTCGATAGGCCCAGCTGCTGGGAATTATAACCTTCAGCTGAGAAATCAGGCCATTCCAAGGATATGTATAGTCAATGTCTGATAAAGATGGGATATAAAATCAGGCCAGTTGGAACAGTTAGATCCAATTCTCATGATCAGTTCTCTCAATGCTGTTAGTACACCTGCATCACAAGCATCTTGTCCTCATTCCTATACAAGTTTCCCCCCTTTTCTTTATCAGGTGATAATTCTAACTAAGGTCATTAGGTAAACAGTGTTTGTATGCTGACTTCCACCACAGTGTCTGCTTCTAGAAAATACAACATACAATACAACCTAAGAAATGAAGATTGAGCCTGGATACAAACTATGAAAATACACTTAAACTTTGAAGACATGCAAAATCACATAGAAGCAACTTACTCTGTGAAAGTTTCTCCTCCAATTGGTTACATCATTTTGAATAAAATAACTACTTACTGATAATAGAAAGTGTCCAGTGTCAATGTCAGTACACATTTCAAAGGCATCATTGGAACAATGTATGTACAGAGCCTTGATAACACGCATTGACTTGCTAGATAATGCTGCAGCCATGTGCTGTAATGGTAAATACAATTGTTAGAAATGCCATCAAATATTTGATGGTTTTCTTTTATGTGAGGTAAAAGACAAATGTTAACAGCAGTGAAAACACTCTTGAAAACTTTCTAATATAAACAAACTTTCTAATATAAACAATCTTCAATTTTCATAAGGATAGATAGTGGGTTATAGATTCTTTTCAATGACTTAAAGATGAAAAAAGGGCAAACTATCTGGGATCTATAATGGGGATAATTGACCAAAATGAACAAAAAGGCAGACATTTATCTTTGTGAAGCAGAAAAATGTCAATTTTATCATTTGTTTTGTTTGTCTTAAGTCTTCTAGTCAAGTATATTATTTGCTTTTGAGGATATGCGGCTTTGAGACATGTGTTCGGATTGTCCAACCTTTATTTTTATGCTGACATAGTACCTATATCAATTTATTTGTGGATATCTTTGTGCTCTAATGTTTTATTAACTTTTTTCCTACTTAGCTAAAATGTAAACTCATTCTGGAACATAGAACTTCTATCATAAGTTTGTATTTCATGAAAATTGAAAGTAATTATTGGGAGCAATTAAATAAAACAATGCAAGTTTGTTTTCCATCTTTTACTAGGTGGTAGTTGTATGCATTTTAGCCCATAAAGTGAGAGCCACGTCATCAAAAAACATTATTTTATATTACTGAAAATAAGCATCATCTTATTTTAACTTAAAAATTATGTGTTCTTTTATTTAAATATGGAATTTTATTTTAAATTTTGCATTGTTTATATATTATGTTTTATACTACATTTAAATACATTGTGCATGTAATGTGAATTTGGCAAAAATTAATTTTATTAAAAAATGTAGTCTGAATTGCATATAATAAAAAGTCAGTAGTCACTTGTAACATGTTTGACCAAATTGCATTCACATGCACCAGAAAATATTTTTGAAAGAGGGAGTTCATACAGACCTCATCTTACTATTGTACTACATTAACTCTAAAAGGTTATGAACAAATTCACTATGGGTATGTACTGGTATGTATAACATAAGGTAATGGGAGGAAATCTAAACTTATGCCTGAAAGAAAAATCTCCTATTACATGAGTAGGTTAAAATTCACTATGTTATCAATGATGTAGCATATATCATCAGTGAGAGTATTATTTTTGATTTTTAATCAGCTATGTGATGAGCAATTTCTAACTTCCAAACATTTTGTTATAAAAGTCTGCTTTCAGAAAATTCAAAATCTTAAGAGGTAAGAAATTATAGGTCCCTAATTTCAAAATAAAGATATTTTTTATAGTGGAGGGAATGATTGTAATAATTTGTGTCTGAGATTACAAACAAATGTACAAATAACTTGTATAATATACAAATTGAGACTAATTAATCAAAGTTGAAATGTGTGAATCATTTTTTTATAAGCCTATTAGGCTTTTAGAGGTCTAACATTATTTCTGTTTGCCAAAAAATCTGGCAATCCCATTGCTCTACTCATTTTGGGGCTTGTCTTGCTACTATTTCATCCAACAATATGACTTCAGTTTGTTTGCTGGGCCCTTCTGTCATCCTAAGCAACTGTCATTCATCTATGAACTGAACTTGTGGTTCAAGAGGAGAATAGGAATCTTTTCTTGGAAATAATATACTACTTTTCCACCTTAATTACACATTAACTTTTTATATTTATATCTAAACCCACTTATTTTTGTGTTATTTTTTATCTCGTCTGACCCATTCTAGGAACCGACCCAGATACAATCTCCCCATTTGTAGATCTGACCCTCTGCCCCATTATTGGGTCATAATTGAAAGAAACTGTCATTACTTCCTGTTAAGAATAACAATTCCTAGATGTCATTGCCTCTATGAGTATTGCTTTATTTATTTGCTTTCTTTTTAATACTTAAATCACGTAGGAAGGCTGTCTTTAATCCTTTTCCCTGGGTCTTAAGGATCCAATTTATCTTCTCTTTTCTCTTTAATAGTTTCATCTATTTCATAGAATTTCATCTACTTCACAGAATTTCATCTCAAAGCCTCATGAAAAGTTTCTTCAATATCATGAATTAGCTCTATCTTCTTGAATACAAGGAACAATTCTCAATCCTTAGATTATTTGCCACAGTTGATCACTTCCCCTTTTTTATCACTTTCTTCACATGGCTTCTAAGACTCCTGGCCCTCTTGGTTTTCCTCCCACCTCATGGCTCTTTTTGCTGTTTCATTTCATTTCATTTCATTTCATTTGATGCTTTCATTTTTCCTCAACTAGTTAAACTAGGTGTGACTCAGCTTCCAAACCTTGATTTTTGTTCACAGGTTTATTGAGAAAAATGAGACACCTGCATAGACACAAATGGGTTGCATTTTTAAAAAGACAGGATAGCTTAGATATTGTTCTTAGGTGGAAATTCTCGTTGCTTTGGGAATTTCTCACTCTGGAATTTGTTTAGTTTCCTGTAAAGGTTGTTAACTTTTTCTATCCCCACCACCAGTTTCTAGCCTTGTGAAAGTTCTGTAACTTTTGTAACATCTATGTAAATTGGAAACTCCCAACAATCTCCAGCTGGTCCACCAGAGAATTCAGGTAACAAGAGTCAAGATGTCTGACTTTCCCAATAAGGCATTTTCTTTATCAGTCAGTAGATGCTTGTTTCTGATGCTTATCAATCCTAGAGTGACTGATAGCATTTTACTAGCAAGGTAACAATCAATTTTTTAAGCTCCAAAGAATAAAGGAGGACAGGTTATAATTCAATGTATTAGTTAATCCTAAAGCAGGAATGCAATTCAGTGGCTTGACTTTAATTACACTTATTTCTAAGTTATTACTCTAGAGGAATTTTTGTTGCAAAATGGAGGGGATCTTATTGTGCTCTCATGCTCAGACATACACTATTTTAACATATTGATTTGATGATCGCTATATTCCTTTATATTACAAAAATATAATTTTAACGATGGAAAATTTTACTTGTGTCCCATATACTGTTTCTGAGTTCAAGCAGCATCTGGCTAGTAAAAGTTGGCTAATATACTTGTTGGGTGAATAAAGGTACCGATTGTATAGTAGATGAAACATAACCTATATGGCTGTAGTATATGTAGTTAGAAATAAAGCAACTCTTCCAAGGAGTCTTTAATCTATTAGAAATTTGAGATAAGTGATATCACAGAAGATGAAGATGAAATAGGATGTGAAAAGGAGAGTTATTGAAAGCTTGTTTTAGGATCAGTTAATGGCTCTTCTTCCCGCTCCTACTGAGAATATCAATTCAATTACTACTCCCCTACAATCTCAGGTTGAAAGAGGTGATTCTTTGAGAAATACTTCAGGTGATGGCAAGGTTGAGGGCAGGGGTGAAGCCATGGGTTGAAAATAGAGACATTTAAATGAAAATTTATATACTAAATATAGATGCCTCCAAGCTTCCTTCTCTTGGTTTCTAGAATGCTGGCAGCCAAACTTAAATGCCCAGGGAGTAGATTAAAGACATACTCTCTGAAGAAATGGTGGCCAGAGAGAAAAGACATACACATTTTAAGTTCCAAATAATGCCTCTTTAGTCACCTAGTGAAACGGATTCACCAGAGACATAGTAGGGAACAGAACAAGCAAATGTTAAATGCATTGCTAAGGGGACCAGTGGGTGAAACAGGAGAGGTCAGCTGTACCACATATGGGCTAACTCCCTTGATGGCCCTTCATGGTGGTAGCCATGAAACTTAAACCTTAGGCCACCAGGGAGGCCCCCCCCCCAACTGCTAAATATTAATGGACAAATCAAGGATATGTGAGCAGTGTATAGACAATGATGAACCAAAATAAATAAACAGGAACAGGAATACAAGGGAAACAGAAGTGAAGGAAGTGGGATAGGGAAAAGGAAAAATGTTAAGTAAAGGAGGCTCACTTCAACAGGCCCAAGGGAACTCTGGAAGAAGAGCTGACGTTCAATAGCTCTTCCCTGGAGATGAAAGTATGCATCTCCACATGAGGTGGTCATTATGTGGTGACATACTCTTGGGAATGAGGCTGCTTCCCTTAGGCCTAGGATAATATAACAGGTAAGAAAAGAGTCTAGGCAGGGCTTCAGGATTGTTTACTTTGATTATATTTTAACACATTTTGTCATTTTCAGGCATGTGGCTAAAATGACAAAATAAATATGCTTATTAAATGCTATTTGAGATTTGAGTTAGAGCCAACAAGCTAAGCCAGTGTAATAATTCTATCTATCTTATGTTGTAAATTTGAAGTGAAATCATGTATATAATAAAATGTCTTATAGATGCTACTAGTTCTGTTTTACTATAATGAGGATAACTTAGACTGGGAGAACAAGGAAAAAAAAATCCTGTTCTTCATAAGAAAAAACTTAATAGTTAGCCATGATAATTGTTTTCTATATTTCAGATTTTAAAAAAATTCTAAGTCAAAGATGTTGTTTTTTTAATTTTATTATCTTTTATAGTTAATGAGACAGAGATTATAAATTGACAAACTTAACAATTGATGAGAAAAAGTATCTTTAAAGACTATTTTATAATCATGTAAAATGTTATAAATCTTTTTTCGGCCCTCCCTGGTGGCGCAGCGGGTTAAAGCACAGCACTGAGAAGCTAAAGCCAGTTACACATGAGTTCGATTCCCGCCTGCCCAGGAGGTGACCACATGGCGCGGCAGACCTCTCCTGACCCGCCCGCTGCTCCCCTTAGCAGTGTACTTCGTCGATCTGCCTGTTCTGCTCCCCACTTTGTCTCTGGTGAGGCTTCTCACCGCCCCTGAGCCTCTGGCCTGTACCCCAGTTCTGTATGCAAGAATAAATAAATCTTTAAAAAAGAAATGTTATAAATCTTTTAAACAAAATTTAATATAGGGCCTCTCACCCAATGTAAAATGAGCTGTAATGTTTCAAATAAAGTAAGAGCACTTAAATTGCACTTGTTATTACAGTTTTCATTTGCAATAAAAATATTCTTTTTAAAAATGTCTGAACATTTGTAGTTTATTAAAAATTTCCAAAACTAAATATTTTGTAATCTTGGGGAGGGGGTGCAATTCACAAAATGAACATTTTTCATTTTTTTCCTGACAGCTATTGTTCATTTGTAATGATTTCTGATTGCATTTTAAAACACATTGCTAAATGAGCTGTTGCATTTGTGTTGAGAAATAGAATTTGTTCATTACTACTTAGTGCTACTAAAATCACAGTGAGTAAGATTTTTAAGACTGTCATTATTTTCAGATAAATATAAAGAAATTTTAAAAAAACCTATTTATTTTGAACTACAAGAGAAGATTGCATAAAAAGTGGGAAGGAAAATTAAATTGTCTGGTCTCATTCAAATCCAGATGATAACCTTTCATCCATTAGGAGTGGTGGAATATTTTCCTTAGCTTTTCACATAGGCTTGATACGGTCTATATTATCCAGGTTATAAATTGCATGAGTATGGGGAGAAATGAAAAACTTTTCCATGATATGGAGTTAATTATAAATAGTGTACTTTCAGATATGTACATGCACATTTTATAAAATAAAGGTGGCATCTGTAGGTGAAACTAAGGAGATAATTAAAACTTAGAGAGACAGGTCAAAAACAAATAGTACCACAGCCATCAATGGGTTCACAGCAACTATTCTCTACTGACTTGTATTTTGAAGACAATCTGATGCCTCCCTCGATGGCACAAGGGGTTAAAGTGCAGCACTGCACTTTAAAACTGTCTGCAGTCACTGCAGCACAAATTCACCTGGATTCGTTGTAGCATGAGTTTGATCTCTGGCCAGGGAGGTGACCCACATGGTGCAGCAGACCTCTCCTATTTTGCCTGTCGCTCCCTCAGCAGTGTATTTCAGTGAATCTGCCTGTTCTGCTCCCCACTCTGTCACTGGTGAATGCTCCCCCCCC
>NW_004567117.1:18042437-18064596 GCF_000260355.1 Condylura cristata | reverse complement strand
TCTTAAAAAAAAAACAATTAAAAGTAGAAGTAATGTTCAAAGGCCCAATGCTTCAAATTCTGGGAACTTAAACTCTTGGGAATTTGTGAGACATACAAATTCTGATCACCTCACCATACCAATAAAAATGAGAGGAACAAAACATTCCTCTTTTGACTCGATGCATGAAAATTCTATTTAGAGTGTTTTGTAAGTTTCTGAGTTAGGGTTAAAGAATAGTCATGACCCCATATTTCCCTCACATTAATTTGAAGTTGAAGTCTAGATTTCCCACATCATCTAGGACCAACATGTTAAAATATGTTCACAAATTTTTTAATTTACAACTGTTATTACTCTTTTGGTAACTCTGAGAAAAAAAGAAAAATCTTTGGAGCAAGATACCCTGAAAGCTAGGTCTGCAGGTTTCCAGTAAATTAGTGTTCTTTTGTTCACCTTAGTTAAAATCACATGAAATATAAAGAAGCAGTCTGCAATGAAATATAATGTATATAAATCTATTCTACTGAAGCATCTGTCTCTTTTTCTTTGTCAGTTCCTTTTTGCATTAACTGAAGGATTGTGGAATAACAAATCTTCACTTCATGATTGAACATGTATTCATGTGGACCCTTTAGGCCTTTGGATTGTATTTTTCAAATTAAAAGAAAAATGGTAAGTATGCCCAAAGTTCCAAGAATTTTCTGAGTTGTAAACGGAACAAATGTATATAACATATGCATAGCAAATAAAGGCAGTACCCATGTGGTCACTTTTTAGGTGTAACAGACATGTTTAATATATCGCTTTAATAGACAAATAAAATTTCCGTAAAATGACATCACTTAAATATCTCAATGGCTACACTATTCCATTTAACTGTCGAACATCTTCTTATGCATGATTAAAATTTGAGGAAAAACTTTGTATACATGTTAGAAAAAATGAACAGTTTTATCTTTCAAGAATTCCATCCTATTTATTAGAGTTTTTTCCTGAGGAAACTGAAATAGAAATTTCACTAGTCTCTCTTTTCTAGATTTTGTTGAGGTAGAATTGCATCATTTCTCAGGCTTACTTTATAGTGGGAGACTACAGTTTTGCATCTGTCTATTATTAATAATAAATATTTTTTCTGATATTTTCAAAACAAATTCATATACACTTTTAATCCTGTTCCTCCTCAACACCTCCCACATCTCAAACTGATGTTCACACATTAAAAGTTGCAAACATACAGTTTTAAAGCAATTTTTCCTGCTATCTTGAATCCTATTCACTTAAATCAATCCACAAACTTGATGTAAAAAGTAGGAAAGTGTCTTTGCAAGTGACACTTCCATGGTGAACAGCTATCAGTATCAAACAACTTCTGGCATTCCTGATCATAAATGTAAATGTCAGAACAGAAAATACGCATGCTATTAAAAACAAGATAAACTGAAATGTATAGAAAGATTAGCATGTCTAGCTGTACAAAATGAGTTCAGCATTTCTTCGTTATCACACAATTTGATGCCTCAACCTGTTGGTGTTACTAAGAGAAGAGGGGCTCTCCCTGTGGCATACTGGGTTAAAGCACAGCACTATGAAGATAGCTGCAGTTGCCTCAGCACAAGTTCGGTTCCCTGGTTAGGAAGGTGACCCATATGGTGCAGCAGACCTCTCCTGTCTCCCGGCTGCTTCCCTCAGCAGTGTACTTTGTCAATCTGCCTTCTCTGCTCCCCACTCTGTCTCCAGTGAATCCTCTCATCACCCCTGTATCTCTCACCTATACCCCAGTTCTATATGCACAAGCAAATATTTAAAAAAAGAAAAGAGAGAGAGAGAAGAGGGCCATAAAGCTATGTATCTCTCAAATAAAGAAATTTATCAGCCAGCCACTGGTGGGGTTGTCTGTAAATGGGATGTTTGAAGATGCAGCCACTAGATGACTATTAGAAAAGGATACGACACCAGTGAATTGGTATGTTATCCAACATAGAATAATCCCAATTTCAGACTTGTGGTCTGGTCATCTAATAAATGATAGTTTTATTTTCTGTAACTTGTATCAAATGCATCCCATTAGATATAAAACCATTGTTGAAAGAAATAAACATGCTTCAAATGAAATATTTCATAAATGTATTAAGATAAAGATAAAAGTAACTTTCTAATTCTGCTTAGAACTTTATACATATATATTTATAAAAAAAAATCTCTGAGGTTTGATGGTCAAATTATTCAAGAACATAATACCTCTTCTAAATTTCTGTCCCTGAAGGTATGGAATCAAATGATGATATTATCTATGAAGGTTTTTAAAATGAACTTAGTAAGGTGTGAAATACTATGGTAGTGAGAGAAATATGAGTGAGAGCTGGTAAGAGCACATTTGGGAAAAATGATAATGGCAGGGACCATGATAACAGAAACTTATCTTGGCTTTAAGACATCCAATACATTTTGGTTTGAAAGGAATCACATACAGGAGGGGAAGTATTCTGCCCCCTCCCACCTCACCTCTCCAGTAACCGAAGAAAATGGGATTTTACTTCTCCCTCTCACTGCATCTAGGATGATCACATATGACAGGGTTTGGCTAACTGGGTTCTTTCCTTAGGACTTGGCTTCATTAAGAATGATGGGAGGCCCTCCCTGCTGGCGCAGCGGTTTAAAGCACTGCACTGAGAAGCTAAAGCCACTTCCGCATGAGTTCGATTCCCGCCTGCCCCGGATGTAACCACATGGCGGGGAAAACCTCTCCTGACCTGCCTGCTGCTGTCCTCAGCAGTGTACTTCATCGATCTGCCTGTTCTGCTCCCCACTCTGTCTCTGGTGAATCCTCTCACCCTCCGCATCTCTGGCCTGTACCCCAGTTCTATATGAATAAATAAATAAATCTTTAAAAAAAAAAAAAAGAATGATGGGAAACTATTGTGGTTGTCAGAGACTGGGGAGGCAGAGATTACCAGGCACAGCTATGGGCATTTAAGATCTGGCAGCTGTGTGAGTGTCTGGGGAAGTAGAACCAGCACCTCTGTCTATAGCCCACTGCCTTGGAGCTTTTATTTTCTCTGTACCTGCAGATGCTGAAAATTCTCAGATATTTTTGACATGTTCCTTTTGCTTAAATTAGTCACAAGGGGTCTCTGTTACTTGCAATCAAGATGCCCCTCAAGTATATCTGGAGAAGAATTTTAAATGCATGACTGAAAATTTAAGATGGATTAGATTTTTTTTTAAGATTGATGTTTATTTATGTATACAAGAATGTGGTGTAGGCCAGAGGTGTGGGGGTGAGAGGAATCACCAGGGATAGAGTGGGGAGGATAACAGGTGGATCTACTGAAATACACTGCTGAGGGAAGCAGCAGGTGAGACAGGAGGGGTCTGCTGTGCCATGTGAGTAGCTCCCTGGCTGGGGTTCAAACTCACAGTGCTGTGGCTGCTGATAGCTTCATAGTGCTGAGACTTAATGCCTTGCACCATCAGGGAGGCCCCAGGATTAGAAGTTTTATTTGCCAGAAAAATGTTATTCTAGACTTTATTAACTTTTTTATATCTTTCTAAATGTATTGTTTATTGAATTCATTGTTATGGGAAAATAACAGTGTTATCAAGGAGGAAGTTTTAAAATATGTATGTGAGCATGATTTTATTTAATTTACTTTGATTTCGACATTCATTTAAATCTACTTTTATTAAGAAAATTAGCTATCTGTAAAAAGACACTTCTCCAAAGAGGAAATGTCAACAAGCATATGATAAAATTTTCAACATCACTCGTAATAAGGGAGATGCAAATTAAAAGTACAATGAGATACCATCTCACCCCAGTAAGAATGGCACATCTTCAAACAACTAGCAACAACAAATGTTAGCAAGGATGTGGAGAAAAAAGGAACTCTCCTGCACTGCTGGTGGGAATGAAAACTAGTACAGCCACTATGGAAAACTGTTTGGAGGTTCCTCAAACTGCTTAACATGGAGCTTCCCTATGACCCAGCAACCCCACTCCTAGGTATCTACCCAAAAGACACAAAAACACTGATTGAAAAAGATACTTGCACCCCCATGTTTATTGCTGCTTTATTTACAATTGAAAAAACATGGAAGCAGCCCAAATGCCCAAAAGTAGATGACTGGATTAAAAAGATGGGGTACATATATGCTATGGAATTTTACTCAGCAACCAAAAAAGAGAAATACATGTCTTATGCAGCAACTTGGATGGAGCTGGAAAAGATCATGCTTAGTGAGATAAGCCAGAAAGAGAAAGAAAAATACCGGATGGTTTCACTCATAGCAGGAGTATAATGGACCAGGCGAGAAAATAATAATAATGAACAGCCATATACCAGAGACATTTTGTGGGAGTGGAGTGGGAATGGGATCAAAAACGGGGGGGTGGGGAGGGAAGTGCACGGGACTATGGTGATGGCACACAGGTGACTCAGTGATGGGAAACCCACGGGGATTACAATTGAGATGAAAAAAGAAAATGTACAAAATGATGTAAGAATAAACTAACTAAATAAATCTCTCAGAGCTTCAAGTACCACCATTATTATTTTTATGATTACATATACAAGAATGGTAATCCTGCAAATCAAATTTTCAAGTAAAAATTAAAATGTGGCACCCAAGTTGCTAGTATGTAATGCTCCAATACACTAATGGCATACTCAGATATTGAGGATCTAATAAATATTCACTATTAGCATAAATGTGTAGCATCTACCCATGGAGCAGTGTTACAGTATTCAAAATCTGTGCAGTTATGTGAATCACTGTTTAACAATATAATGATTTGACATTAATATCTGCTTCTGAAGAAAAATGTCATTTTACTTATCTTTCTTACTCTCTGGAATGTGAATAAAGCATGGATGGAAGAACTTAGTGGAGATAACAGATCAATTAATTGATCTTGACTGTCAATTTATGCCAATGCCAAATACGTTTATTTATGAAAGATATTAATATAAAAGGTATTAGTGAAGTATCTCTGATTTTATCTCCAACCCTGTCTGGGTACCCTTCCTATTGACCACTAACATTATCAGGTTTTTTTCAAATGTAATTTCAATGATATTCTACAGACATATAGGCACATTAATAAATGTAACTCCTTTTAAAAAAATGTATAATAATATATAGCCAGTTCCAGGCATAAAATTTTTACTAACATAGTAAAATATTTCTTCAACAACTTCCTTTTTTAGAATAATCACTATAAATATGGCATGCTGCATAAGTATGATTATTTATATAGGTCCAATCCTGGAAGAGAAAATGGTTAGATATTATTTTTAGAAATATTGCTATTATGCCCCCGCCAGGACTATATGGTGCTTTTCTGTATCTTTATCAATATGCTATTTTTTCAAGCTTATACTGATCTGATAACATTTTTGTGTATTTTAAATTTTATTATCTTTAAATGTAAATAAGTTAGGCATTTTTATTTAAGGAAATGACATATTTCCTTTTTATGAATTGCAAGTTCAAATGATCGAGGCATGTTTTCCTAGGACAAATCTTTTTGATTTGTAGAAACCATTTTATACTTTAGGAAAATTCCATCTTGTATAATAGGTGGCATTTATTTTATCATTTAAAATTTAGCCTTGCTTGTATTGATTACTGCCTTTGTAACTTACTAATGTAGATAGGTATAAGTACTTGATTTCATGACTTCTGACTTTTGACTCTCAATTAGAAATTATGGATAAAAAATAATCATTTGTTCTATACATGTACAATGTCTTTTTTATTTTATGGTGAAAGGGTTATTTTCCTTTAAGCGTTGTATTTTGCAAGTTGTTAAGCTCTTGTTTGTCTGCTTTAAAGTCATTAGTCTCTGGTTAGCGCTGCTGTCCCAGAGTTGTCAAAAACATCTTTTTTGTTTTGTTAGTTTGTCAGCTTTGCCAACTGCAGGAAGACTGTGGGTCTCAGGGAGAAAGAGACTTGGTCCTTCCTATCTCTTTTCCTGTTTTTACTTTGTTTTTGCAAACACAGATTCGATCACAACAATTATTCCCTGTACAAGCTCTTAGCAAATTTGCAATACTTAGAGAGCGTCTACATCTTATCCGCAGAGACACTGGTACCAGCCTTGGGTCATTCCCATCTCTGTGCCTGAGTCACAGCTTCATAAGTCTCCTCTGCACGTGCACATATACATGTAGCAGCTGAGCAATAAAATACTCTCCAGAGGTCCGATTGCTAGCATCTTGAGGTGGTGGTTCTAACCTGTCATAATTTAAACATAGCAATGCTTTCCATCTGGTTTTTAGTTACATAAGTGAGAGTACTTTCACTTCTGAGATTCTATGTTCTGAATCCAGTATTTGCATTTTTATCTCATCAATAAGCAGTTAGTTTTTAATAGATGAGTAGTCCTGTTAAAATAATTGATATGTGGGCCCTCCCTGTTGGCGTAGCGGGTTAAAGCACAGCACTAAAAAGCTAAAGCCACTTCAGCATGAATTTGATCACCACCCGCCCCGACCATCTGACCCGGCAGACCTCTCCTCACCTGCCGGCTGCTCCCCTCTGCAGTGTACTTTGTCGATCTGCCTCTTCTGCTCCTTGCTGTCTCTGGTGAATCCTCTCACTGCCCCTGCACCTCTGGGTTGTACCCCAGTTCTGTAAATAAATAAATAAATCTTTAAAAAAATGTTTTGTTGCTTCACTCCTATTAGATTATACTTTAAATGGTGCAAACACACATTGAAAAAAATGCAAAAACCTAAAAAGAATATAAAATATCCATAAAATGCACACGTTTGTGTAAGGAACAACTACAGCAAACAAATTTTCCAGCAACTAAGACACATTTCTCATGTCACCCTGCACTGTCTAAATTCTCCAGCACAAGAATAATCACTCTTGGCCTCCCTAGGGGCATAGGGGTTAAGTTTAGTGCTACCAAGCTATATGCAGCTATTGCAGCATGAATTTGACACCTCCCAGAGAGCTGGGAGAGAGCTCCCACATGGCATAGCAGACCTATTCGGTCTTGCCACTGTTCACCTCAGCAGTGTATTTCAGTAGATCTGCCCATTCTGTGATCCCCACTCTGTCTTTGGTGAATCCTCTCACCCCCTGCACCTCTGGCCTACACCCCTGCCCTTGCCTATATAAAAAAAGAAGAATCACACATACAGCTCCTAATACCATAGATGTATTTTGTCTGTTCTGAAACTTCACAGACCCACAGAGCATGCACTCCTTTGTAATTGAGATGTAACTGGCTGATTGCTTTTGAGATCCATCCATGCTATAGATTCAATTGTGCTTTATTTATTCTCATTAATGTATAATATTCTATTAACTAACTAAATGTATCATTTATGCCTGGATGGTATTTGAGGTGTGTTTTACAAATAATTATATGTGAATTCTTTACTTCTGTTGATTATATACACTAATATTTGGGAATGTATTGCTAGAAGTAGAGTTGCTAGGTCACATGTAGCTTTTTTAATATATGCTGCAAATAGCTTTCTATTTAATATCTGTAAATAGCTTTAGAAAATCCACATTATTTTCAATAGTTCACATCTGTTTGCTCATTTTGTAAGAGCAGTTTACTATAATCTCTTAAGTCCTAATAAACCACTTACAAGAGGAAGATGTAATTTCATGTTGCAATATTGTAATTTTTGCTTCAAAAGATAACAAAAATATCCCCGTTAGGATTTTTTTGAGAATTTTCCTAGTTAGTAGATAGCTTTCTCATTAAAATATTTCACATAAACAAATTCAGTATCATGTGTTCATATGATATAAAACAATAAATGTAACTACAAATATATCTTTTAATAATAACATAAATTTTCTAAATATGAAGTCAATTAAAATTAAAAATTGACTTGTCTTTTTTATTTTAATAATTTGGTTAGCATATTGTAGTACTATATTTTCAAATTATTTTCTCTAATAATCAATGAGTTTAAGCCTCTTTTCTTGATTTTCTTTAATATTACATTTGCCATTTCCCATTTATCCCTGTTCCTATTGATACATAAGAACTTACACATACATGTATACATGAGAATGTATTGTCCACCTCTGCAGCTTATCATTTCACTATTTTGTTTTTCCTTAAAAATAGTTCATATTTGAATAGATAATTAGAAATTATAATTGTTCCCTTTACAGCTCTTACTTTGTCTTATTTCCTATGTGTTTTATTATTCCAAACAAGTGAGAAATTACTTCTTATTTTTGCTCAGATTTCAACAAATTATTGTGCATAATATAAAATAGTAATCAATATCCTACCTATTTTACCAGTATTGATAAAAATTGGGTCTGCAGAGTTTGTTGAAAAAAATATTCTTTAACTCACTTTAATATGCTCTTTATAATAAATCAGGAGATAATAATACATCTGTCTGTTTCACTGGTCTATTTGATATTCCTTAAACTACAACAGCACCGTGTTAATTAATTCAATGTTATAATGTAACATTTTAACTGATTAACGTATATTATTTAGCCTCCTTTGAAAAACTTGCCTTTGCTTTCCTTGCTTCATTTATATTCACATATAAATTTTAGAATCATTTTATAGAATTTATCAAACATCTGGCTAGGTGATTGATTTTTTTTTTAATTTTTAGACAAATTTCAGGCATCTTTTGAATGTTTCAGTTTGTGAATACTGACTATTATTTGTACTTACTCACAGCTAGGAAGAATTAAGATCCTGCATATACCCTTGCCATATAAATTCATTGTAATTTTACCAAATCCTAATAGAAATTTAAAAAAAATCAATTGTATTGTATTTTTTTAAATTAGTGTCAAATTGCTTAAATTGAGAGACAAGCTAAAAGTCTGAAACAAATATCAACTAATAAGCACCTTAGCCACAAAATTTATGATATAAATAATTATATTGCAAAACCTTAATCATCAATGTTAAAAGAGGCAATAGATTAGTACATAAGCCAGAGACTTTATAAACTGATACCTATCTGTGGAAAAAATACAAAAAATAAGAGATGGTGGTACAAATCAACGGAGAAAAGTTTTTAGTATTATCTAATTTGTTTGGCAAATAACTAGCTGTTCATCTGGGGAAAATATAAAAATGATTCCCAAATTATAGTGATTAAAATCTTAAAATTAATTAAAACCTGGAATGTGGGGTAGAAATACATGAAACTAAGAAGAAAATATTGAAAGACTTTTTATGACATCAAAATAAAATTTAATTTCTCATATAATAGAAATTTAAATCAGTAATGCAGAGACAAACTAATAAATTAGACTATATTAAAATTAAGCACTCTGGTATAAGACAAGAAAATATCTTAAGACAACATAAACTTAAAAGATAAGCAAAACAACTAAATACTTCAAGAAAAATCACCTAAATTAACAGTAATAAAAAAAAATTAACAGTAATGAAAACTAAAATCCTATATAACATTGGCAGAGATAAAGAACAAATCACACATGAGAAAATCAGAGTAGACAAAATGTAAAAAAAAAAATGTACTCCAGAAAGTCTTATAAACTCTGACAAAACTAAAATGTTGAAATCTTTTTCCATGTCAACGACTTACATACATTTTTACTTGAATCAACCTTTGTTAATATTAACTGAAAACTAACAAATATAAATATATAATAAATATCTTACATGTTATTTATGTTTGCAAAATACATATCTGCAGTTAAGATCCAAGGATTTTCTGTGTTTTGTTTTAGTCTGTTTTACTTTGTACATTTTTATTCCTTATGTGGGTGAAATTGCTTCTGTATGTTTATGCAAATCATCTTTTTTCTTTGGACTTATTTCAACTACCATTATCCCCTTCAGTGTCATCATCTGGACAAAAGATTTTTTCCTTTTTTTTAAATAATTGAGTAGTATCACATTGTGTCCATCTTAACATTATGCATTCATCTGCCACTGGGCATTTAGGTTGTTTCCATCTCTTGCTATTTTAAATCATGCTTTAGTGAACATACAAGTACATACATCTTATTGTTTTTATATTTGGGTAGATGCTTACGAGTGGAATTGTGGATCATATGGTCAATTTATTCAATATTTTGAGAAACGACTGTACTGTTTTCCATAGAAGCTTCATCAGTTGTGTGTGTGAGTGTTGGGGAGGGTTGGGGTCTGGAAAAAAGGAAACTTCATAAACGGTTGCTGAGAATACAAGGTTTTCAGAGAGTATCTCTCTTATGTTTACCAGAACAGTCATTCATGGACTGTGGAAGCTTACATTTTAAGTAGGAAACGATCGTTTAGGTTGAAAACAATCTAAAAAATTTTCAACAGGCATATAACTAATAAAAGATAGATATTAGTATAATAATTTTTGTGGAGGAGAACTTGAAAATATTTAAGAAACTTACACAAACATACCTGGTAATCTTAGTTCTAACAATTTTCTCATGAAATAAATCATCAGTACAAAAACACATGTATACACACTAGCTTATCTATTATGTTATCACTTTTGTTTTTAAAGATTTATTTGTTTATGCATACAGAACTGGGGTACAGGCCAGAGGTGCAGGGGTGGGAGAGGATTCACCAGAGACAGAGTGGGGAGCAGAACAGGCATATCAATGAAGTACAATGCTGAGGGGAGCAGCAGGTGAGTCAGGAGAGATCTGCCACACCAGGTGGGTCACCTATGGGGCGGGGATCGAACTCATGCTGAAGTGGCTTTAGCTTCTTTGTGCTGTGCTTTAACCCGCTAGGCACCAGGGAGAGACCTATGGTATCACTTTTAATTGCCAAACACCATACATAAAGTGAATCCTATATGTAGACTATTTACATATTATGAAATGTACAAAAAAAAGACTTGAAA
Source organism: Condylura cristata (assembly GCF_000260355.1). NCBI lineage: Eukaryota > Metazoa > Chordata > Mammalia > Eulipotyphla > Talpidae > Condylura > Condylura cristata. Next base: position 18,053,779 of record NW_004567117.1, on the reverse strand, counting down.
TTTTATGTAATGATTTATTATTTCAAATATATTAAGAAAATATTCTATACTTTATCTCAGAAATTAGAGGAAAAATGTGTATGCATATATGTTTATTTATATATATTCTTCATCTTTGCAAGTGAAAATTAGAAACATAATAATTTATAAATCTGGTTGCCAACAGATGGTGATTTATAAATAAGGAGAAAAGAATGAAGAACTATACCTTTCATTATGGCTTTGATTTTTGGAACTTATCAATATGTATATTCATAATGAAATGAAAAAAAATTGAATAGAAATTGAAAAAATAAAGGTAGTGAACAACACGCCAGCTAATATAAAACAAATGAATGCAGGAAACTTTTAACACAATGCTTTGACTATATCCCCTTTGTGCAAAGGTGAAAAAGAACTTTAAGACTCCTGAATGTGATATAATACGTTTGTTATTTATGGTAACACAAGTATAACAGTTCTGAAACTGTATGTTTCATAACAGAAAATGAGTAAACATATGTTGTTGGGAATTTGAATTTTCTTTGAAGGATGAACATGTGAATATAGCATGGGAAAACATAAAATAAGTTTGTGGTGTTGAACTGAAAATAGCTACTAGAAATTTATGGTTTAATTATATTTATAAAAATATGTATATGTGAAAACAATATGTAGAACCTGTCTCCAAATAGCTGTCCTCACCATAGGTGATGGACATGGTAGAATGTCTGATTCTAAAGTCAGAGTAATGAAAGTAAAATGTGAGTGTGAAACATCTTGGGTGTCAGAAATGAAGGCACTAAAAATTTTGAGTATCAAAAAAGGTCATAAAGCTCACTGAAAGGAATCTATTGCTCAAATCTTAGACAGTTTAAGCAGCAACATAAATACTGAAGGAATGAAGACTGAAGGGAAAAATTTAAGATTCCATGAGCTCAAATTCATAAATAAATGAATTATCTAATTAATAGGGAAGATGAGAAGAAGTTTTCTTACAGTGGAATTCAAATTAATAGATGTAGAAAGAATGAAGTAGTCATAAAAGTATCTTTTGAAAATATTATAGTAATAATTAAGTTAGTCAAATATTCTTAACTGATGCTAAAAAGAGAGAAAAATTATTTAGAGAATAAAACAGTTACTAGGTCTCATTTTTTAAAAGATTTATTTATGCATACAGAATTGGGGTACAGGCCAGAGGAGCAGGAGCGGTGAGCAGATTCACCAGAGAGAGAGTGAGGAGCAGAACAGGCTGACTGATGAAGTACACTGCTGAGGGGGGCTGTGCAGGATTGGAGAGGTATGTTACACCATGGACTTCACCTCCCTGGTCAGAGATCCAACGAGTGCTGAAATGGCGGTGGCCAGCTTTGCAGAGCTGAGCTCCAAACTGTTGTGCCACAGGGGAGGGCCTCAAACAGTGACTAAGTGCTAAGCCATTTTTCCATATTACAAATGGTTGGTGGTCACTTTATGATTGAGAAAACTGACAGACACTAACTTCATAAGTGAGCCAAGTTACCTTCACCAATACTGAGTGCAAACTGAAGCTATGTGTTCTGAGTATGAGGCTCTGAGAATATAACAGCACTCATGCTGTGTTCCTGCCACAAAGGCCTAACCTGAATGTAATCATGGAATCTGCCAGGGAACCCTAGTCTCTGAAGAACAAGAATAGCTTCAAATCCAGAAATGTCATGAAAGACTTAAATAGAATATACTGTAAGGGTCACAAATATGTAAATATCTAATTAAACTGAATGACACTGGAAACAGCAGGTTAGGTCTGATAAAGCATCTGCAGGAAAAAAAGTTTTTAGGCGCAGATGATTTGAGAATGGAATATAAAGGAAGTAGATCGATTAAGTAGGCGAAACTGCATTTCTGCCCCTCCCCACCAGATGTAAGTACAGACAAAGCAATAGTGGTGGATCTTATAGTTTAAATGATAATTTAAACTAAGATGAAGGGGAAGTGATGACTAGAGATAGATATTGAGATTGGTAATAAAACAGCACCCATTTCAATGTTCAAATATTTTAAAGACTTTTAAATTATGAAATTGGAGCATATTTTAGATAACATCTCATTAACACTAAAAAAGAAGCAACTTTTCTACCGAGAAAAAATGTAATAAATTATTAAACTTCACCTCTCTGCTATATCTTAAGCTCAGTGAGCAAGGAGGCAGACCTTACAGAATCCAGAGCTGTTGAGAACTGCCTAAGGTTTAAAATTCTTGTGAACCATTTCATTTGCATTCGGTCCTTCCTTAAGCCTTCAACTTTCTGCAATGCATTCCTCAGAATTTCTTCAATCAGGATGTTGTATGTGTTAGTGTGAGTGGAGAGCTATGCCTTTATTGTTGCATCATTATTTGTCAGTTGTCATATGGTTGTCTTATTCTACTTTCATATTTTGTAACTGTTTTCTCTCAGCACCTTAATAATATTTTATTGTCACTTGGTTCTTAACTGCCATTGTTGAGAAATCTGCTGATATTACTTTCCCCCGAAGAGACAACTAAGGCTTAGAGAAATTAAATATCACAATTTACAACCACATGAACCTTTTCAAATTATAATCTTTGGCTTATATAGACAAAGATCGTTTCTCCTGTAGATTCTGTTTTTTTCTTTTTATGTGCCATGTATGAAAAGGAAAAGGCTTAACTGTGTGAATCACTAAACTGCCTTCTGAAAGCCCTAATGAGGGTTTCCAATTTTTCCTATTTCCACTAAGAGAAGCATAGCTAATAAGCTGGAGAAGATATACCACAGGCTCTAAAATCATTGATGGAGGTTATCTTCTAGTTCCAACTTAACATATTTTATCCCCTAGGGCAAAAAAACAACAGAATCTCTATGCTTTGGTTTCAGTATCTGCAAACTAGAAGGAAATAATGTATAGCATACTATACACACATGTGATAATTCAGTAAATTATGAACAAAACTATTAGCACAAAATGTGGTACAAATATTAGAAGTCATTATATTGGATATAACTTTTATTTGCCTATATCTGATAGGATGGACTATAGGGGAAGTGACAAAAACAAAGTGTTTATTCATGCTTGACTATAAATACCACAAGCACCTATCCATGCATGACTTTAAAACAAAACTCGATAGATAAATATCAAGATAGCCTGGATGGGCCAAAATTAACTGAATATGTTAAATATAAAGTAAAAAAAAAATGACATTTATGGAAGAACACGCGCCATAATAATTTATAATTTCTACATTATTTACAGGGATAAATTGAATCTAATTTGCTTTTATTGCTTTGCCTCAATAAATTCAAAGTATTAATCCCTGATTTAAAAGCATCGAAGAAGCAATCATGCAGCAAGGACTATGGGATCATGAGTGTTCATATATTTTTCTTGTTAAACAAATGGAAACTGCAGAGATAGCCACAATTCACAGTGAAGGTCTGTGAAAGCAAGGCTAATTCTTCAGGTCAAAATACATGGGGCTCAGGGACAATTATCTACCACATCCATCATTTTTGCTGTTCTCCAAATACAAGCCTATAAAGTACAACAAATGTCCCTGTGTCAGGTCTTAATAGTGGTCTTCCAAGTTTTTAAGTAATTTGTTTTGCCTTGCTTTGTTAATGTATACCAAGAAGAATAAAGCAGAAATGCTTGCAACAGGGAACATCTGTGAGTGCCTTGATGATTTCTTCTTCAGAAAAGATGTTTACTTTCAGCCTACAGGTTTTCATTTATTTATATGTATCATAGTGGCTAATTTTAATGACTTTTGAGAATGCAAAAAGACCCCAAAGATATTTATTTTAGACCACATACCTATTTTTGAACTTCATTAAACAGACTAAGATTTGAAAAATGGTGTAATTATATTCAGTTTCACATACTGTCTGTATCTCAGTTCAACAAGGCTTGCCAAAAGGTAATAAATTAATGTTCTTGCAAATCAGATGTGTTTCTTTTAAACCACCATTTAAACAGAGAAAACAAATGCAAGATTATATTGTTTTGTTTTTACTTAGTGTTTTGCCTGTCATCATAAGCAAATTTAATCTGCATTATTAGTAACTGTCAACAGCATACTTTGAGCATAAGGCAGATACAGCAGGTGGTTTAAAAAATGGCTGAAAGCAAAATGCAAAACAAATGATTGCTATGAAATGCTAATCTATTTTTGCATAAATTTAAGATAAATTAAAATGCATGTAAAGCTTCCACTGAAGGTTAACACTGGAGAGAAAAGGAAAAAAATTAACCATTTTTTGTTATTAGGCCACTTATCTAAAAGCAAATGTACAAAAACATTACTGTATACTTACTGATTGAAGAAAGGTGGTTTACTTACTAAAATTTATAAATTATGAGAAAATAAATTCTAGTAACAGTTTAAGCGACACTTCTTTTTACTAACAAATTTGGTAGTTGTTGAAGTTGCAACATAATAATATCTTTATGTCATATTTAATTACTTTTAAAATAGCACCAATTTTAACTAAAAGGAAATTACAGGAATGCAAAGAGGTAAAGTGTAATGGGATTGTTTTCATTCTCATATAATTATATATTTAATCAATTTAAGATCACCTTTCTGATTTGGAGAGGGAACAGGTAAAACCCATTGTCCTAGCTTCTGCACATATTAAGTCCATCACGTAACCGTACTAGGAGGAAAATGACAACTTACAAGAGAAATAATTTTACAAATTTACACTCACTGTTTTTTATTCATTAATTGGGGGTCCACTAGGGGACAATTTAGAAAGTCGACAGAAATCACAGAAACTATCATTTGAAACCAAACTTCTAGATATCTAACAGGTGCTTAGATGATAGAAGCAATTCCATTAGTAAGAAAGAATATTCCTCTGGAGGACCATTTACCCACCTGCCAAACTAGATGCAGGGATCTCAGAGGGGCTTTTGTTATTTTAATCTTCTGAAAAATTAAAAGGTATGCTAAAACAATTGAGATCAGGGACTGTGCGCTGATTAACTATAATGTCCTTTAGTGTGGGCAGAGGAAAGAAAATGAAAATTCAAGTAAAATGTATATAATCATCAACTAATGTTTAAATATTCACAGAATACAGACCCATGCATTGATACCTCCTTGAGGGAGGCAAGTGGTGGTTACTCATACAGATAGAATTTCTACACTCACAAGAAGTGTTATTCTGAGTGTATTTATCTCAGTTTTTATATAAAATATAAATTAGAGTGTCAACAATGACAAAAAGTCAATACCAAACCTGATATATTTTTTCTTTAGATAACCAAAAATAGGGGAAAGACATTTTTGAAATTTTCTTTTTCTTTTTTTTTAAATGGGGGTCCAACATACTCATTGTGCTTTAAAATAACAACAATAAGTTTTTTCCCCTTTGGTCTTGAAATAAAGCACTAATAATATAGCTTCTGTATAAGGGTGATGCTAGAAAAAAATCAACAAAAAGCATATTATTGAAAATAGCCTTGCACTCCTATCAGCAAATCTATGTAAGATAAATAAGTGCCCTGCACAGGACTATTGTATCAGCACTATAAGAACACACAAAAAAGACATAAAAATATTTATTGCATCCTAACCCCCACACCAAAAGTCTAGTTTAGAATGAAATTGAAGACAATTATCAAAGGTTTTTCATAAGAAACAACAAATATACTGACTTCTAAAAGATGGTTTCAACTAGTAGGAAGAGAAAGAGAGGAAACTCACAGTTGAGCTACAGAAAGGTAGTTTCTGTCTAGAATAATTCCCTTCAGTTAGAGACCAATTTTTTATGTCTGTGTTGATGTCTATCTGTCATAGTGAAGATTTCCCTTGAAATATTCTATTACTTGTTTTCTTTTTTCCTGAAATGCCTTTATCTCACTTGAAATAGTCACATAAACATTTAGCAGATATATGATGTACTAGGGTGTTTTTCTTTATGCATAACCTCTTGAGTTTGTTGAGCTTCTTGAGTATGTGGGCTACCTGTTTAAGCAAGCCGACTATTTTTGATACAGTTGAATTATACTTACTTTTATAGATTTTTACTGACCTTTCTTTGAGCTAAGTATTTTCTATTGTGTTTATCCATGTAGTATATTTTTTTGAATAGTGGTTAATATTTTGCTTTAGGTTATTCATTTGTTTCTTTTTCAAAGTTTTCATAACTTTCTTGAAAGTCTCCACATTCTAGGCTTATTTATTTCTAGGGACTCTGTACCATATTTTTATTAGATTTTTTCTCTTTGTTCTTCCATTAATTACAATAACCAGATAATCTGAATATCTATGTCTACTACTTGATTTGTCTTGAATCTAGGTAATATGATTTTTTAAATTATTTTTAACAATGCATTAATTTATATGAACTGGGTGTATAGGCCAGAGATGTGGTGTAGGGGGTGAGAGGATTCACCAGAGATAGAGTGGGGAGCAGAACTGGCAGATCTGCTGAAATACACTTCTAAGGGGGACAGTGGGCAAGACAGCAGAGGTCTGCTGCACCACATGGGTCAGCTCCCTGGTCTGGGATGGAACTGATGCTGCAGTGGCTATGGACAGCTTCATAGTGCTGAGACACAAATCCATTACCAGGGAGGCTTGGTAATATGATTTTTGTGTCTTTATGTGTCTAGTAGATTTTTAATTGTATAATGAGCATGTGAGTGTATACTGCATCAACTCTGAATTTGTCCATTTAAGAGTTTTTCTAAACTGTTAACTTAAGAGTTTTTCTAAAGTGTTTTTGTGTTTTGTCCTAGTGAATTACTGGAGTATCACTTGAACTTGTAGAGCTTCCTTTTTGGTTTATTTTTTTGAGGGGAATGGTGGTAGATCATTTGGTTTTATCTTTTTTTTTTTTTAAAGATTTATTTATTTGTACATACAGAACTGGGGTACAGGCCAGAGGCTCAGGGGCAGCGAGAGGATTCACCAGAGACAGAGTGGGGAGCAGAACAGGCAGATTGACGAAGTACACTGCTGAGGGGAGCAGCGGGCGGGTCAGGAGAGGTCTGCCGCGCCATGTGGTCACCTCCGGGGCAGGCGGGAATCGAACTCATGAGGAAGTGGCTTTAGCTTCTCAGTGCTGTGCTTTAACCCGCTGCGCCACCAGGGAGGGCCACATTTGGTTTTATCTTATCCCTAGATCTTTATTTCTAGAGTTGATGCCTTCCACAGATGTCTTTCATTTTCAGTATAGCACTGTAGTTGGCAGAAGGATTAGTCCTAATTAATTACTCTCTATTACCAGACATCAAAAAAAACCTGTGCACTGGATTAAAGGACTTGGATGTTATAGCTTACTTGTTGAGAACATTTTCAAGAGACTGGCAGGAGGAAAAGCCCAAAGCAAAATGGAAAGTCTGATAGCAATCAATAGAGAAGCAACTAGTCTTTTACTAGATACATTTTATTTAAAATAATGTAAAAAATCTGACAACAGATGGGTAAGAACATGATAAACACTTAAATAGAACTTAAAGGATAAGGGAAGGTCTCCTGATTTGTTCAATAAAAATATTCAATTTTTTTTTTTATTTGAAGGGGCATCTCATTTATAAGTTTTTAAGTACAATAGGAAATTACACTTCTCTCTATTACCATCTCACTAACAAAATCATCAGTAACTATATGGAATGTACCATTCCTCCTATTTGTAGAAATATGTTTTTATGAAAATGAGATTATAATATAGCATTAAGAATTCGTCATATGGGCTAAATAACTTCCTGGATAGGTATCTATAAATCCACTTCCTGGAGAGACATGCATTTTCTAACATTTACAGAAGTTTGTATATACACACAAATGTGCACTTTTCTCTGTCACCTCATAGCTTTTTTTTTTTAGTGCTTCCTGGTCACACACTAGAGAAACATATTTAAATGCTTAATTAAATTGATACACTGTTGTACCCACTAGCAATTCATTCCACGACAGCTAATCAGAAATGTACTAAAAGCTTAATATGAACAAAACTTAATATCATAGCATTGTTTAAATGACAAGATAGTGGATAAAATACATCTCAAAATATTTTTGATTTCTCAAAAATAACGGCAATGTAACATACCACAGTGTTTTTAAACAGATAATATAGACTATGTTTCTTGATATGGGAATAATTTTATACAATTTAATATCTTCTTGTCTTAAAACAATACTCGATAATAGATTATAATTTAAAAACTTCAATTCTATGTGATATATATTTACATGGACATCAGTACTAATATTTAAGATACTAAGTTAAAACTTTGGATGCAGGATTTGGGACTTTGAATCTTTTCCCTTTTTCTGCTTTTATTTTCCCTTTAATGAATATGGATTCATTCTACAAATCTGTGTAACAGATACACTTCCCGGAGGTTTTCTTTCCATGCTAGGAGTAGGATGAGCACCATACAGCTGCTGAAAAGTCCACTGCCATGAGCAACCTCATATGATTGTGAGGATAATGCAGGAATAATAATGGAAAGACAGAAGAGGCCTCAAATAAAATTTGGGTTGCTAGAGTGAATGTGTATATGAGTGTGTGCATGTATGTGTGTCTACATAGCTATCTTTATCTAGATCTATTTCACTGATGTATATACCATCTATACATACCTATATCTATCTATCTATATTAAACTCCATTGTTAGTGTTTTTTTTAACGTTGACTTCACCATTGGTTATTAGATTGTTAAATATCCCCATCTCTAATTTTGTGGCCATTTCTATATAGATTCATGTCTTAAGCTTATTGATTTTGAAACTTTACTCTAATTTCCCTTTATAATGCATGCTTAGGTAATTCACATTTATATGTGGGAAGAAATCTTTTTTGAAAACCTAATATTTAAGATTATTTTTTCATGCAATCTCTTTGTGAAATACTAACTTATCAGATCAAAATGACCATAAAATTACATCAGTGAAGAATCCAAATAACTTTCCTATTGGAAATGATTATTACAGGTTTATTCATGGATTTCTAATTTAGCAGTGACTAATAATATCTAAGTGATAAAAAGCTTTATTTGAGGAATGAAAACCAGCAATAGACATGCCACTTTGGTCTAATTTTAAGCTTCTCATATCCTACTCTGAAGAGTTTTAATTAGGATGCTTAAATATTGCAACACTCATATCACAGGAATTCCTAATAAGCTATCTTAAAGTTACTTGTAAACTATTTTCCCATGATGCAAACATACTGACACTGTAGAAAAGAAAAAAAAAAAAAACATTCTAGCTGTTGATAGAGACAACCATAATTGGCCAGTGATTTTTGAGTTGTCTGGTAATGAGGTAGCTGGGCATGACACCCTCACCCCCAGGTAAAGAGGTTTTAACTTCTTTCCATACTGACAGCCCTTCCTCCCACTAATGTGCCTATCACACACTCTGAGGAGGGTACAATTCTTCATGGTTAGGCAGTTAGTATCTCCCACTTTATCCTGCATAGGAAGAACCTGAATTCTGAATGCATGAGAGCTCAGCCTCAAAGATCTCTCTGAGGCTTATGTTACATTAGAAGTGGTAACAGATAAAGTTTCTTTCATGAATCCTAGCTATTCAATATGTTCATCTGTATTTTAATCAGTTACCTGTCTACAGTATTCTAGAAGAACAGGTGACCTACTGATTCCCCTACTGATCTTATGGTTGTAAGTTTTGCCACATACCAGGTGGCCTTCAATTTCAAACATAATGAACTTGAATGTGGGGAAAATGAAGTTATAGAAAGTTGAAAGAAACTGAGATTCTAAACCTTTATCAGATTTAGGGTTAAACTGCTACAGAGACATCTCATAAAAGGCAGAGATACCATGTTGTCTGTTCCACTTAATGATGGGGAAAGCTGAGCTGCCAGGCAACGCTATATAACACAGAAAGCAGGTAGGCTCTGGGAGAAAAGGAAAGCAATTCTTCGTGTTCCTAAGGCCCTACTTACACCCTGCTGCTGAAAAGGAGCTAGAGAAGAAGACACATGGAGGAGAGGCATTTAGAGATACTGAGAAGAGATATGTGGGTTGGACAATGACAGCCATTATCTTGGTGTGGTGTTTCCCTTCATCCCAGCTTTCTGGGGGCTGCATCGGAACCCCTTTCTTATGGTTCCTCCTGAGAAGAGGCCTTGATTTGTGGCATGCTTTCAAGAATAAATGGCCTACTTCAGACCAATCCTGTGGGTATTTACCTTCAAGGGGATTGGTCCTTTTGGTGCTTTGTTGGGAAACTATTCTTTTTTCTCACCAATGCCATTAAAGTTCTTCCAAACTGAGTCTGCTTTGACTTTGTGCATACAGATTGCAAAACACTTCTAAAGTATGCAGGTTTGGAGGTCCCAAGGTGATCCTTGCTCAGCATTAATAAAATCATCATAGCTGTGATCCCAAGGCCACAAAGCCCCATGTGTGTGGACTTCACTATTAACCACCATTGTAACTTCCTCATACCCACCAGACTTGTTGGAATAGGGAAAGTGGCCATCAAAATTACTCCCATCTGTCATAACTTGTTATTTTTGTCAGTGCCACAGGCAAAAGAAAATAACCTTCTACTTCCTTCCCCCTTTCAAATTGCATCTGAGTGAGAATCATTAGCAGAAACTACTTTGCATTTGAAATTACAGCTATAAGAAAAACTCTAAGTGTTGTTCCTGAGCTTCTAACACAAAGATACAGAAGAGAACATTGCAGGGGGTGGGTTTAGAAAGGAATTGTGAATTTAATAAAGGGTTTGTCAGTCTCTTAATGAAGCCATTTTCAGAAGCATGGATGGAGAGCAGTAACTTAAATATTTGAAATAATTTTGACATATGGCTACATGTTTCTATACTGAACTAAAGGAAATATCAGCATTTTTTTCGAAGACTGATTCTTGAATGGTTAATTGTATCTGTGTTCCATTATTTAGTGTACTTAAAATCATAGATATACAGAGTATTACTGAAACAAAAATATACACTACTGGTTTGCAAGTTATTTTTTCCACTATCTTTAATAATTTTAGCAACTAAGGAAGAAAATAATTTTTTGAGGGACATCCAAGCCCATCAAATGGAACATAAAGAAAATTATAGGTGTCAAAAATTCTCTCTTAATTCTTGAATCGGTTTTTATATCATGGTACAAATATATAATGTTTGAAATATGGATATCCAGACTTTATCTATCCCGGAAGTAATCAGATTCTACTAAAAGTTAAATTTAAATGGAATGCACAATTTGAATGGATGTGTATCTTTTGGACTCTTCCAATTTCGGGAACTGAAATTCAGAAATATATATTTTCTATCTGAAGTCTCATGAGTGGGTTACAAAAAAAAAAAAAAATACTGTTTTCGGCCCTCCCTGGTGGCGCAGCGGGTTAAAGCAC
>NW_004567117.1:17983516-18042337 GCF_000260355.1 Condylura cristata | reverse complement strand
AAAAGGTATAAAAGTTGAAGGGGCAAAATCAGTGCAAAAGTTGAATGGGGGCCTTTGCTGGTGGTGCAGTGGGTTAAAGCACAGAACTAAGAGGCTTAAGTCACTTCAGCATGAGTTTGATCCCTGCCTGCCCAGGAGGAGATCCACATGGCGCAGCAGACCTCTCCTGACCCGCCGCTGCTCCCCTCAGCAGTGTACTTCGTCGATCTGTCTGTTCTGCTCCCTGCTCTGTCTCTGGTGAATCCTCTCACCCTTCGCATCTCTGGCCTGTACCCCAGTTCTGTATGAATATATAAATAAATCTTTAAAAAAATATACTGTTTGTAAAAATTAATTCTTCAACTCCAACAAGTTGAGCATTTGTATGAAGGAGAGTGGAAAGAATGGAGAAATGTGCCTTAAGCTTGCTTATTTTGTCACTGGAATGGTATGAGGTTACATTTAGTGGACAGTTGCCAGCAATGCTTGTTGTCTTACAGTCTTGCACTTGAATTCTGTCTCTCATGCTGCTTTATGTTCAATGTTCCCTCACTCCCTGTATCCACAAGCATGAACATAGGTTTATAATTCTATGTGTTTAATACCAAAACCATTCGTCTGTGTGTGTGTGTAAACATTTATTTATTTATGCATACAAGAACTGTGGTACAGGCCAGAGGTGTGAGTGAAAGGATTCTCTAGAGACAGAGTAAGGAGCAGAACAAGCAGAGTTACTGAAATACACTGCTAAGGGGAGCAGCAGGAGGGACAGGAGAGGTCTGCTGTGCCATGTGGGTCACTTCCCTGGGTGGAGATTAAACTCATGCTGCAGTGGCTGCAGATAGCTTTATAATGTTGTGCTTAACTCTTTGGGTCACCGGGGAGGCTCGCCAAAAAGATATTTTTAATACATTTTACCACATATTAAAATTTCCAGTAATGTACCCCCTTATCAAATGAGGGAAGACATTTACTTTTCTTGTATTCAGAATTCTACCAAGAATGGACCAGTATTTTGCAGATTTCTGCAGCCTCAGTAACAGCAGCATGTGACTGGGAATGGGGTATTTTAGCATTCAAATCACATTATGTCCTTGTGGTGATTGTTGCAGGTGCTCAACAACTTAGAGGAATGAATATTCCAACCTGAAGTTTGTGTTGGTTTTACCCTCTGCAAAAAATGTACATTTTTCTTACCTTCATCTTTTTACTATACCCACTCATTTATACATTAAATTGTAATTATTGATATTGACCAAACTTCAACTCTATTTTAGTACAAGACTACATTATTCCATTACTATTCATAATTTTTCAGTTTACTTATTTGGGTATTTGCAGCAGCAATCTATGTTGGAGTTGACTGGATGATTAACTGTTTCACTCAGTACCACAAAGTGTTAAGTCTCCAAGACTATGAATGGCATAATCTAGCCTTATTATGCAGTTTTTTTTTTTTTTTGGAAAATAAGTAAGTACAAAGTCATGATGATTTCCTAATGCCTCATCTGATGATCAAATATACACACACACACAAACACACACACACATATATATAGATACTTATATGAAATTTGCAAAAATGCAGCCAGAATAACAGTACCATCATCTTAGCATTAGTCTCCTTACACAGGCTTCTGGGCTTTCTAGAGTAGCTCCCTACTCTCCATAAAACCTTCCCTTTTATCATTTAACATATACACACCAGAATGCACACAACCCTCAAAAATCTTCCTGAGAAATTTGAATAGAAATAAATAATTGGAGGGACGTAGGAGTCGAGACTAACATGTTTAGATGACTTTTCTCATTTCTGTCAGCTTCCTAGCTGGCTTAATTGGCCGGGGCATAGATAAAGATGCTGAAATATCATAGATTGTAGCTTCATGTCAAATAACAGATTGTATAAATTCATAAATATGAAGAAGTCAGTAAAAATATATGAGATTGTTTTCTTTTTATGTATTAATTAGGTTGAACATGTAAGAGAGTGTTCTTCAGCCAACTGTTCATTTCTTTCTGCAAAGTCCTTTGTCAGTGGAACCAAACTACTATTCAATAAAACCAGAAATAAATTCATTTGTAACCTGATCATATATGAAATAATTTCATATCAGAATGATGCTGATATTGTTAAGTATAAAACACAAAAAATATACAATATCCTATTATGTCGTTTTAAAAATGTTTCTGTGGATGATCCCATCAATTCCAAAAAGGCCAGGACAGAGGAAAGTATCTTATAAGTACACATTTTTTTTTTTGTAGATAGAAAATATAATTTCTTTCAGAAGGGAAAATTTTTTAATCATTTAGTGACTATTCACTGAACTTTCTCTAATGATCTCAGAGTAAAACCAATAATCAGACTGTAAAGTCTAGTTGTGGGGCAACTCCCAGGTATTGCAAGAGGTTAAGTCTCAGCACGATGAATCTATTGCCAGCATGGGTTGGACCCCCAGCCAGGGAGGTGACCTACATGGCACAGCAGACTTCTGTCTTACTCGCTGCTCCCCTCAGCGTGTATTTCAGTAGATCTGTACAAAATAGTACGGTGTTACCTCACAGAAATTAAAGTAGGATCAGTATATGGCTCTGTATTCATGTCCAGGTTTATATTCAAAATAGTTGAAAAGAGGGTCAAATTGTTATTTAAATGTAAATGCTCAGTGCAATATTATTTACAGTTGAAAGGCAGATATACCCAAGCTATCCACCAATGAAATTGTAAACAAAAAAATATATATGTAGTGTATACATAAATACAATATTATGTGACCACAAAAATTAATGAAGTGCTGATGCATGGCACAATATGATGACCCCAAAGCATTATGAAAAGTGGAAGAGAACAGACACAAAAGGGCACATACTGCATGCATATACATATATGATATATTCAGAACAGATAAAACTATAGTGACAGAATGCAAATTGGTGATTTTCACATGCTGGAGGAAGGGAAGTTAAGGAAGAACTAATTAATAAATGCTTTACTTGGTGATAGAAATAGTTTTGAGCTAAAGTCAGGCGATGATTGTATCACATGTGAATATACTAACTGCCACTGTTCATAATAATTAAATTTGTTATATGAATTTTACTTTAATCGCTTTTTTTTAAGTTAAGCACATGATTGAACAATACAATATGAATAGATTATTAACAGGAACAACAAAACAAATCTCAAATGTTATAGTTATTGGAATAGCTGGAATCTTAAACAACAAACATTTATTTCTCACAGTTCTGAATGCTGTAAAAGACTATGAGGCTCACAGATTTGGGGTCTTGGTGAAATACCAGCTTTTTTGTTTGCAGCCATTAACCTCTCCTTTTATCGTTATATGGCAGAGAGAGGAAGACTACTCTTAAAAGAGCACTATTCTCATTCAGGATACCTCTACTATCATGGCTTAATTACCTCCCAGTAGCCTGGCTTCCAAATACCATCACCTTGAGGATTAAACTTCACCATATTAATTGTTCAGGATATAATATTCACTTCACACTCACCTGAAACTTGGTAAAACTGCTGAAAAAATAGAGATAAAGGAAACTTCTTAAAAGCAAATTGAAAAAAAAAAGTAGATTACCTATTAGGAACAATAGATAAACTACCAATGTCTCAATAAAAAGGTACATGCCAGAGCCAGTGAAATTTAAAAGTCTGGGAGAAAAGATACTATTATCTTAAAAAAAAAAAGTTCATAAAAAATTAAAAGTGTAGATAAAATCTTTTTTTTTTTAAACAATAGAAGTCTAAGAGAATTAGATATCAGAAGGATATTACTAATGGAAATATTAGAAATTTCTGTTACTGCTACAACTTTCTGTTGTCATAAGTAACATAAGTAGATATGGATGATTAGAGAAGCATGAAGGAATGAAGACCAAGAAAATGATTAAAAACCATAATAGTAAACATTATATTAAACCTAGCATTTGATTATTGTTATCAACATTTTCCAAAGGCACATTAGTTAAGAGGTCTTGTTAGAGTTGATACAGTGTCAGACCATCAACATTTTTTTTCTATTATTGAGATTTATACAGACTTTATTACAAATTTTTGTTATGGATTAACTGCTACGTGAAAATTTTAAACTATAATAACATCAAATTCATGTTTTTAATCTTTATGTGTAACAGTTTTAAAACAAACATTATTAATTTGCAGAATTACAGTATACTGAAATAGAAATGACATGTACATCAGAAAATGCAGAATATTTAGTCACAGTCTACTATATATCCAAGTGCTTTTGACTAAGTACTTTATATAAATAGTATCAAATAACATTTGTATTTTTGTGACTGACCTATTTCTTTTAGTATATATCTTAAGGTTCATTCCTGTTATAACATAAAGAAACTTTATTGCTTTTGAAGACTTTCCTTTTTAAGTCTAGACATATTAGTGTATATACGTACCATACTTTGTTTCTCCACTAATTCCTCCGTGGCTATTTAGGACACTTCCATATTTTAGCTCTTGGGATTAATGCCACTGAGAACAAGGGCTACTCATAGCTTTTATGGACTTGCTTTGAAGTCTTTTGCATATCTACTCAGAAGTAGGGTCCTAGACTCATGTGGTGATTCTACTTTTAACGTTCTGAAGAATTACCACGGTTTTCTAAACTGACTGTACCACTTTATCTTCCTAGTAAATTACTGAAATGACTGAAAATTTCACTAGCACTTACTATTTGATGATTCTTGATTGTACCCATCTTATTAGGTATGATATGATATCTTCTTATGGTTTTGATTTGCTCTTCCCTAGTTATAGAGATATTGACCATCTTTTCATGTGCTTATTAGCATTGTCATATCTTAGAACATAGGTCCATTTGTTGTACAAAAAATCTAAAGACATCCCTTACTTCCTATTCTATATTTAAAGGTTATTGTATAAATGATGTCAAGCATTATTCAGCCCATCCATATTTTAACATAGTAATTAATTTATGAATTATGCAAAATAATCTGGAAATGAGAATTCTGCATGACATCATGAATCACTTTTCATCTTCCTTCAGAGAATCAGTTTATATAGGAAGCTGTTGCTATCAAGATCTACACAGTGGGCTTATGAACACATTTTCATACTTTAAAGTTTGAAAAGTTCATGTCTGTTCCAATGTGGAAATTCAGATATCTTTAATTTATATTTAAAGAATATGAAAGTACTTAGGTTTCATATAAAAATATCCTTGGCCCTCCCTGGTGGCACAGCGGGTTAAAGCACAGCACTGAGAATCTAAAGCCGCTTCCACATGAGTTCGATTCCCACCTGACGGCGTGGAGACCACATGGCGTGGCAGACCTCTCCTGATCCACCCGCTGCTCCCCTCAGCAGTGTACTTCCTCGATCTGCCTGTTCTGCTCCCCACTCTGCCTCTGGTGAAGCCTCTTGCTGCCCCTGCACCTCTGGCCTGTACCCCAGTTCTGTATGCATAAATAAATAGATCTTTAAAAAAAAAAATCCTTGCCTACAAATCATTTATATGTATGGCCTTAATGTTTATTAATTATATAAGTTGATTTATGCAAGTTTAACCCATACCCAGAAATATTTAATATCAAACAATAACCATCTTTGAAAGCAAACATTACTGAATGTATTTGCTTCTGGAAATAATATTTAAATTCCCTAAAAATATCCCACAAAGGATCAAGTTGTCATTTCTTTCTAAGTATTTTTGTATTGTGTATATAACTATACAAGGAGAGAGAGGGAAAAGGAGAGAGAGAGGGAGGGAGGGATTAAGGGAAGAAGAGAAGAGAAGAAGAGGAGGAAGCTATTGGAAAGGAGGAGGGTAAAGAAAAAAGAGAGGGAGTGAGAGAAAAGAAAGGGAAGAAAATTAGTTATGTTTAAATCTGAATAATGTTGAGACAATTTTTCTTTGTTGATTCACTGTGAATAAAAAAGCTCATGTAGCTTTACATTAACAAAAACTTTTATATTCATTCTGGAATATAATAAATGTTTTTGTAATAGAATCATTCAACCAGGTATGTCAATAAAATGTTAAGCCTGATGAATTTGAGAAAAAAAAAAAACACTCTGTATGTGACAAAATAATGAAACTTACTGAGTACAAAAGCTTTGACCAAGTTTATCAGCTTATGGCTCCCACACTGGACTGAGTCACTTTGCACAAGTCAAGAATAATAGCAAAGACAGGAGATGAGCATAGCACTTACAGTTCACCCCGGTTGCTAATGTTAGTCATTCCTTTGATACTATTGAGCACATGCACTTGCTCAGCTTTGATCTAATTGCAATCAAGACCTCTTCAGATTTTCTCCAGAAGCTTATTAGAATAATAGATCAACAAAGGAATTTATGCTCTTAGATTTTATATAAGGTAACCTTTCATGATTCTCTAATAAAAATTAAAGTAGTTGTGTTATTTAATTATGAAATATGTAACCTCATTTCAGCTTTCCTATCAGGCGAGTATTGAAGCTGACACTTCAATTGAATTTACCCAAGGGTTCAGAAGCTTCGAGAGTTAAACACAAGCAGCTATCAAAGCACAGGCATCATCACAGACTCCCCATACCTAATTACTACAAGTGAAAAGTTTCCTCCTGAGAGAGACCACTTTCATTCCAAATCTGACAGGTAGAAATTAGTTGCCTAATGGAATGGAATAGTTCTGCAAATTGAAGGAATTAAGTGTGCTTTTTTAATTTAAGCTCCCTCTAAATTAGATTTTAATTTGGATCCAAATGTGAAGAGGTTGATGACATGAAGCAGCTTAGATTGGCCTGAAGCCAATTATTTTATATTGCCCTTCTCCAGACAAAGTGTGTCTCTTTTATAGCCACCAGCCATTATGGGGGAGAAAAACTGCCATGCCTTAATCAAGGGGAGTTTTCTTGAGTGCCACTGTGTCACTTTGGATTATTGCTAAATGATTTGTTTCTCTCTCTAAGTCATCCTTATGTCATAGGTTTATTTGAGGTTGATCAAAGGATGTATTTGTATGTTTATTTTTAATATTTTTTTATTAAAAGCTTGAATTAGGGTATAGAATAGGCAAGCAAATAACACAGACAATGACCACAAAATTAATGTTTTCTGGGAAAGAGGGAAGAAAATATTTTATAATTTAACATTTAAGCTGGAAAACCTTTTTCATTTCTCATCAAAAGTTAATCCAAAAGTAATGGAGCTATCGTGGCCCACTAGAAGTAGAAGCTACCAAAAAGAGGCCATTTATATAACCTTGCTCCAATTATAGTGATTCCTTTCTCAAGTAATAAAATAGCAACACCAAAGAGATCAATACAGTGATTATTTCTTACAATAGGTGACTGGTGGAACATTCTTTCAGCACATAAAATTCATTGAATAAATGTAAATTACTATACATTTGAATTGTGATGCTCAAAGAGTATCTGTGAATGGCATCAGAATGTATATGAACTAAGAACTTCACCTCTTGGATATGGACTTATTATATTTGAGGACATGCTATATTTTATTTCAGTAAGAACAGCCTCTTTTTTTAATATTTCAGATATAAAATCCAAATGGCTATGAAATTATTCATTAAAACATTAAAAAGTTTGATATGCATGTACTGATAATGATGATATGTAATTCCAATATTAGCGCATGTAATTCAATTTATGAAATAAGAATATGTAGAGGAGGCTTGAATTAGGGTATAGAATAGGCAAGCAAATAACACAGACAATGACCACAAAATTAATGTTTTCTGGGCAAGAGGGAAGAAAACATTTTATAATTTAACATTTAAGCTGGAAAACCTTTTTCATTTCTCATCAAAAGTTAATCCAGTCTATTGCCTCTACATTACTAACGACCAAGTACTGTTATTCCTGGGTAATGCATAATTTTTAAACCATTTTTTAGGAGGAAGAGTTTTCAAAAATAAAGTTCCAATTATTCACTAAGGAGGCTGGTAATTGGAACAGGCACAAAAATATGAAAATGGAAAACCTAGAATTTCAATAAAAAGGGGTATGTTCAAGTTAGGAGTTTCAACAAGAAGAAGACTATGAGCTATGGTTTGAGTGTTTCTTTGATTAAGTACTATCTCCTACTCTAAAGAAAAAATACTTTCATTTAATTGAAATGTAAAGAAACAGTTAAGTGAACATATATGTACTTTATTTATTTGGATGATAGGTTCATTATAAATATTTATTATATTTTCTTTCTGTAGCAATAAAATACAGCGGCAAATGACAAAATAATATTTGTAATTATTGTCGGCTGTAAATAATTTCCTCCCCTGTAAGTAATTTAAAGCTGAGGAAAATGTTTGTATCAAATTAATGATATTGAGGAGTTGATATGTTTGTAGGGAATTTTCAGACCTGTTTTGAGTCCTAGATGCACTGCAGAAATTGTAATACCATACTTCTATATCACTTTTGCCCCACAGACATTTACTTGTAAGTGTGTGTGTGTATGTATGTGTATATAAGAGTTTGTGTGTGTGTATGTGTGTGTGTGTGAAATGAGAAGTTAATAAATCAAGGTTCAATGCTAACACCAGTGTCATGTTTAACAGAAATCTTTGCAACATAAACCCGGGATCCTGAGTTCCACACTCCCAGTTAAGTGTGAATCTGAGCTTTCACTTGCCATCACATACCTTGACTGCAACAGTCTACAGGGAAAGGCTTTGTATACATTCTGTTTTTGGCTTATTTTGTTTTGTTGTTTTCTTTACCAGTAAGTGAACCAGAAATACAAGGTAAAATCAAAGTCCCTTTGAATTCATATTCTCAGCTTTGCAATAGTCAATAATCCATGACCTGGGTCACTAGGTAGATAAAGTCACTCTTGGGTCAAGGTGGCTCTCAGGTCATTTTGTATACAGTTGCATGGAAGAATCAAACACAAGTCCTTTTTGGAAAAAGATCACTTATCCTAGGTTCAGGCAATTCCTACAAATATGTTTTAAAGGCAGTGATCAACAGCAGCCGTCAGTCAAAAATACCATCAGTGAGATCGAGTAGAAGCAAGAGTTATAGTGGGTGAAACCTTGTCATCCATCATTCAGGAAGCACAAGTTCACTTCACAAGTTTAAAATAGAGTTACAGGAGGAAAACAGAGATTTACTAGGGTGAAGATAATATTTGATAGTTAAAAGCTGATTCTACAACATGAGAAAATTATTTTAAAGAAGGCCAATGGCTTATTAATTAAAATAAGCTTTAGAGACAGGTAGTAAAACTAAAGTGATTTTTTTTATAAAAGAGAAAAAATGAAAAATTTAAATCTAGTTCGCCTGAAGAATTCCTAAAACTCAACAGCAAAATTAAGATATAGGAAAATGGACTTGTACGGACACACTACTGAAAAGAAAATCATAATGATCAACTATATTGGAAATGAGAGAACAAATAAATCCTAACAGAGAGTCGATAATAAACAACGTTTAAAAAATTACATTATCTATTTATGAAGAAGAGTATATCAGTAATATGCAAGGCTGCTGATAACATTCATGAAAATAATTTATAAAATGATTTTATATTGTTATTAAAATTGTGTATACAGTGCTTTAGGCCCATGAATTTCAATCTTAGATGTATACCATAAAGGAACATATGCATAAGAATACCAATATAGATATATACGACCATTCATACAAACACTGTTCTCAATAGATATCTAATAAGTTAGATATCACCAAGTATCCATCAAGGATAAAAAGCTATATAAAGTATAAGTGAATTGTGGTATATTCACTTATTATTCAAGAATGTTATAAAATAAATACACTTATACATTTATGCAAAAAGCATAGGTGATTTTATAAACATAATGTTGAAAGGATCAAGATATAAAGATTCTATCATTATTCATTTTACATAAACTTAATTAATCTGTAGGTGAATGAATGCTCATTTTGTAAAATAATACAGTGAAGGCAATTGTTAATTACAAATACCAGGAGGATGATTATCTCTTGCATTTTTACACTCATTAATATGTTTCTACCTTTTGTCCCTTTAGAAAAGTTAGCTATTCAAGTTTTCAGCTATGAAATTCTTTGTCACAGGACACAGGGCAACATTTTGGGGTTATGTAGCCCAAGAACTGATTCATTAAGAGAAGAAGATAATAGTTCTTGGTTGAGGAAGTTGCTTCTGTTTGTAAATTGTTGGAGCTAATTCTGTATGTCAACATGACTGAGCCATGAGGTGCCAGATATTTGGCCAAACATTATTTGAGTATTTTGCTAGGATGATTTTGAATGTGATTAACATTTAAATTGGCAGACATTACCATTAGATTAAATTAACATTTTAATCAGTAGATGTCTATAATTGATCTATTAACTGACACTCCCTTGGAAATAACAGTCAAATTTCAGTGGGCTAAATGGGGAAAAGAATATATATGCTACCTCCATGATTCTAATAATAGACCCAAAAGACCATCCTAAGGGAAATCACAATTGACAGGTCTGCAAAGCTTTCTTAAATACTGACTCCTCCCCCACTTTGGTCACTTCTGTCCTATAGTAAAGATATAACTTGTCAAGTGACTAAGTATTATTTTTTCAATTACCTAGGCAATAGTGGATAATCCAGACTTAATTTAATTGATGGGGAAAAGGAGAAAATAACTTTAACTATCTACTCATTCAAGTGAAATGAAATCAGTTACCCTTATTACACTAATCAAAGAAGTCTCATTTTTTTCTTAACTTTTGCCTCTGAACCCCATCTATTGATATGCCTTTCTTGTTTTCCATTGATTCAAAACATTCAAGCCACACAAGCACACACACACACACATGCTAATCAGAAAAAAAAAAAGATAATTATCAATGCACTTTTTATTTAAGGCTAATAGAAGGAATTATGTATTCATAAAAGCATATGTGTTGCCAGTATAGTCAGTGAAATGGATAACACAAATTAAATAATGCCCTTAGTTATAAAACAAATAATCCAGTTTGATGAAGCACAGACAACTGTAAAATTGTTAGTTGTATTAAAAAGAGCTTTTCAAATAAGCAGATATTTAGAGATTACTAATTCTGGATGCCTTAGGATATTTTAAATTATTCCTATAATTGTCTAAAATTCTAGAATGCCTTTTTTCTCTCCATCTTTTCAAACAGTTCTTTCCATTGTAGACAATCCATTTATTCAATATTTAAGGCCCCAAATCAAATATTTCTAAGAATATTTACATTTTAACTTGACTTTTTAGCAGTCCTTTAAATATTCAGGCATGCTTTTCTATCTTTATTCGATCTAACATATTGGCTGAACTCAACATCAAAAATATACACAAACTAATACACAGACATCTCTCTAAAGAAAATACTAAAATGTCTAGACACTTAAAGAGGTTCTCAAAAGCTCTAATTATTAGGGGATATAAATCACAACTATGAGATAACACCTCATATCCATTAGGGTGATGGATAAAATCAGAAAATAATTGAATAAGGATGTGGTAAAGATGCAGAATAACTGAAATCCTTGTGCAATTCTGGTGGGAGTATAAAATGGTACAGCACTGCAGAAAAGAATATTTAATAACCTCATGAATTACAAATAATGTTATCATATTACTCAGCAATTCTATTTCTGGGTATATACCCAACAGAATTGAAAGTAGGATCAGGAAGAATTATTTGTGTACCTATGTTCATTGGAGCTGTATGAAGTTACTGAAGTATGTAAGTAAGCTAAGTACCCGACAATGAATGAATAAGCAACATGTCGTATATACACAGAGTAGAATATTATTCAGCCTTAAAAAGGAAGGAAATGTTGACATACAAAGTACTGCAAAATGAAATACAATATACTAAGTGAAATAAGTCTGCCACAAAAGTAAAAAGTGCTTTTATGGTTCTACTTACATGAAGCCATGGAGTTAAAATGTAGGATTTGTTTTGCCTGCAGCTATCATAAAAGCAGTAAATAGTTACTGTTAAATAACTTTTAGTTTTACAAGATAAAAGGTGTTCTGGAGGTAGATGCCCTGGAGTTTTAGCACAATATTTTGATAGTATTTAGTACCACTATGCTATACACTTAAAAATTAAGGTGGTAAATTTTATATTCTGCATAATTTGCCACAAAACAATTAGGAAAAAAAAGTATTGGCTAATCTACTTATTATGCTAGACATAATAATTTTAGGCTCATAGAGATGAACAACTAAAAATTCCCTGCACAATATTAATGTCTCCTAGAGGACACAATATAGAACAAAAATTTGAAATGGAAACTACAGACATACTTCTGTAGTAGCTACAAGATATTATCACTTGAAAGCAACATTTTTTCCAGGACAGGACAATTCATTTAAGATCCTTTCATATTGCCACTATTATGTGTGCATGGTGTTTAGCAAATTCAGAAGTATGAATATACAGATATTGTTTTAACTTAATAAAATGCTATCATTCATTTATCTTTATAAAACAAGTGATGTTGATGAAGGCACTCTACTAATCGGTATTTCTTAATCATCTAAGATTATAAGAAATACATGTTGCTGCTTCAACTAATCTGTTTCCATAGTGTCTTTCCTATTTTAACAGCATTCTCATTGTACAGGTATTTTCTTCTCTATTTCTTCAACTCCTCTGGAGAGTTACCCTTTATTAGACACTTAGGGTACACCTGTGCTTCACATAGGCCATTCCTCTTTTAATATAGAATAGCTAGACCAGCTATTATGGTGGAATGAGATTTACAAGCAATTTCAATATCCCTAAGTAAGTTTGATAATCTAGCAAAGCTATTAACATAGGTAACATAAGAAGCTGAAGTGTACTATTAAAACTGTTGAGATTGAATCTTTGTTGGCAAACTATTTTATCAATGAGTGACATAATCACATGTATTGCAGTATTTTATGTCTGAGTAAAGGATGAATGCTATCATGGTATTGTTTTTATTTTCCCTAATCTTACACTGTAGATTTCAACTTCTTTTATAGGAAACATCTGCCCTATTACATAGAGATTTAGACATGGAAGAAAGTTATAAAGAGAGAAACCAGAACTATTGTAAAATTGATCTTCTAGGAAAAAAAAAATTAATACTGTATTATGGTACTATTTTACAAATATATTTCAAAAAGTTACCCTTTCTTTGCATAATTTTGTGGCTTGCTTTCATTTTTAACATTACATTCAGGCCATTTTTCCATATTATTAAGCATTTCTGAAAATTGTATTTATATGGTTGCATAAAATTATATTATTTGTGGATATTTAGAAGTTTCTTATGTTACCTATGTTAATACAGAAACCTATATTAACTTCCTAATTTTAAGTAATATACTTTACACATATTTAATACATAGCATTTTATTTACCAGACTGGTTAATAAATATATTCAAATGATGAATTGAAATGTGTTGTTAAAACTGTTGATTTATATTACAAGAGACCTTAGAGATTTGATAAATTGAGATGCTTTTCAGTATTTGAAGATGTCACCCTCAAAGCATACTTTCTGAAAATACACATTATCCTTTTCCAAAATCATTGTGAATTGATCTCTTAAAAATGGTACCTCATTGTTTCAGTCATGGTTTCTTTTATTATACTAGTGAACTTGGATATTATATATACTTCTTTTATTGATTTTCACATATTTGTGTATTTGTTTATTTTCCACATTTTCCTACTGGCTTGTTTTCTGATTAGCTTATAAGAGATTTTTTTCTTTAAATCAACAACACAACTCGGTGACTGTCTAATATAAATATATATGTAAACTTTTCTCACATTTTACATCTCATTGAAAATGAGAATCACTGGGAATCATGAACTTTCTCACACCACAAAACTGTTTTGCAAACATATTATTTCTAATTTGTTCTGAATATCACTTAGGATACAATGTATATCTAATTTAATCAAGATTATTCTAGTATAACTTACTAGAAGCACTCAATTTGCACTTCCCTTTGTATGAATCCTTGTGGTATAAAAAAACTGTTAATCAAAATATTTAAGTAATTGCCCTTGAATCAACTAATTTTACTTATCTATTGTACATACTTTTCCTACTATCTGTCACCAGTCTTAGCCTACTGCAGTTGTATCCTCCATTTGAAGTCAGAAAACATGACTTAAGCAAATTACTAAATACTGTACAGTAATAAAATTTAATTTAGTTATTAAATGCTGTTAGTAATTAAATTAGTAGTATTCCACTGTAATATGTGCCACATATTTTGAAATTTTATTATTACAGTTGTAAGATCGGCTTATACCTGGGTATGTGATTCTGAGCCATAGATCACATCTCTTCAGATGGATGCCCCCTCCTGCATCTGCTACTCCATGGCCTCCACTAGGATCCACTGCACCCCCACTCCACACTGTTTTCCCGACCCCAGTTCTGTATGTACAAATAAATAAATCTTTTATACACACACACACACACACACACACACAAATAATGCAGTAAACTGTAAAAAAATAAAATAATTACCACTATTTTCTTCTCCAATTAAAAGTGACATGGGGGCCTCCTGGTGTCACATGGGTTAAGTCTCAGCTCTACCAAGCTGTTACCAGCCACAGTGGCAGGATTTCAATCCCAAGCCAGGGAGCTGACCCACATGGCGCAGCAGACCTTTCCTGTCTCACATGCTGTTCACCTCCCTCTTCAGTGTGCATCAGTGCATCTCCCTGTTTTGCTCCCCATTCTGTCTCTTATCCCCCAAACCTCTGGCCTAACCCAGTTCTTGTATGCACAAATAAATAAAAATAAATACCTTTTTAAAAAAATGTCAAGGCTGGAGAGACGGCAAGATGGCGGCAGAGTAAAGACGCCAAGATCACTGTGTCCAGGCTCGTGCAGGAATTTAGGACTTAAAACAGAATACAGACTTACATACTACGAGTTTCAACCCAAATGAGAACACCCGGGACTCACTAGAAGGAAGATAACTGAGGGAGAATCAGCAATTGGGGAGTTCTGATAAGGGAACTCCTATCCAGAAGTGCCACAGACAGGATAAGCAGAACCCTGCAGGGGCTCCCCAGGCTCCAGTGCTGCTGACAGAGGTTTCCAGCTCATTTGGCTAGGTGAGTGGAACCCAAGCCGTGGAAAAAGAATGTGCAGTGGGCACATAGAACCCGGGAGGTGGGGAGAAAAATGTGGTGATCTGGTGACTGTGGCAGCTGCAAGGCTTGCACCCTTTCACCCACATCCACAGCATAGGTCTGGAGGCTTATTCCCTGCATTAGTCACTAAGGCAGGGACAGCAAGTTCACAAAGCCCCTGAGATAAAAGGGTAAAAAACAAAACAAAACAAAACAAAAAAACAGAAAAATGGTTAGACTGAATCAAAACATGCCCATTAACACTCTCCCAAGTAGTAGGGGAAGACTGCTCAGGTAGAGATGGCTCTGAGTGAAAACAAAGAGCCCTGGAGGCCTTGAGGGAGGATGCATAGCCTGCACAACAGGGGGGTGTGCAGAACTAGGACTCAAGGTGTTATTAAACAGCAGTGGCCAGAAGACTTGTGAGCCAGTAAGGCACTGACTTGCAAGGCTCATAGTGCTCAGAAAATAAACAAAACCAGGGACTGGCTCAACCGCAGGCCCAGCTGTAATACTTCTAATGCACCCCACCGCCCCATGGCTGCATCCAAGCATAGAGGAAACCCAAGACATCAGAAGGCTACAAACATCAACAGGCACCTTCCAGAGACAAGGACTCAACAAGTTACCAGAAGAAGCTGAACACCACAAGAGTCCCCTGAGCATCACTGGCAGAGACGACAGACATAATTCCACACAGTAGGGACTGGCAAAACAGGAGGTATTGAAACACAACAAGGCTCAGAATACCCTCCTCAACTTAAGTGCCTGGAAGACCCTCTACCATCCTAGAAAGAATATCCAGAAAAGAATATCCAGAAAGAATGCCGGTCAATAATAGCAACACTGTGTCTCAACAAATAGAAAGTATTAGAAAATACATGGCAGGGAAAATAAGACAAACAAATATTCAAGCAAATCCCCAGGGTGAAAATTCACCACAAAAAGATCAAAGAAATAGAACGGCTCAGCCTACCAGATAGAGAATTCAGAATCATCATGATAAACAAGCAAAAAGAAGATGAGAAGGAAAAAAATGAAATGAGGAAAGCCATCAAGGAATTGAAGAATGCAAACAAGGGAATGAATGAAAGAAATGAAAAAAAAAAAAAAACGATATGAGACAAACAATCAATGAACTGAAGAAAGAAAATGACACATTAAAAAAGAAATGAAAACAGAATAGATGAAATAGAAGAATGAATCAACTCCCTTGAAGATGCAGAAATAAAGAGAATTAAAACAGAAAAAGAAAGAGAAATAAAAAGGAAAAGGAATGAAGTTTCACTTCAAGACCTATCTGACAGCATTAGGAAAGGAAATATCAGAGTTATAGGTATCCCAGAAGGTGAAGAGAAAGGCCAAGGAATAGAGAAAATATTCACAGAGATTATAGAAGAGAACTTCCCTAATATGGAGAAGGAGATGAAAGTAGATATCCAAGAAGCAAGAAGAACCCCAAACTACCATGATGACAGGAGAAATACAGCAAGACACATCATAGTAAAACTACCTAGAATACAAGATAAGGAAAAGATAATGAGAATGCCAAGAGGGAAGAAACAAATAATCTATAAAGGGAAACCGATCCAGATGATATCAGGCTTCTCTGAGAAAACACTACGGGCAAGAAGAGAGTGGAGGGACATAACTCAACCAACTCCAAACATCAAATGCCAACCGAGAATACTCTACCCTGTGAAGCTCTCCTTCCTCTATGAAGAAAGAATAAGGGCATTTTCAAACAGAAACTCTGCAATTTTGTCATGACTAAACCCCCACTCCAAAAACTACTACAAGAAGTCCTCAAATCAAATCCAACAGAAGAATGAACAAGAACAGTTCAAAACAAGGAATAAAAATACAAAAGGACCAAAATGGCAAATGTAGGTGCCAGTGTATCAATATTATCTCTAAATGCAAATGGCTTAAACTCACCAATAAAAAGACACAGAGTTGCAGGATAGATTAAAAAACAGAACCCAACATTCTGCTGTCTGCAGGAAACACATCTAACTGCAAAAGATAAGAACAGATTGAAAATAAAAGGAAGGAAAACAGTTCTACAAGCAAATGGACCAAAAAAGAAGGCAGGAAAAACTATACTTACATCAGATAAAATAGACTTCAAACTAAAAAAGGTTAAGAGAGACACAGAAAGCCACTACATTATGATTAAGAGGACAATACAACAAGAAGACAATCATCAACATATATGCACCAAATGAAGGAGCACCAAAATATATCAGGAAACTACTGTCATCTATGAAAACATATATCAGAGAAAATACATACATAGTAGGAGACTTCAACATGCCACTCTCCACAATGGACAGATCAACAAGACAAAAAATAAGCAGAGACACTAAAGCTCTGAACAAGGACCTGGACAACATGGGTCTAGTGGACATCTATAGAATACTGCGCCCTAGAAAATCTGAGCACACATTTTTCTCAAATCCACATGTATCATTCTCTAGGATTGACCACATACTGGGTCACAAGATAAATATCAATTGATACACTAAGATCGATATCATACCAACTATATTCTCCGACCACAAAGGAATCAAACTAGAAATAAACCATATGGAGAAGGCAAGAAACTCACCTACCACATGGAGACTAAAACCCACACTACTGGAAGACCATTGGATCAATGAGGATATCAAAGAAGAAATTAAAAAAAAAATACTTGGAGAAGAATGACAATGATGACATAAATCTCCAAAAATGTATGGGAGACATTAAAAGCAGTCATAAGAGGAAAATATATAGTAATACAAGCTCACATAAAGAAACAAGAAATAACTCAAAGAAACAACCTAATGTCCCACCTTAAAGGAAAAAGAACAACAAAATAATGCAAAAGCCAGCAGAAGACAGGAAATAATAAAAGTCAAATCAGAAATAAATGAAATGAATGTTAGAAAAACAGTCCAAAAAATCAATGAAACCAAAAGCTGGCTCTTTGAAAAAATAAACAAGATAGACAGGCCACCGGCCAGGCTCACATAGAAAAAACAAGATAAAGCACAATTAAACAGAATCATAAATGAAAGAGGAGAAATCACAACAGATTCAGCAGAAATCAAAAGAATAATCAGAGAATACTATGAGCAACTATATGCAAACAAATTGGACAATTTAACAGAAATGGACAAATTTCTACAACTCTACAACCACCCAAAGCTAAATAAAGTAGAATAGAACAACTAAACAGGCCAATTACAAGCAAGGAAATTAAAGAAGTAATCAAAACCCTCCCTATACATGCACATGCATGCCCTGGAACAAAAGGACCAGACCCCAAAACAACATACAAAAGTTTGATTTATAGAAGGAATGTGAGGGAGAAGAGAAATGTGAGAATATTGGAGAAGGATGAATGCTGCAAAGGAGCAGGAAGAGAGCTCTGAGTCGGAGTAATGTATCCTCTAGTTCAGGTGATGCCTCTTGAGTCAGAGAAACAGCCAGCATGCACAACACCACCCTTCACTCGTGTCAGCTAACAGAATAGATTACATATAGACTTCTCTGGAAGCTAAAATAAAACAAAACAAAACAAAACAAAACAAAAAACAAACTGACGTCATGATCATGATTGCTCAGGACAACTTTAGATCCAACAATTCTGTCTCTTTCCTTCCTCCTTCCCTGTAGTCACCTAAAGGAAGCCCAGTTAATGGTGGGCCAGGAATGTAGGCCAAGTTGCCTGCATGTGGAGTAGGAGAAATGGCATCCACTCTCAATGACCTGTCAAGCATTCTGTAACAAACACACATCTTGAATAATCTCTCCATCTCAAAGTATTTAACATATTTATATCTTCAGAATAACTTTGGCATAAGAATTAATGTATACATAGGTCACAGATGATTAAGACGTTGGCAACTTTGGAGGGCCCAAATGGCCCTCCATTCATCCTATCACATAGACTCCCAATGTTAATTTTGACCACATGTTTAATGTGTCACCCCAAGATTTATTATTGCATGACTAAAAGATAAGACTTAAACCTTGGTTTTAATTGCTTATTCTTTTTAATCTTTATGTTAAAGAGATATGAAAGCTATAAAATTAATTCAGAGGTCATTTTACATTCTTATTATTTTAAGAAATTGATAAGGAGGTAACAGAACCATTCTACAAATAATGCAGGATTACACTTGAAAATAAGTCCTGCTTACTCAAATTCCTGAACTGTGTTGCTATAATATAGCTATTGCTCAGTTATCAATACATATGCGTGGTTGCTTTTATAGCAATTATCCTCTGATAATTCATTTATTTGCATGAATTAGAATTAAATTCAAAAGTTCATTTAAAAACAGAAGTCAAAATCTTGTTTTGTGAAGGCTTTTTAAGCAGCTAATTCAAGACTAGAAATATTTCAGCATGTCTCACAATGTGCCTGTACAAACTTTAAAAAGTGCCTTTACAAAGTAAATAGCTGAGTCAGCAATGGGTTTACAACTCTGAGGACATCTTACTTAAAAGAATCTAATACTAAGACCTCCAAATAATCTGTAACATTGATATCTTCAGAACTTCTTAAAAAAAAGGGAAAAATCAAAATTCTTTCACACAGTGTTCAAAGAAAAAAGAACATCTAATGTCAATCAATAGGCAAAAAAAAAAATAATTATCTCACATCAATGAGGTCAAGACACTGAAAATCACGCTAGGATATATGTTTATGTTTATAAGAAACATTTAAATAAAGAGATGAAAGAAAAAAGATTAAATGAAAAGAAGTAACATCTAAAGAATGGTGATTTGAAAATCCTGAAACTCATTAAGAGAAATATTGATTGGTTACTCCCACAAAAATAATTCAAAAATTACTCACAAGGACAACAGAGTCAGACATGTCGAATTTTGAGGAACGGTAGTTGGGTCAGTGAGGCTAAGGTTGCTGCTGTTAAGGTTGGTGCTGTTACATCCTGATGATCTGCTTATTTGTGTGACTTTGACTTAAATTCAAAAATTCCTTTAAAAGCAGTGGTCTTTGAGTCAGTGGGGCTAAGGTTGCTGCTGTTACAGCCTGCCTACCCCATCTGCACAGGCAGACTCCACAGATGGGTTTGCCATTTTCTTGCTAAATTATCCAAGTCTGCACAGGTTTTGTTACCTGGGAAACCTATAACCCTGTCCTTCACCTTCTCTGCTGAATTCTCACAAAGGTCACATTCCTCTTATGCTAATTATGTGCTTTTAGTCCTTTCTGAGGAACTGAGGGTGGAGTTAAACAGCCAGGCTTGGTTTATAGCCAGACATGTGGGCCTTGCGGGGCTTTGGATTTTCACAGGTTTGCTTTTGGGGTCCCAGCTTAACAAAACTGGTAGGACATATTCACCAATTTATCTCTCTCTTTCTCCCTGGGTCATCCCTTTCTTCATTTTATATATAAGCCCTTTATTAACCTTGTTGTGAGTGTGACTACAGTTGAAATCTCATTATAAGCCCCATTTAAACTGAGGACCCACAGTCAGGTAACCTATTTCACATTGGGGTTGCCCTGTAAAATTACAGTTCAATTCTTCTTCTTAAATGTTTATTCCAGGGGAGTTTCTATTGTAAAATGCAGGGAATCCTATTACAATTTCTTATTCTTTATAGTTTTTGATAGGGTCACAGATATTTAAATTTACTGATTCACAAGCCAGAAAGAGAACAATAAATACTGGATGGTGTCCTTATATGTGAAATATAGAAACAAAGACAGATATTAAAACTAACCCTTGGCCCTCCCTGGTGGCGTAGTGGGTTAAAGCACAGCACTGAGAAGCTAAAGCCGCTTCCACATGAGTTTGATTCCCACCTGCCCCGGAGGTGACCACATGGCGTGGCAGACCTCTCCTGGCCAGCCCTCTGCTCCCCTCAGCAGTGTACTTCGTAGATCTGCCTGTTCTGTTCCCCACTCTGTCTCTGGTGAAGCCTCTCGCTGCCCCTGAGCCTCTGGCCTGTACCCCAGTTCTGTATGTAAAAATAAATGAATAAATCTTTAAAAAAAACAACAACAACAACAAAAAAACTAACCCTTAAAGGCTGACAGTGGATCTTTGAGTTTCAACAGCTAAAGGGAAGAACAAGGGATAGAGATAGGGCAGAGCACAATGGACTGGCAAAGGATTATATTTTCTTCTCTTCCCTGCCCTGCCTTCTGCTAAGTAGTTTCCACAACGCAGTCCCATCAAGCATGTGTTACATATGGACAAGACCTCAATTTCTTGTTATGAAGTAAAGCTCACTGGTCATTAAACTTCTCTTCACACTCTCCTAAAATTTTTGAAACACTATCAATTCCTTCATATTTTTTTGAAATTGACAAGATTTTCTTTTAAAAGAATTACAAAAATGTTATGAGCCTTGAAATTTTAAAATTAATTTGTTTTGGTGCACTTTTAAATGTGTACAATGATATCTGAATATATAACAATTTGATACTGAAAATCATTTCTTTAGGAAAGAAATCTCACTTTTACCAATCAGAATTTCGCTATCTTCTTAGATTCATAAGTCCATTCCAATTATTCCATATAACTTTATCTTGAAGTAATATATTTGCAAAATTATTTTGTATTCTATAATACCTATTTATAACTATGGGGTTACTGCTTGAATGACCTCTACTTATATGCTAAGTTATTCTATATTGTATTTTCATTATATATCTATTATTATGAAACTGATGAAATATATTACAAAGTTTAATGAATTATTATGATAACCAATAAATATTTCTAAAATTAAACCTTCTAATAAGATGTAAGAGGATTGTTTTCTCTTAATTAATATGCTTATTGAGAATGATAAATTTTTAATTCATGAATGAGAAATAAATGGTTTAGCATTAATTCTCTTTCTGCATATCCCTTTAATTGTGTGAACTCAGAAAATTTGTATATATAAAACAATAGATAAGAAGGGAAAGAATTTTATTAGAGAAGTATAATTTAATTATTTGTATTGCACCCAACTATCATATAATGATCTATGTGTTGAAAGTCATATAACGATCTATCACCAAAAATTACTTTTAATGATTTATCAGCTGACAGCTAGATTAGATTTTCCTTTCATTTCATTGTTTCCAGAGAATTCTTAATTGCTGCTGAAAGATTTTTATGATGGCTACTTTATAATCTTTGTCAGAAAATCCCAACCTCTGATTATTCTAGTGTTGACCTCTTAACTGTCTTTTCTCAGTCATGTTGTGATTGTCTTTGCTATTGAAATTGCTGATTTTTCTGTCTTTTCTTGGGCACTTTAGACATAAGACTAGATTCTGTACAGACTACTTTTTTTCTTGCATATACTGATGATTTAAATATAGTATGATTTATACATGTGTGTATGTGTTCACTTCATAGACTGCATTTTTGCATCCTAAATATATAACAACTTGATACTGAAAATCATTTCTTTAATAAAGAAATCTCACCTTTACCAATAGAATTTTTGTATCTTTAAGAGACAGTTATAAATGAGGATATAAATTAGATACAGAAATGGTTACTGTTTCCATTTTGTTACTGGATCTGGGGCTTTTTGGGTTTTCTGTTTCTTTATGATTCAGCTCTAGAATGTTGGATGTTTCTCAGGATGCATTTCTGCATCCTGTGGATGCAAAATGTGGAGAGGTATCTTGAGAAATGCTACTTCTTAATTTATCCCAAAGATGGTGGGAAAAGAAACTCATTGTTGGGGGGGGGGGCTGGGAGTGGGAGTATGAGTTATTCCATATAACAAGCAAAAGTAAGTAAGCAAAGGGACACACTTACTAGTTTTGATGCTTTGCTCCAGTGGAGAATTCAACTATGAGGTTCTGCTGGTTCCAGATGACTGAAAAGGCAGAAACAGTACCAATTAGTTCCACACCTTCTACTTGGTTAATTCCAGATGGAAGCTGTTGTTTAGCCTCCTGCTATCCCTCATTGACATCAGTGATGGTGCAACACAGTCAACATCCACCCCGCTTGCAGTACCTTGTTCATTCTCATTATAACAGGTGGGGTTGGAGAGTCAAATTCCTATTTGGCCCTGCTGATAACAAGACAGGGGTGGTGTGGGTGGATCATATTGCTGACTATAACCTCAGCTTGCACCAATTAACTTTTGTTTCTTCAATAGCTAGATCCCACAGATACCACTCTGGAGTAAAATTCAGCACCTGTGCTTCTATCAGGTAGAGGATGGAAGATCAACTTCTTGTTCACCTGTCCCCACTTGGTAGGTGGGCGAGGTTAGGGAGGGGTAGGTGAAGATGAAAAAAAAAAACTACTCAGCACTGTCCTACTAAAAGCATGATCATGGTAGTGAGCTTTTTTCCATTCATGGGAAAGATGGACATTATCATAAAATTTTCTAAAAGTTACATTTTTGTTCCTCTGCTATAAGATGAAATTCAGATCTTAATGTGCTAACTTCAACATGGTTAGAGATGTTTCACTTATGACACAAGAAAAATACATAGACTTAAAATTATAACTTATTTGCAGAAATACATATTGCATTAGTATAAGCACACAATTAAGTTGACAGTAAAGGGAGGGGTATTATGAAACACTAAGATGAGAATCAGTAGACCATTGTAAAAGTTGGGAAGAAAAGGTTTTTGGTTACTGTTTCCATTTTGTTACTGGAAATGGGGCTTTTCAGGCTTTCTATTTCTTCATGACTCAGCTCTAAAATGTTGTAGGTTTCTAAAAATGTGTCTATTTTTTCTAGGTTGTCCAGTTTCCCATATAATTATTCATATATTTATAGTATCTGTTTTAACTTCTGGTCATATTTGTGATTTCTCCTTTTCTGTGTGTGTCTGTTTTGTTAATGTTTTCAAATAACCCACTGTTGGTTTCAATATTCATACATATTGTCTTATTCATCTCTATTTTGTTGATTTCCTTCCACACAAAGATTTATTTTGAAAACTACCACAAAATATCTTTGTTTCTATTTTCAACCTACTTATGTTGGATAGCTTTCTTGTTATTTGGGATACTTAGTTGGGTAGCATTTTTTGCCCAATATTAAGTAGTAATGTAACTGATTTACCATGATGTGTCCTTTGATTTTTGTTTGGGTCAAGAGTTTCTGTGAACTTAATTATACAGTAAAAATCAATATGAAAAATAGGGACTAGGTGGGAGAGACATCATTTAGAAGGGTTAGTATAATAAAACACACTACTGTAATCAGGAGAGGGGGGACTCAATTTTTCTTTCAAGGGAAGGAGTCTTTTAAAGAGCAGACAAGGCTAGAAATAGCTAGTTGTGAAAGAATAGTATAGTTCGATTGTTTATCCTGAACTTAACCAAGTCTCATAGGCTACATTAAGGTGTAATTTAATTCTAGACTGAAAGCCTGAGAATCTAGGAGGATTCAAAGTGGATCCTAGGCATCTTATGTTTGAGAAGGGAAGATGGATCAAGAAGAGAGTGAATTTGCCTTTCCTCTGTCTTTGTTTTATTTTGAATCTCTAATTTGAATGATGCTAATCCTCATGAATGAAGGTATATCTCTTAACTCTTTATACTGAATGAAATGTCAATTTCTTCAAGAAACATCTTTACAGATATACCCAAAACTGTTTTACTAGATGTTTGGGTATCCCGAAGCCCAGTCAAATTGACAAATTAAACATCGCAAACTCATTTTTTGTTTGTTTGTGGTCTGGAACAAACCATTAATTTTATTAATATGAATTTAAACCTGATACTTATAGGGAAAACACCTTCTTGTGCCCTCTCTATTATTTTAAATGCATAATTGCCTCTTTTTAAATTTTATTCTTCTATCTATATTTTATATTTAATATATCAAATTGTTTAAAAATATTCAACTTTAATTTGAATTAAATTAAGTTATGTTTGTTTATTAGGGTGGTGAAAATATCTTCACTACATTAAATTGTACCATTTCAAAGGCTATACATTCCACTACAGCTCAGCTAATTACCTTTATTCTTTATTAGAGCTTCTATACTTAATAAAAGTTAATAAATAATAACATTACTTATACAAAACAAAACTCTTTTACTTAACAAAATGCCATGCATTTTAGAGCCTTGGAAGATAACAGATAGATATTTTATTACAAAGAACTTGAAAAGAAAATTTAAGATCCATATTGGAGCTATACTTTTACTACTTTACTATACTGACAAACCGTAAGTCAATCAGTCAGGCAGTACCATTACCACCTTTGACCATTAGTAACAAGAATTGGTTTGCAGAGAGCTTAGGTAGAGCTCTGTGTTTAGGACATTGATTACAAACCTTGCTATTGATTTTGGGACACTTCCATATTTTTCTTGAAAACACCAGGGTAAATAGAAACATTGGCAATTTTGAAGAAATTAGAAAATTAATATTGGGGTATCACACAATTGATTTTGTGAGGACATCTATTGGCACTGATGCTCATCAGAGTAATTTATAAATCTTAAAGCACTATATAAACTATAATTTACTGAGCTAGAGAGAATTGTTGAAAGAAATTATGAGTCTAGATTGAAAGTAAATCCTTCAGAGTTGAACTGACAGCTTTGTTTTGAACAGAGCTTTGTTTTGTTTTTACTTTTGTTTTGCTTTCCCACTCTTCTTACTTTTCTGTCACATTCAATGACAGAATCACATCTGTTTGAACACATGTTTGCTGACTTAGGGAAACCTCAGCTGTACTAATCACCAGTAGTGAAAGAAATAAAAGATGCTTTTTCCTTTATTTTCTTTAGTTATATAGTGAGCTGTCTCAGCTGCCTATAAACAGTGGGCCCTCCAACTACCCCAGGCAAAACTATATTTTATGTTTTGTTAACACATAAAAATAAAACATTTTATGTTTTAAGTTATGAAACAGATCAAATGATGAATATAATTTATTATTTATCATCTAGTTCATTTTTCCAGTGATGGCTTTCTCTACATTGTTGCTTGTCCTTCTACCTTAGGGAGTTTTCAAATATTTTAATAATTTGAGCACTGCGATGCTGCGAAATAATCACAGCCAGAGGGTATTGCCCATACAATGCTATATAACGCCTGCAGATTATATTCTCAAATTTGCTCTGCTCTCTTATAGCACTTCTGAAATCAAATCAAACTTCTCTATCAGACTTAGAATATTGAAGAATAATATACTTCTTAGTATTGTTAGTCTAGTAAATTCATATAATAATGGATTAATAGTAATTTTCACACAGAATCTTATTGCACATAATCTATACATACAACTTCACCATCTTAAAAGAATTTCTTGCATAATTTAACTGAAAATTATTACCATCAACTCTCTCCTACAAGAAAAAAAAATTGGCAGATAGGTGCTATTGGGTTCTCATGCATCGTTTCAGAAAATTTCTCCCCATATTTTATAAACTTGGCAGATTTGGCTTTGAGATTTTTGTGAGGCATAATTTTTATTATTTGGACAATAGACCATTTGTCAGTATATTTTAATGCCTTACTCTAGTCTTCATGACTGGTTAAGTAGAATAAGTCATAATAATAATATCTTGGCAGATGAAATAGTAAATATTCCTTTTTCTTAATAGATAGTTAAGTTGTACCATTGTAAATTCACAAAATGCTTTGCAAAGTGCCATGACACATTGACTGTGCAGCATATCAAGAGTAACTATGGACACTATTTTAAAAAGGAGGATATGTGTTAGTGGGAAGAAGTAAATGAAAATAATTTGTTCTATTTTTTATGAAAACATTGCAGTATCATCAGTGGCATAAAAAGTTGAAATTTTTGAATGATAATTATTTGATCAAATTTATGCATTAGTTGCCCAAATCCAAAAACTCCTTTCCCAGGTATAGATTCTAATTTTGATCCCCTATATTATTGTATTTTATAGGTCATCATTTTCAGATTTTTGGATATAGTACTGAAAGCCTGAAAATCAGTAATTGCTGATACAATTTTAAATAGGGAGAAACGTCTAAATTTAATATCAAGTAATATGAAAATTCCAGGTATAGCTTTTTTCTTAAAAAACTATTTCAGTGTTTTGTAAATTCTAGGGTATATGTAATAAACACAAGTCATGTTAGATTTACATGTAGCTGTTTAATCTTATTCTATAGTGCTGCATTTTATATTAGACAAGTATGATTTTATTAAAATTTTAACAACAACGTGGGATATGTTGAGAACAAGTAAATATTTTTAGCATATAATTACTCATAATAAGTAAGTAGGTGAAATAACAAGATACAATCTATCTGTGAAATTTTATTTGCCATGTTATGTTCCCCATTGTTATTTTCCTACTGTCATCAATAAATTATTTAAAATGTAAGCTGTAAGAAAGTCTTATGGAAGTTAGTAATATGAAAACATGAAACAGAAAATTTGCTATTTTTCAAAGTGTTAAATGTAATTAATGACAATTTCCAAATTTTCTAATTGGACAGGCAAAATTGTTTAATGGGAGATTATCTCTTCAAAATTCTAATTGTTACTATAAAAAATATTAATTTCAGTGATGAAATGGCATCTCAGTTTCTCAGTTACAATGAGCAGTATTCATATAGAATAAGAAATCAATTCATTCATTTCCAGAGTGTTGTTAGATTTAATTATAACTAGATAGAAAAGACATAAAATACTCAGGTTAAATGCAAACAGATGGTGTCTTATTCTAAGTTTAATAACAGAGAATAATACTATTATCCATGAAATTGCTATCTGTGTGAGCACTTAAAAAGGAAAAGAAAGCATTATTAAATGACATATTTGGAAAAATAAAGGAAGAAAATGATGACTTCTTGGAATGTTCCTGTTTGCACTGAATCACCTCAATGAGAAGGAAACACCATAATAAACGGTTCTTTTAAATTTATAGAACAGCTACACTTTTTAAATCTTATATAGGAAAAACATGGCCCAAATCCAATTATGTCCAATAAAATGTTTGAAAATTTCCATCAATTATGCTGCAGGGAGCAAAGATACATAAAGTGATCAGGGAGTAGGGGGTTAAGCTGTGCAAAATTCACTAATCAGAGAAAAGGTCACGGAGTGATGGTACCAAAATTTGATTAGACTCTGCATCCATGAACTAGAAATCAATGTTTTCTTGGCATCTGCATTTCTCCTCTGGAGTATGTCAGTCTCCAGAGGTCTTGCTTCTAATAGGAGGGTGTAGCAGTGTTACATCCTTTCCTGAGCACAAAGACAGCAAGAAATTATGAAGGATTTGCAGGTCGAAACAGACTGGGACAGTAATTCCTACAGCTGAGGGATTCCGGAGGCAGAAAGGGGAAAAATAGCTATGGCTGTAAAATAAAAGACTGTCATGTTGGCAATGCCCGCAGGAAAAATAAACCTGGTCCTGGGATCTTGCAGGTTTTTTGCAACCTTCTAAGTACAAGCTAGTGAAATTAGAATAAATCCACATAGGGCCTTACACATAAAATTGCTGCAAAGTGGTTATAGAACAGGGAATTACAAAACTAATCGGATTAAACAAAGTAAAAAACAAAAACAATGAATACAAAAATAACTAAATAGAGATCCACTTCAAGGCAGGATTAAGTTACATAAGCTTCAATTTCTTCTTAAATTTTACTTATTTCATTTTAATGAAAATTTGCATTTCATACAAATGCATAATATTTACACTACCAAGGAAGGGAAATGTAGCACATTTTAAGTGCATTATGATTGATTTGCATGATCCAAAACATTCTATCTTATATATATTTTGATTCCCATTTTATAGGTGGGTAAACTGAAGCAAATAACTTGGCTGTGGTCACACAACTCTCAGGTCTAGAACACTGTCTAATTTGTAGCCTCCACCTTGCTGATTGATGTTGCTATGGTGTTAATCACTTTACAAAGACTTGTTTTACCCTGGTTATAATTTATGACCACAGAGGCATTTAACCTTGGTTTTTCTTGTAGTTTCTTTTTGATCATGTTATTGCATTATTGTACTGGTTATTGTATTTTTCTATCCCATCTCCCTTTTTATATTTTATTATTGTTCTTTATTTCCCATGCCACCATCCTCTATTCATTTATAGCGTCTCTTAACAAACACCACACCTTTCACACTATTTGGTCTCCTGCATTTTCCAACCATGAAGATTTTTACTCTTGTTGCTTCTCATACTTATCTCAGGTCACATGGCAGATCCTCAAGGAGACTCTCCTTGACTCTTCTATCTACATTAGCTCCCCAGACCCCAACTACATCATCACCTTTTATTTCATAGGGCTTATCAGTACCTGAGACTGCTTTTATCAGCTTGGCTTTTAGAATGTAAGACCTATGAGCTTATTTCAACTCCCAAGTGAATCGTTTTTGTCATATAATCGTAGTAAGATATGCTTGAAAATTAATTAATATTTTGTGATGAAAACATGGGCTACAAAGTTCAAATACTAAGCATGTAGGTAATACAAATTAAATACTAGAAACAAACAGAGTAAGTGTGTTAACTAATAACTCCTCTTCAGAGTACTCCAAGATTTGAGTCCATATTTTTGTAGAACTTATTTTCGTCCTGTTTCCTTACAGAATGTTATTGAGTCAGTTTTTTACTGTAAGTATGAGAACTTCTAACTCTCAGGAGAAAATATTTGGAAGTTCTTCAAGGCAGTTACTACACCATTTGGGAAAAATAACCGTAGTTAAGCAGGATATGAAGTGGAAACTTTGTAAGTTTCCCTTCAGGTCATTTCACTGGAATTCAATTCTTAATAGCCCCAAAGTGCTTTCTATATTTTAGAACTGCCTGCAAACTGTGCCTTCTCCCGGACATTTTTTTGAAGGAGGTTGCAATCTTACACGCAATAAAATGTAATAGTAAGTCAAAACATACAATGATTGCATTTGCTATTTTCTGAAAATAATGCTGGTTATACTTTCTAAATATTCTACTTAAGCTGCAGGTATGTTGTATATATGTATGGTCAGCAGTTTGCATGAGATATCAATGTCATTTTTAAAGTGAACGGTATTAAGCCTCATCTTTCATGGAGGCCAGATGCCTCCAT
Organism: Condylura cristata; assembly: GCF_000260355.1. Lineage (NCBI taxonomy): Eukaryota > Metazoa > Chordata > Mammalia > Eulipotyphla > Talpidae > Condylura > Condylura cristata. Next base: position 18,012,234 of record NW_004567117.1, on the reverse strand, counting down.
TGGCATGATTGTGAGCAGCATGTAATGTGTTTTTACCCAAATCCTTAAACATTTCCTGCTAGACAAAGAAGTGTAACATTTGTTTACCTAGTAAAGGATCAGACAGTGGCATATATTGAAACTAATCCTTGAAAATTAACCATAGATCTGAGGCATTCAGAGTGGAGCTGGAGGGGTGATAGTGTGTATATGGAGGAGGGCCAACAAAATGGACTGTAGTAGAGGACTATGGGTGCTTTGGTGGTGGGAGAGCTATGGTGCCCACACCTGGAGGGAGAAATATACTGTTGAAATGAGTGTAAACCAATGAGACCTCATTAACTTTTAGTAGACATATAAATTTATAGTAATACTTGCTGTTTAAAAACAATGAATATGTTATTTTTAAGAAATCTAAAATTGAATCCTAAGAAAATAAACATGCATCCACACAAATATGTGTCTATAAGGATGTTCTTTGAAGCATGAATTTAATAGTAGAAAACAACAGTTTAATGTCCACCAACATAGGTTCAGTGAAAATATAATTATATATGAGACTAGGGTAAGGTTATTAAATTCACATTGTAGAATAAAATTTAATGGTATTAAAATGTTTATTATATTGTTAAATGAATATAAAACAGTTTGGTTTCAATAGTAGTTGTTAACACTTTTTTTAATGTGCTAGTCACAGTATTAAATACAATCATGAACTTTTTTCATTTTATCTTCATAATAGCACCAAGAAGTGGGTAATGTTGATAAGGTCGAGTGACTTTAAGCAAGGTATAAAATATGTACAAAAATGTCTCTGTCTTTGAAGTGGTGGTGGGAAGCCCACAGGGACTACAACTGAGATGGAAAAATGCACAAAATGAAGAATGATGTAAAATATAAATTTTAAAAAAGTCAAAGTAAAATGCTCAAGTGTTAATGGTTATCACTAATGGTAGCATAATTAATTTTTAATCTTACTATTTGTTCAGTTTTTCACATCATTTGGAGAGATATTTAATAGTGGTATTCTGGATCACATGGGTTTTCCATTTTTATTTTTGTGGGACAGGTCCATACTATTTTCCTTAGTGGCTTTACCCCTTGTACTCACACCACCACTGGATAAGAAGAGTTCCTTCTTCACTGCAACCTCACCAACATTTGTTAATAATGTAAAAATATTTCTTACTGAAGATCATAATAAGATTTTTTGAAAGTCATACTACATGTCTAAATGATAATGCCTCCATGTCACCAACAACTCAAAAGCAAAGGATAGCCTATTTTTGTTAGTTTTTTGTCTGTACCTAATAGGTATTCAACAAATGACAGTTCTAACTGTAACTTATAGTACATAAAAGTCTAATGTCCTGATTTACTTAAAATTTTCTAACTTCTGGAGTGGTACATGTCTGTGAAATGAGGAAAAATGGTAGAGAATTTTTGGTTCTAAGGTTGTTTAGGTTTAAATTCCTTTTCTGCCTCAACGTATCAGAAAGTTACCCAAAGAATTTTATTACTGTTAACTTCCCTACTTATTACATTTTATTTCAAAGATATTTTAGTGTTTACTGGCTGCAATATACATTTTATAGAAATAAAGAAAAGCATATGGAAAAAATATTCGTTTAAGGTACAATTTATTCAGAACATTTTCCCTTTTCCTGTTTTCTAGCTTTAAAATAATCTTTCTCACTTTAGAATTTATTGTTCCTTGGTATAACAGAAAACATGAGTAAATTACAAATGGAAATTTTAATATTTATATTCAGCACAATCTTATATTTATAGTTTTTTTTAAAAATAAGATCATAGTTTATTTTTACATCATTTTGTACCTTTTCCATCTCAGCTGTAATCCCTGTGAGCTTCCCATCACCAAATCATCCCTGTGCCATCACCATATTCCAGTGCACCCCACCCCCATTTTTGATCCCATTCCCTATTTTACCCCTGTAAAATGTCTTTGATATATAGTTATTCATTATTGTTATTATTTTCTCCCCTGGTCCTTTATACTCCCACTATGTGTGAAATTATCAGGTATTTTTCCTTTTCTTTCTGGCTTATTTCTCTAAGAATGATTCCTTCCAGCTCCATTCATGTTGCTGCAAAGGGCATGGGTTTATCTTTTTCTATTGCTGAGTAATAGTCCACTGTGTATATGTACCACACCTTTTTAATCCAGTCATCTACTTTTGGGCATCTGGATTGATTCCATGTCTTTCCTATTGTAAATAAAGCAGCAATAAACAAGTTGGTGCAGGTGTCTTTTTGAATCAGTATTTTTGTGTCTTTTGGGTAGATACCTAGGAGTGGGATTGCTGGGTCATATGGAAGCTCCATGTTTAGCAGTTTGAGGAGCCTCCAAACAGTTTTCCATAGTGGTTGTACTAGTTTGCATTCCCACCAGCATGCACAGTTTCTTTAATGTGGGATTTCTAATAGTCATTTACTAGAAACCAAATAATATAATATTGTGTGATATTTGGATTGTGGTAAACATACCCATTTGAAGCATATACAGAAAATGGCATTAAATATGTCAAGTATAAATAATTGGTATATATGACACAACACACGGGATATGTAGCATACAATACCATATATTAAAACTAAGAAATTAGTTACTTATTTTGTCTACAGTTCTAATGCAGAAATAATATAAAGCACGTTTAGACAGAGAAATCTTATACTAGTACCCTGGAACAGTATCTTCTCCCAGATAAATACTCTCATTTATTTATATTACTAGCCATCATGTGAGAGGGACAGAAAACAAAATTAACAGTGGAGAATTTTGATCATCTAAGTGCTTAAGTTAATAAATGAAAAGTGATGCTTCATAAGTTATCATATGATTCTAACAGTTTAAATATGAAATATGGCTAAACAGAAAATGATACACATTATTAACTGATGCAAAGGTAGATTATGCATATAATGACTATCATGGGGAGAAACTCAAACTACCTGCACAAGTATCCTGGATAATGATTGTTCTGCCCATGTTAAAATATCATTGGTTCCAGTAACTATGAATATTTTCCTAAGTCATGGGCATCTGAGGAGTTAAGATATCTCTATCATTAGGAGGAACAGTAGATAGAAACATTATAGTATAATTGTGAGAAAAACACATTTTGAATAAAGTACAATAGCACAGAGAGAACTGCCTACTGATATTTAAAGTTAATAAGTTACCAGATTTAGAATTTAATGGGAAATGGGAAAATTACTAGAAAAATAGGAGGATAGGTAAGCAAGATGGCATATAAATAAATTACTAAAAATGTCGAGGCTCTGTTTTGTGCTTTAATACTTTCTCAGGGATGTATGGGGGGAATATTAAAATTATGTGAATAAGGATACTTATTTTACCAATGAAATTATACCCATAATAACATGGAAAGGAAAATTGTGCTCAAATTACCAGAATAGGTAAATAAATTCTTTTGCATATAAGATGTTATGAATTTTTTTCAAATATTATTGATAATAATCACAACCTCTCTATTTTACCCCTTTGTTTCATATCAATGTTGTAGGGTATTTTCTGATTACTTTGATTTTTCCTTTTTTTCTGGAATGTCAGTACTTATGAAAATGTTTCTAAAATCTTTTTTCTTCATACCCTCATCAACTGGAAAATAGACATTTGACAAATACTCTGCAGAATGATGTGTGTATCCAGAAAATTTCATGTTTGTAGGGGGGCACAGGAGTACAAATAGTGCCATAAAAGTTTACGATATGAAACAAACGTAGGTCTTCATTAGCTCCTACCTCTCTGATAACAGAATAAAAAAGACAACAAATTTCGTCTGGTAACTTCAACACAACTAAGTCATATCTGCTCTCTTTTGGGTACTCAGTTTTTGCCAGGATGAATCAGGTAAGTGAACTGATGAAACAATTTAGTTTCTTTACTTAACTTTCAGGCTTTAAAGGTGGTAAAATTCACTGTCCAATTTTAACTCTCCTGGGAGAGTTCTATGGCTGGGTAATGGTAGAATTTGTTTAGTTAGCTTAATTAAAATGTAGTCAAAATTGGGTCTGGTGTTAGAGAGAACAGAAAGCAATATCCATGCTACCAGCTTTTGAGGAAAAAAACAAAACAAAACAAAACATATGTGTGTGTGTGTGTGTGTGTGTGTGTGTTTAATTGCAATGTGAACTGACATGAAATTGGAGATGAGGCTCTGAAATCAGTTTCCTCATGCATGGGCCTTTGGATGTCATTTAAAAGATTGGGAAACAAAGGAAGTCTGAAAAATGCAAATTGTAAATTCTGATCTTTTGCTTTCTGCTGAATCATGAATAAACTGAATCTGAGTCCAGAAGACCAACAAGGCTAAGCACCCCTCCTTTTAAATGTTGCTCCTTGAACTCTAAGCCAGGCATCTTAGTTCCTTTTCCTTATGGCAATTTTTGTGCCGTTTAGTGAGACATTAACTTGAGAACAGCAAGTGTTCTTCTGGGCCAATGATCTAAATCTACACTTGTCAGCTCATTAGCAATATTGGCTTTTTTCTCATTTAAATTGCATGTTGTTATTTCCTCCCCTCCCCCCATTGCCTCTCACTAGCTCTGTTGTTCTTGAAAGATAAGTAGGAATAGAAAATGTGATGACATTGCATTTTTTAAAATGGGGTTTCCTTCTTTCCCACCATGTTGTTCTGCCAGGTTAGATTTGACCGAGCTACAAATTAAAGAAAGGATAACTCAAAATTAGATCTCTTTCTAGAACCTTATAATCTAGAATGCCTAAACAGAGTGAATGTGTTTAAAACTCTTATTAATCTGCTATTAAAAATTCATTAATATTTTCTATACTATTGCCTCTATTTTACTTGTAGTTATGACCCTACTATGAAGCATAAATATACCATGAGATTAGAAAATGAAGAATACCATTGAATTTGAAGATAGAAGCACAGTTAACATGCTACTTAGTCTAGGTTCCACATTTATTCAGCCATCTAAATCCTGCATCATCTTCCTTATAAGAAATATTTCAGGCCCTCCCTGGTGGCACAGCGGGTTAAAGCACAGCACTAAGAAGCTAAAGCCACTTCCGCATGAGTTTGATCCGCCTGCCCCAGAGGTGACCACATGGCATGGCAGACCTCTCCTGACCCGCCTGCTGCTCCACTCAGCAGGGTACTTCGTAGATCTGCCTGTTCTGCTCCCCACTCAGTCTCTGGTGAATCCTCTCACCCTCCGTATCTCTGGCTTGTACCCCAGTTCTGTATGAATAAATAAATCTTTAAAAAATATATTTCAATTTAATTCTTAAATGTGTTATTTAAAATATGTGACTACAAAGGTGAAAATGTAAAGTTACTGAAGGTATAATTTCAAAGGTACTGAGCATGATTTCATTTCTCCTGTGATTATTGCTTGGAAATTTGTGATAATAGATCATGAGTTTTCAACTTAATATTCACATTATTAGATTAAATCAGGTTGTTGCTTCCTGAAGGGCCTCAGAGCAACATTTTGACCACATATATAGATTTTGCACTCTCTCTCCCATCCTCAGCCAGATTCTTGATGTTTGCTATGACACACATGATTGCTGTGGCTCTACAGAATTTTTCTGACTCTAATTTAGCTATTCTTCATGATTCATTATCTGGCCGTCATCACAACAATAAGAGTTATTGAGCATTCTCTTTGTGCAAAATCCTGTCCTATAAAGTGAAAGGCAGAGGGTTACAGGGGAATAAAATACTTGTTCCCTGCTGTCAATGGCATTACAATCTAATGGGCTTTAAAAATCTCTGCTGTCTTAATGTTTAGCCTGGTGCCATAGCAGTTTCCATTTTAGGATTTAATACCCTAGAAACTCACTGTAAAAACTACTACTATGAACAGTACTAGATTTAAGGAAGGTTTATCTTGACATTGATGTCAAAATTAAAAATAAATCCAAAAGACTTTTTAAGTTTTTATAGACATTGAGGACAATGTTACATGATACTTGAAGAAAATTTCATTTTTCATTTAAACAATTAAATATGTACATGCTATATGTACACACATATTATATATATACATATAATATATATACATATATATGCATATACATACATACATATATATATATGTATATATGCATATATATGTATGTGTGTGTGTGTGTGTGTGTAGTCAGATATTGAAAAAGAATGGTTGATGTTTTGAAAGTTTTAAAGCCTACCTAAGTTCATGGCAGACTCTAAGTGACTATAATGGAAGTCATTTTGGATGTGTAGTTAGTAAAAAAAGTTTACTTCAATCAATGAACTGAGAGAATTGAAATAACTAACTAAGTAGTTGGGGACGTATTCTTTTTGAGGGAGATTTCCATGAAGGATATCACAGCTATCATCTTCCTTGATACTGTGAGTTCTACCAGAATTTGGGGTCATTGTAAAAAAGAAAAATGTATTGAATATCTATTATGTGACAACCTCTGTTTTTTACACTGAGATATGAGATTTTCTATTGTAATGAGAAGAGAAGAGAACCACATAATCACACACATGTATGTAAAATTCCAAGTGTTTTAAGAGTTAAAGGCATGGACCTGATTGTATGGGAGTGTAGAAGAAGATTTAAAAGAGACATGGAGTACGTAATGGAAGTCTCCCTTCTAAAGGGTCCATTGTTGACACCTATGTCTTCAATATGTGTTAACAAGGCAAGTGAGAAACAAGAATATATCAAACAGAAGTGTCAGTATATTCCAGGTATTGATAAGAATGTTAATATGTTGTAAGAAAGGATCAGTTGTCACCTGAAGGGGAATCCTATATTGTCATAACAAAGGCAAAGATATGGAACAATGGTACTTCAATAAGAATAATACATTTTTTAAAGAAAGGATCTGTTGGACTGGTGTCCAAAAGGCAAGAGGGGCCATTTCCACTGATGATACTGGGGATATGGCTTGCAGAATTTATATGATTCTTACCAGTATCCTTAAATTCTTTTTCCTACAAGGTCTTGAAGAAATAAATTCTTAATAAGTGTTTATTATAAATATACTTAGATTAAATGAGTCAAGGGGGATATGCAAGCTTGTAAATAGACAACAAATCAGATGGCTAATAGGCAACACTATAGATTATCATTTACCACAATTAATTTCATCTAGAACACGTGGGAAGAGTTTCTTGCCATCAGTGGTAGTTTAAGCTAGACTCCATTTCTGAATAACTAGTTGCTAACCAAAGAATGAAGTGAGGCCTGATTGGACAAACACCATGAATATTTCTAGAAGATGCTATTTGCTGAGGTTTTGAATCAGTTTGACAGAAGAGGAAGCTGACATAGATTAGTAGAAAAAATAAAACAACAATATAAGTAGAACAGGAACTTTTTTTTTTTTTGCATTGGAGAGTAATGGTAAAAGTTTGATTTGTGAAGGGTCATCAAGAAAATGCTAAAGAAAGTTAGTTTGTGAAAATTCACTGAATGAAATGAAGTGGAAGGAATTAGAAGCAGGCAGTTCAAACGAATATTAATGAAGCACAAGCATGAAGTGGTACAGACTTATATTCTGTTGACAGTAGTGGCAAAGAAAATTTTGGGCAATTCCAAAAATCACTGCATCACAGTACTATATAATCTCATAGATCACCACACATTATCAATCTTTACCAAGTATTTTTTCAATGATAAGTTCACTTTTAAAACTTTAGTCATAAGTCTAAATGACTATGTGTAAAATAAACCTGAAAGTCAAGTCATTTTTTGTTTACTATGACATTTCATTAGCCTGAAAAGGAGATAAAAATGTAACAATTTGAATAGAGGGCTCATAGATACTGAAATAATTTTAAACAGTTAAAAAGTGAGTTTTAAGATACTATTATTATGGCATAAATTTAACCTCATCACAGAAAAATGTAAAATATAAGTAAACCTCAACCTTTAGTAAATCCTCCTTTCTTCGGTAATAGATAAAATGGAGCTTCAAGCATCTAAGCATGCTATTTGACACATATGACATGCTCCGTCAATCCCATGAATAATAATAACAACATATTAAATAGATTCTAAGGTACCAAAAGCTTTTTAAGTCTCTTACAGTTCCTATCATCTAACAGTTCTGATACATTTTTTTGCTGTGTTTTCTATGCTGTACAGTTCCTCTCTATATAAAAATGTGTACTTACATCCAAAACTAGACTAAAGTTGTTTCTTTTTTTTTTTCATGGACTGATAATAAAATTATTTGAATTATTGTATTACTTGTTTTGGAGATTTGATGGGCTTTATTGTCAGTATCCTTTTTTCCCTGAAGAGCAAAGTGAGATAGGAAAGACTAATGCAGGTTACTTTCAAGATCACATAACTGACAAAGTATAACTAGAAGCAATTTCTTCTTTTTTTAAACAAGCATTTGAAATGAATTTCTGCTTTAAGAAAGGAAAACTGATGAACATTTGCAAATACTGTACTTAGTTAAAAGGTCAATGAAATATTACCAGTATTTGCTGTCTACATTGGTTAGGAGACTGCAAAAGTGTTGCTCTCATTTTAAACTCTGTTCTCGTGCCACAAAACCCCAATTACATAAGGGCAAGGGCGATATAAACTGTAACTTTTTTAAATTTATGTATGCTTCCAGAACAGGGGTACAGACCAAAGGTGCAGGGGCGGTGAGAGGATTCACCAGAGACAGAGTGGGGAGCAGAACAGGCCCACTGAAGTAATACACTTCTGAGGGGAGCAGCGGGCGGGTCAGGAGAGGTCTGCCGCGCCATGTGGTCACCTCCGGGGCAGGCGGGGATCGAACTCATGTCCAAGTGGCTTTAGCTTCTTAGTGCTGTGCTCTAACCTGCTGCGCAAGCAGGGAGGGCCTAAACTGTAATCTTAAGTCATAGCAACAATACTGCAAATGTGGGTAGCCAACTTAGATAATTGTTATTCAAAGCAATAACACTTTTTTTTTTTTATATTTATCTATCATCCACACAAAAAGTGGGGTGCAGGCCAGAGGTGCAGGCGGTATAGGGGTGGGGAAGGCGTGGGGAGGGGAGAGGATTTACCGAGACAGAGTAGCAGAATAAGCAGAGTGACTGAAATAGTGACTGCTGCACTATGTGAGTCACTTCCCTGCCTGGGAACAGAACTCGCCTTGCAGTGGCTCAGCCTCACAGCAGCACGCACTAACCTGTTGTGCCACCAGGGAGGGCCCAATGACACATTCTGACAGGACAATAAAATGTACCCTCCAACATGAGGGTTTATTTAGCTCTTGGTACTTGAAAGGGTACAATACAGTACACATGGAAAACAAAGAGAAAAAAATAGTTAAATCTAAGTTTTTGACTACTTCAGTTGACTGAATGGTTTTTAATTTAACCCTTTTATGAATGTTAACCTGTCTTTTATTTAAAAACAATAATAAATAGTATATAACTTACTGTTTATGTTAGTAGCACATGATTATAAAAATTTTAGAAATCAAAAAAAAAATAGAAATCATATCTATAATATTTACAATTTTCTTATTCAGAAAAGAACTCATATTGCCTTTTTTCAGAGCTAGTTTTTATGGAATATGGAATTCTACACTAGTTAGTTGAGAAACATTCATCTCATGTTTATACCACATATATCAGTATATAGGCATATGTTATTTGTTAAACTTGAAGGATGTGCAATTAGCTTCAAAAGAGGCTGAAAAGTCCAGTTATGTAATGTCTCATCTTTACATGCCAAACACTATTTCTGTTTTAACCTGTAGCTTTTGATGACTAGCATTCAATTTTGATAAAAAAATAAAGATAAAGGGTATCCTGTCTGAATTACTCCTTAGCTTAACAATTTTGAAGCATTTCAGAATGGCCTCTGACCACTGCAGTTCATATCCTTGCAGAGATCAAAATCTATCCAGAGAAACCCTTAGCAGTTCTTTTTGTCCCATGGGGTAATTTCAAACAGCATTGCTATGGGTTGTGAAGTGGTGAATATCTCCCCCCTTACATTGAGAAACTTTTATTAGCAAAAAAAAATAAATTCACTTCCTTGTAATAAAATATTTTACTCTAACAAACTGACAATTAATGGTTATTGTTATTTTTCCAGGAGTAGACACTCTTGAACATAGTATTTATTATTCTTCCTTTTTTTTTTTTCTTCAAATGCTGGATTGACATTTTAATTTACTGATGCTAAAATTATGGGCAGCATAGTTACAATATCTATATTCTAATGGCATCAGAAACAACCTTTTTTATATTTTATAATTACTTTTCTGACATTTTCTATATTCTCAAAACAAAAAAAATGCCTTTTTAAATAGAACATTTTACAATTGTTTTTTTTAAAAAAAATGTCAAAAGAGATACAGATTGGTTAACAAAAGGCAAGACTAGCACATGTGTAAAACGTTTCATTAGATGGATATTTGTACAAATTGAATCCTTCAACTTGTACAGAAGTGTGACCAGATATTATGTAATCTATTTATTTTAAATGTATTTTGTTTTAAATATTAAAACAGATTAATGTTGTTATTACTTGGGATCAAATTATTTTAATTAAACCCCATGTTTTAGGGAGTTGTTGGTACATTTATAAATGCCTTGTTATAAACATTGTTTAGTCTCTGAATTTCCTGACTAGATAAATAGTCAGTTCTATGAAGTAAGACTTCTTTACTTTTAATTTTTAACTGCTGAATACTTACCACTTAAAAGTTCCCATAGAAATCAAACACTCCATAATGGGAAAGGAGTGATGGTGATCTTTGGAACTTTATCTCACATGTCTATATTTCCCTTCACCGTGTCATTACCACTCAGGCTTTCTAGAATTTTCAGAAGTCAGTTCTGTCCATCTTATGAAAGGAACATGAGCATTTTTCACCTCTGCTGTAGTAACTAACTGATAAAATATTCCTGAGGTGCCCACTTCAGGCATAAAGCTGTTTTAGAACTTTAATCATATTTACGATGTTTTCTTTGACAATATGACTCCATATATGGGGTTTTATCCTATATTCACATAGTTAACATACACACACACACACACACACACACACACCCCATATTAACAACTCTTTTTGTGTTAATTTTCCTATGTAGATGCTCAATTTCTCATATAAAAAATAAATATATGGCCCTCCCTGGTGGCACAATGGGTTAAAGCGCAGCACTAAGAAACTAAAACCACTTCTGCAGGAGTTCATCCCTGCCCTGGAGGTGACCCACATGGAGTGGCAGACCTCTCCTGACCTGCCCGCTGCTCCCCTCAGCAGTGTACTTGTCAGTCGGCCTGTTTTGCTTCCCCTCTGTCTTTGGTGAATCCTCTTACCACCCCTGCATCTCTGGCCTGTACCCAGTTCTGTATGCATAAATAAATAAATCTTTTAAAAAATAAATATAAAGAAGAGAGATGACATTCCTATGCAGCCTCATGCAATTACAAGCATGCTCTAGTGAGTAGAAATATTTGAAATGCCTCTGGCTTTATAAGAGTGAGAAAAATTCTAAGATTCATATTATAATTTATGTTCTACTGTAGTTATTTTTCAGTGAATAAGGAGCTATACATGCTAAGTCTTAGGTGTAATTTAATAGATTAATAGAGAAATAGAAGGGGTAAATTGGGTAGAGTAAGGGAATAATGAAAAATATATGAGTCAGTAATGAAGAAAAATAAATAAAATGTAACATGTAAATTCTAAATTAAAATAACAATGATAAACCCTAGTATAGTATAAATAGCAATTAGTTTTTAAAATAAGATTTACTCTTAGAAAAAATATTTAAATAAGATTTTAAAAATCCAACTTTTTGTAAATCAACAAAAGGCTTACATTTAGTAAACTGACACAGAATATTTGAAAATAAAGTAATTTCAAGTTAGAGTGTTAAAAATAAAAAAAAAAACTGGACTGCAGTGAAATTCTATAGCGAATATTATATAAATTATATATTAGGATTAATACTGATTAAATAATATCAAACACAGCACTTGTATATTAGTTTGTAAAAGATATATGCAAGATTTTCTCAGTGAATTTCTGTTTTCATTTAATTAAAATATATGTAAACACTTTCATGTAAGACTGATTGCTATTGGATCTCTTTACTCTATAATGCTTTAACACAGTCTCAGGGACCAGCAGATATCGTAACAAAATATTTATTCAACTAACTCATATATAGACTTCAATATGCTCCTCTAAAATAATTTCTTTTTAGAAGAACTCCTTCACATCCTATATCAATTTTCATTATTTTCAACCTGCACAAGCAAAGAAAATAGAAGGCACAATTTTGGATATTCACCCTATATATACAAAAAAAAAAAAAAATTGAAAAGACACCCATGTTCATCTCATTTACAATAGACATGAGTTGGAAATAACGTAAATGCCTACTTAGATATGAGTGGGTAAAGAAGATATTGGATAAGAAAACATGTGACTAGCACTCAGTTACATAAAGAAGAAAAACATGGCATTTGCAACAACATTGATGCACTGAGATTATTATACTTAGTGAAATCAGTCAGATGGAGAAAGGTAAGTACCACCTGGATTTACTGATACGTGCTGTAGAGATAAACAACTAAAATCAAATTGGGACAAGAGGACAATTGTATGATGAAAAACAGAATCAGATGTTCAGTCACAAACTTAATTTATCAATAGTATATATGAATGTTGATTAGTGATGATGCACATTTGAAATTATATATAGATGCACATTTGAATTTATATATAATTAAATGTTACTTCAAGGAAAATAAATAAAAATGGAACAGAAAAGAAAATGGAGGGTGGGAAAAGAACATATTGACTCATATATTTTGAGTAAATGGAGCATTGGATAACAATCTGGATTTAGAAACATCTGCATTCAGATGCAGATCAGTGATCTGCTTCTTTCTATCTCTTGGCTCTACCTTTTGTATTGATTTGATTTCCAAATATCTCCATGGTCAGTTGTAGATGTTGGAAGAAGCTGACATTCTCTAAATTTCAAATCAATCACAAAAGAACGAGCAAGAGGCTGTATCAGATGCCCCATCAACTTCTCATTACAGCAAACTAACTGGCAATAGTGTATGAAAACCCAGTGCACTTCTTCCAGTGGGGACAATTCTATGGCTTAGATGAAGGACCAGGCTGAAGCTCAGGGCTTTGTCTAATTCTCTGGGTTGCTACTGTCCCTACTTTATTAACAATGTCCCATGGTGGTGTTCCCCAGTAAATAACTTAACCCACCAGCTCTTGACACAGTGTTGGCCTTTAGAGGATTTAGAGGAATCACTGAACACAGGGCATGTGTGTGTGTGCATATACATCTATACACACACACACATATAGACACACACACATATACATACAAGTGTATCCACATACACACACATATGCACACACATGCATGTATGTATATGCATACATGTATATAGAGGATATTCATAGGACATGATTGTATATGTTTTATATACATATAATTTACATATGTAATTACATATATAAAATACGATCATAAAATTTCATATAATATATATTAAAAACTCATTGTATTAGTGATATCAAACAATCTAAATTCTATCGGTAGAGTATACATGGGATTACTGCTCAAGCAAAACCTGTAGTCAAGCTTCCATAGAAATACTATAGCTTGATAGTAAGTCTTGAAATGGGGTAATATGAATTCTTTACTTTTTTTTTATAGGATTGTTTTTGCATTTTGGTCCCTCAGTCTTTCCACTTAAATTTTGCATATAGAATTATTACTTACTTTTGTAAATTAATCTTAAATCTTGCTATTTAATTCACGTATGAATTATAGGAGATGTTTTAGATTCTTTGTTACTGCTTACACAGATATTTATCATCTGCAGATAAGAATATTTATTCCATTCAAATAAGTATTTGTTTCTTGCTTTATCATAGTGCCTGGGACTTCTACCTCTTAAGGTATATCTAAAATTTAGATATACAGTTTAAAAGGCACAGCCTATTTTTTCAATTTTATCAGAATTCTCTTTTTCTTAAACCCAGTGAATCATTAAATCTCTCAAATGTTCCAGGGTCCTCCCTCTTTCAAACTGTCTTTTCATTTGTTGCTTTTCCCTGAAATGCTCTCAGTTTAGGTGGATCTTCTCATCATTGTAGTTCAATTATCATATCTGCAGCACTTTTAATCGTAATGACTAATTCACTATCCATTTACTAATTAGGCCATCTTCACTTGTGCAGGGAAGTGCACTTCACAGTCCCTTGTACCTAACAGAATGAGAAATTATTAAATATACATTCTTTAAATATTCATTGAAATTTAGAGTGAATAAAATGTTAGCAACATATATATATATCAATTATTACTGCAGCAATTAATTAAATCCTGATATAAACATTTCTAAATTTATATATCTGATATAAGGTTAGTAAAGTTAAACCATAGTAGTTTGACAAAGATTTTATCATTACCACACCTTTGCCAGTTATAAATACTGTCGACTACACCCCATACTACTATCAGTGAGACCAATATAATACTTAGCTATTATAATCTCTTCTTGCCCTGAAACACAATAACATTATCCACATGCTAGGAATTCTGATGTGGATATTTGAATTTTACAAATAAGGTAAAGTCTGCATCTACTAGCACAGTCATTTCTGTGGGAATACAAAGTCTCTATAACCACTTCAAGTTTAAAACAATTCAACCATACTCAGCAACTGTTTATTGTTAGTCTGATAGTCACTAATAATTATGAATACTACAAATAAAAAAATGAAATCCCTCCTTTCCCAATAAAAGAGGTGGGCCAATAAATACATCAAGTGTTCTAAGATAGATCAAACAATTATAAAGAACAATGAAGGTACAAAGTATTATGGGACTTAAGAGTGAGTAAAATTAGTCTGAAGTCATTTTGGAAGGGAAAGGGTTCAGGTAAACCCTTGATTAACTGAGAAAGGAAAATATTTGCTAAGTGTAATTAAAATAATACTTTTAATTAGTTTGTGAGCTTCATTGTCCTATATCATTAATAATGAAATAATTTGAATTAAAGCTGCCTTTGTTTTGTGCTTGGAAGAGATGAAAACCTAACTAAGCAAATAATTTTTTACTTTAGCTAATAATCACTATATTAATAGATCCAAATATTTCTACTATATTTCCTAGAAAATGAAGGCAGCCAAAAGGAAAACTATTTCTACTAATTTAAAAATGTCACATTTAATATTGGCATCTTTATTTTTAATATACTTTAAATGTTACAATTTCACCATTGGATGGCAATATTGCTTGTCATTTTTTCCTTCACTATTCTACCAAGCTTAACTAGAGAGGAAATCAGATGATGTCGTACAAGAATTAAGAATCATTATTTAATTTCTTTATTTGGGTTATTTCATTACATAGTAGCATATAAAAATGAAAATATATGCAAAGTCATATTAATCTCTAGACTCAGTTAAGTCAGTAGATCCAGCATTCTTTCTGACTGGCAGGTGAGGTTATCTGTGTTACACTGAGGTTGACTTCCAACTTAATGTATTATTATGACTGAATAATCTGTGCTCTAGTGCTGTCAGAAGCAAAAGTCTCCCAGATTCAAGATCAGGTGAAAAGATGACCAATTATCATATGCTATGAATTATTAGAATCACAATTCCCTGGCAATCACATTTGTTCAGCAAATATTGTTGAACTTTTTTGAATTAGAAGATACACATTTCTAATAAAAAGTTAGAATGTCTTATTTTAGTAGCTACAATCTATGTTCTAATTGGTGAATATTACAATTTATCTGGTCTTCAATGTAGTCCAGTTGTAGTTAACCACACAAATGTCAAAACGTTCTTCAAGTCATTTCGCCCCCTATATATTGCACCCTATCATTTATAAATAAAAAAAATTCAGTCCATAAGCTTGACCCTAACCAACTTCAAAGATTACTCACAAGTCCTAATTGTCACTTGAGCTTTTTTGACTAATAGATGGTACCAACACTGCCTTTGGATCAATTAATTTGCAAAAGCATTTAACTCAGCAACAGCAAGGTGTAAGAGACATATAGGGCATATATGTGGGAAGGCCATGGATCTTTCTTAGTCTCCCTAAATTTGATTCTTCTTGAATCTACCTGTTCACCAATTTCAACTACCTCTAACTTTTTGGGATTTTTGTGGAGACCTCTTATATAGGCATGATAGACTAAATTTATTAGCCATTGTTGACTGAACTCAATCTGTAGTCTTCACCACCTTCCTAGAAGTCCCAGTCTTTTAGTAGATGACAAAGATCAGAGTGCAATGGACTATGGTGATGGTGCATGGCTGAACTGATGGTGAGAACTGCATGGGGGGAAATTATGTATTGTATAAAATGAAGGATGACGTAATAAATATATCTTTAAAAGTTAAATAAATAAATAAGTAGATTAGAGGAGTTTACTAGTCACTTTTCTTTCTTTTATGTACCTCGAACAATGCTTCACACATAATAAGTGCTTAGTAAATATCTATTGGCAAAACTAATGCTGAAATTCAGCTCTAACAGTTAATGACTTGTCTTCCCTTTGTGATAGAAAACTTCGAAGATGGACCCAGTGTTCTCCATTTCAGCTGAGTCCAGCCTTGCATCATCCATCTTCTAGGTTGTGGACTGGACTCAGCGACTAATTTTTTTTATGGTAAAATGCACATAACATAAAATTCCTCACTTTCACCAATTTTGAATGTATAACTTAGTGGAATTAAATGTATTCACATTATTGTGCCACTGTCATCACCACCCATTTCCATATCACTTTTTTCCCTAATAAAAAACTCTGTACCCATTAAACAAAATTTCTCCATTTCTTGTCCCCTAACACCCAGTCCTTATTAAACTGCATTTTATTTTCTGTTTCCACAAAGTAAACTATTCTAAGTAGACTCATTTTGTTGAAAAATAAAAGAAGTATACAAAATGTGATGGGATGTCACTTCCAAGATTAGGTGACAAAATCTGACTTCCAACTTGCTGGCTCCCTGAGAACATGGAAGTGGATCCTTCCAGAGACACACCTTGAGTTGGGACCAAGACTCTAGCTGGCATCTGAGTAAAGACCTTGGAGAGACTCTCAACCACAGGCTCCAGCTAATCCTGACCAAACCAGGATTCCTGACCTGTGCTAATAAATATTGGAAAAAGAATGATTAAAAAAAATAGAAAACACTCACTTATTCAGCAAAGGCAAATCACTTTCTTGGACAAATAAAAGAAGTATAGTGACTTTTATAAGTAAAGTATTCACTTCGAATCACAACCCAATTATTCCCGGACATAATTTGACAAATGGCATTGGAGTTACATGCTATTTTACATGTCCATGACCTGAAAGTGACAATCGAAACAGCAAGGGTAGCCTTCTTTTATGAGTCGGAAGAATAATTAGATTTGTATGCAGATATCAGTGTGATCTTTTGAATTGAAACCTATTTTAAGGGAAAGAAATATTGAATGCATTGTCACACTTAGGTGATATGCAAAGTTTCTGTTTGCCCTCTGTGACTTTGTGAGGACCTGAAATGTTCTCTAGCTCTTTTTGAGTTGCGATGACCTTGCTGGCACCATGCTCCCTCTGCCTCATTTCAATGAAAATGCCCAAGTTGATTATCTATTGTCAATGATAATGAAAGAGGATTTTGAGAGTTAGCTATTTATGGCTCAGGAAACTATCTGCAAATACAATTAAACACTTCATTTAAAACTTTATATCAATTATTAAAAACCAACAGAATTGCCATGGTAACAACATACCACACAGAATCAAACGACTTTGCTAGGATTAATTTCTTGAACCATAAATAAATTCATACAAAGAGATCACAGGGTTGTTTGATGTACTTAAACTTTATAAAACTCAAAAGCTTTGTACCTTCCTGATGATCAGCTACATATAAGCCAACTGAACAGTGCTGACCAATGTATTCATTTAGAAACTATTCACATTTAGTTGCTGAACTTTACCACAGAAATTTCAGGGGAAAGTAATTATAGAGGCAATTTCAATTTAAAGCCATATATGGAAGTAATTAAGTGTAATAATAACTATAGCCTCTAAACAAAGATATAAATAATACTCTATTTTATTTAAATGAAAGAGGTTAAAAAGAAAATAGCAGTGAATGTGGTTTTAGGTTAAGGAAAGCCACAGACAGCATCAATAAACCTCTATTGCCTGATACATGTCACTAACAGTTATGTGTAGCAAGACAATGCCATGGTATTTTCTGAAGATATACTGCAAATATTTGCAGATGCATGTGAATAAGTTGCATAGACTGCTCCATGTGTTATGCTATTAGCTTTGATATTTAGCTTGATTAGCTCCAACCCTCAATAAATATATTTCAGTAACTTCCTCTTGGCTCCTAAGTTTTTAGGTCTCAGTCTGGTGTCCCAAGAAGAAAAGGATTGGGGGCAGAAAGAGACAATGAGGAAAAACATGTTTCCTTTGTTATCGAAAAGCAGAACAGTTGTATGCAAAGTGTATGACGTGAAGAGGCAAAGCCATTAACATATATGAAAAATAATTTTAGGCATTCCAAATAGCCTGCCAAATCAATACATATAGCACATAACAGTCAGGAAGAGAAGAGGAGGGAGAAGGGGAGAGAAGTGAACAAGGTTGGGGGGGTGGGGGAGAGAAGCATACTCTTGTATAATTCTGTAAGTCTACTCTTTACTTACTAGGATGATATCGAGCCACCATTTGTAGAATTGGTGCTCTATTTTTCTATCAGGCATAAACATTCTAAAATATTTAAAATGTCCGCCTGGGACTGACTTAACTATCTATCATTTGTTCTTAGGTAGAATATGTGAAATGAAAGCAACCATTTCACAATCTCATTGTACTGAAAACCTAAACAGATGTAATACAACCTACATCTAAACTGATCTATGTGAGTAACCTTCCTTGCTCAAAAACTTATGACACTTTGCACTGCTGGAGAGAGTTAAATTGGAATTAGCAAAGACCAGTATCATTGCAAATGGGTTCTCTACAAATGGCATTCTCTACTTCTGTGAATGAGTTGGCACTTGACAATTTTTTCTGAGGTCCTTTATTTTCTAAATCTTTCTGTGAAGACAGATAATGTTAGAAAACAGGATAATTTCTAAGACTCTTGCTCTCACCTTTAAACAAAGCATTTGTTTCTTGCATTTCAGGTCCCTATGTTATATACTCTACATTATTTATCCTCTGTAGTATAAGAGTATTATAGTGTGTGATATTTGTACCTACACATCTTTCAAATATTAAAAAGGAGCCATTGTTTCCATTTCTACTTATGTATTCTTTTCTTGAACTTAGAAAGTTTCCTGACCTGTTTCTTTACTGTTAAAGTTCACATAATGAAAATATCAATTTCATTGAGTGTGATTTAGTTCATATGGTTAATACACAGTGTTTAGTACTGTGTTCTTGGCATATAATTAGGACTAATAGACTCTTTACAGGATCATCATTCGTAGCATGATCAGCTAATTTCCCTGAAAACTCTTTAGTGACTCTATAGCAATGCCAGAAAAAAAAAATAGAATAGTTAAAATATCCTTCATGATTTGCATGCCTCTTATTGATGCATCTACAGATTCTCGCATTTCTTTCTTAACCCTGGGCCTTTGCTATTTCTTCTGATTGGACTATGTCTCCATGCACTTTTTTCCTTTCTAGCAATAAGCTGGTGACTTTCCTGAACATGGGGAAGGGATTTAGGTACTGCATAACCAAAATCAATGCAGTATATAGGATTCTTTGAAGATATTTATCCATTTTTCACATTTTTGTCATCTACGTATCTTTATGATATTGTTGTGTCTATAAATACTTCTCCTTCATAAAGCATTTTTTTTTCACTTTTTCCTAACTTCTTTCTCCGTGGTCAGTCTTGCTAGGGTTTTTCTTTTCTAAATTATCAGTCTTATCATAGAACCAACTATTGGTTTATTGTTCTGCACGCTGATGCTTGCTTTTCATTTTACTGATTTTCATTCTTATTATTTTCTCTTCTTTACATGTTCTTTGCAGTGATGAGAGAAGCATAATTTCTTCACTAATTTATTGGCACTTCTTAAAATAGTGCCTGACACAAAGTAGATTCCCGTCTACACTTATTTAACTAATGCATAAAATTACACATTTAGATAGCAACTTCTTCAAAGAATTTTATTATTATTATTGCCATGAGAAATTTGATTCCATGTCCATCTTCCATTTGTCAGATCATCTGTTACTAAAAATACACTATGACTGGTTTTATTTCCCCAATGAACATTAGGAAGCCAGAGGAAAGCATTGCTTTTTTCCACACCTTTGTGCCAGTACCTGGTACAGACCCAGCATTTAGTAGGAAATCTAATAGATGGATGTTGGACCAACAAATGCATTTTCATGTGTTCACAATGCAAAGTGGGTATCTTTATACTTTTAGGGTCATCCATTTTTTTGATTGCCTTTATGGTGTTTGGCAATCTTTCATGCACACACTTTATTTTGAACAATATTAAGCATCATCTAAGTAAATGTGTATGTTATGTTAGCATCAACAAGTTAGGTGGTGTGTTTTATAAATAGATGTTATCCAGTATTTTCTCTGATTATTCCATTGAGGTAGATATAACTTGTATTAGGAGTGGTGACTCACCCTTACTTACTGTCTAATGTGAAAACAAATCTTTATTTTTAAAATAAATATGTGTCTATTAAGACTTAGGTCCTTTTAGTGATTATGTTTACATTATGCACAACTTTCAGGATTATAGCATTAGTCATGTTGCCATTTAAAATTTTGCTTTTAAAAAAGCAAAATTCCTTCTTACCCTTGTCCTCTTTTTTTAATATAATTATTACAGAGCCTGAATATACAACTAAAGGAAAGAGAACATAGAGGCATTCAAGTCTAGGTTTTGTTACTTCTTATCTATCTCATATGATTTTCAGTAAATTTGGTACAGGGCAGCATGAGAGACACACCAGGATCTGCCTACTCTAAACAGGTTCTGCCATCTGCTACATCAAAACATATTCTAGTGTGTAAGAGTTTTTATGGAAAGGAACATTAATAATACAATTAGTGCTGAGGGGAGAGGAAAGAAGTGGGGGAGGGGAAGATAGAAGGGAGGGTAGGAGAGAGGGGAAGGGAGGACAGGGGAGAGGGAGGTAGAATAATTTTCACATGAAATACCCCAAGTTACCCATCCCCTTGTGAGTCAACTGCCAATCAAACAGGCCCAAAAGCAGGATGGACTTCTGAGACCCAAAAGCCTACCATAGGGTAAGGCCTATTGATGGGAACCTATAGGAAAGGAATAGAAGAGACAAGTCTAGAAGGAATGAAGCAAAACGAAAATCAGATCAACGCTGCCGTTGTTAACCTCCTCAAGGTTCTCTGGGCTACATCTGTTTCAAGTGTCCTCCAAGTCCCCACGTCTCTGGTCCAAGTCCAAGGCCTAGGAAGCAAGTGCAGCTTCACATGACTCTGCACCGTGTCTCCTCCAGCCCTCTGTTCCTTAACATCTTCCTTCTTTCTAGCTCCTCTCCAGCTTCCCCTCCCTGCTCAGCCCCAACCTGCTTTGGGTGGGGCAGGGAACCTAGAACCTGGGGACCACCTGTTGTAAATTCACCTTTTTGAACCTCCTCTTCCTCAATTTTAAAATAGCTATAATTAAAAACCAATACTTACCTGACAGGTTTACCATGTAGATTAAATAACACATACAATTAAAATTCCTGGCACACATTAGGAGTTTTTTTGTTTTTCTTGTGAGAAGTAATAATTCAAAAATTACACCCAATACAAACTGACAAGAATTCAGTAAGTAAAAATAATGGGTCTTGTTGCCTCCTGACAGCTTTCCCAACTAATGTTCATCATTTAAATGTTTTGTGTGTGTGTGTGTGTGTGTGTGTGTGTTTTTCTTTCACAGCCACAGAATGTTGGATTACTGCTATCTTCATAAAATAATCTGGGCTGATTTCCTGACTGTTGACTGAGATTCAGAGCATGGTATATCATTTATACTAGATCACTCACATTCTCTAGGGACATATACTAATCATTTCATGAATCTTTAAGACTCACAATACCATTATAGAATTAATTTCTCACATAAAATTCAGTAAAACATGAAGCTCTTAACTGACCCCTTTGGATTTTTAATGATTCTGTAAATGTATGACTAAAATAATTCAGAAGACGAAGTGACTCATTCAACACATCAGTATGGGTAATTTAAATAGGTGCCTCAGCAAAACTCCAAACTGCTACAAGCCATGGACCTCACCACTTGATTTCACTTTCTGATGAATGCATCCCTATATCCGTAACCTCACTTAGTCAATTTTGTAGACCTAATGAATCCACATGGACTTTTCCAGTCCATTAAATAATATTTAGATGACTCCCTGAATGCATGGCAACTGTTTGCCTTTCTTTACTAGGAGACTTAGTATAGCAATCTTTTTCAGCTTTTTTGGTCCTTAATCATGTTGAATAATAATTATTGGACTTTTCACTCAATAATTGTAAATTATTCAAGGATATCATGTGTTTATTTTTCCTGGAGACTAAAATGTCCTTAATTAGTTTAGTAAATAATACTGAAATTTGCTTTCATAACCTTCATGATAAAGTAGAATTTCTAGAATAAAAGTATACCTGGATTTTATCCAGCTACAATTTTCTTATTCATTCTGTAAAATTATTATGGCTAGCAAATTCTATAGGTTCAATTTCTTTTTCTATAAAATACTGATATGCTCTGAGACTGTCAGCTGGATTATAAACTTTGAAATATGTTGAGATTTATTATAGGAAAGATGAGCAATAAATATTAGTTCTCTCATTTCCTTCTAATCTTTTATGATCTCTCATATATAATTAATATAAAATTTGATAATTAGAAACTAATGAGAAATGCATTTTAAACCCTTTTTACTCTGAAGCAAATAGTAACCATTCTTTTACTGTCTTCTCTTTATGTTTTACATCTGAAGGTCATATTTTCTTGCCAATCTATTTTACTTGCTGTCAAGTCTGTAATAATTCTTACATTATCACCTACTGACACTGCTTTTTCTTGATCATTATTAAGTAACAGACATGATTTCTATTTTTGGAAAATATCTTTTTGGCTTTGGATGCAGTCTTGTTTCTTAATATTTCATAGCCTTTAACGATTATAGGACTATTCACTAAGGGATATATATTGTTTCTATTTTCTTCAGATGTTACTACAAAAAGTAAGAAAACCAAAAATTTAGAATGATAGGAAACATCTACTTTGGTAGTCTATTTATTGTTATTAACTAGGCTCAATGAGATGACAAATACAATGCTCTCAATGTCTAACAATCCTTTAATTGATTCAAATTAGCCACACTTTGACTATTTATGTCTTTGCAAGGTATCTTTGAATATTCAAATTTCACAGTAAGCAAATCTTAACACCTGCTCTTCCTGAAAGGTCTGTAAAACCAGCACTTCTTTTTTTTTTGGAAGTTCTTCATGGTTTATGGGATCATGTAACACTCCATTCATAATGAGCAACTCAAATTACGTAGTCAATTTATGGCTCATGTGTAAGTGTTCTGTCAATAGAAAAAATCTAATAGTATACTGAAAACCAGCACTTTTTATGTAACACCCTTTTACTTTTCTCTTTGTCTTATGGCTATTCATTATATAGAAGTTTTAGAAAAAGTGAAATATTTTCATGTTCCCTCACTTGTCCTTCCTTAATTATTTCTATTTGCATTAAAATTTCTAGTTCTGTCAATACAAGGTTATTCATGCAAGGCACGTTTAAAGTCCATATTCACATTCTTTGTTGAATAAGTGAATGCATTAATTGATAATTTGTGTATGGCAGATAGAGTGATGAGATATCCTTCAGTGAGTAATAGGAAAGCTGACAGATTAGAATTTGGCCAAGATGCCAGAGCTGGACTACACCCTGATTGTCTAACAAGTCCTTTTTCCTTCACTTTGGTTTTCAACTTTTCATGTTCTTTCCAAATCTTTCTACTGTCACTATAAGCTTTGTTCACTAAACGTTTATGTTGGTTTAAGAAGACTTCTTTTTGCTTTCCTTTTTATAAAATAAAATAAGCATATTTGTAAATGCAAGAAGAGCTAGTTCTGCATCTTTATTAGTTCCTAGAAGAACAAAACCAGTTAACACACACACCACACATACAGTTAGGAATTAGATCACATGGTTTTACAGTTGTTACATGAAAACTCTAGAATTGATGGAGTAAGTTCAAGTTTCAAATCTATAAACTCAAGTTCCAAGAAGAGCTGACATTTCAGTTTGAATTCAAAGGTTGGTAAAGACTTATGTTTCAGCTCCAAGCTATCAGGCAGGATTCCCTCTCTACTCACTGGAGTGTTAGCCTTTTTATATATTCTAGTCTTCAACTGATTGGATAAAAACCACCTACATTAAAGAGAGTAATTTATCTTAATAATTCTACTGATTCAAATGTCAATCTCTTCTCCAAACACCCTCAATGACATATCAGAAATAATGTTTGAACAAATATCTGGGCAGACAGTGATCCAGTCAAGTTTACACATAGATTAATTACTTCCTTTTCTTCATGCTATTTAGGAGACATTTAAAATATATACATTTTTCATTTATGTGGAAAACAAAACAATTTATTCAGTATCTATATAGACAATAAGTAAGGGAGAGACATTTAATGTTATTACTGCACTACTTTCTTATTTTCTGAATGTGGTTGTAGGAAAAAAAATCAATCAAAAATTATTTGAGAAGAAATGTAATTACTTTCCAAGATCAAAACTCTAATCATGAATACTAAATTAATTGTTAATAGTGAGATTTTACTTTTCAGTTTCTATATAAATTTATCATTTTTTTTTAACCCACAAACTAAAGAAGGTTCACAATAAGACATTTTTGCAGGTCAATCTACCTGATAATTGACTTTTAGGTATATATTTTCTTTATAGCACGGTAAATGATAGTAAGTCCTCTCTGATTTAATGAAACAAATTTGGTGGCTCCACATGGTATATCGCAAATAGACAATTGAATAAAGGGATTTTACACGTATAACACTGGAAATGATTTGATATTTTATAAAAGAAATAAAATGGATTTTGATATTAAATGTTATTTAATTGATTGGGTGGTTTTAATTTTTCTCTTTTTGACACAACAGATATTGGCAATGTCATGGACCTTGGGGTTGCTACAAAATGTGTAATAGAGGAAGTCCCCCAAATTTTATATACTTTAATTATTGAGGTTAAACCATTCATACTTTCTTTGCTGCTTATATTTCTTATTCTTTTTCATACTATGAGCTTCCTTGTATGCTCTTGACAAAAATAATGTATAAACATTTAATATGTTATATTAATAAGTGTAGTTGGAAATAAAAGCAAAACTTGTGGATTTGTGATGATATTTCATAGAAATTTCCAAGTTAATGCATATATTCTATGGTGAATTAATAGCTCTTTTTCCACTAGAAATAGCTTAGGTAATCTACAATCTTATCCCTTACTTCTTTAAAAGAGTCTGAGATGTATTTCATCATACACATGTTAATAAATACAATGCCAGGGCAACAAGAGGGAGGGAGGAAGTGAAATAAGGAAGGTGAAGTGAATGACTATGCAAGGTGGCGTGTTGCTCCATTGGCTATTACTTCATGCCAAGTTGTCTAATAGGTAAATCACTTGACAAGGGGAACAGAGGTCACAAGACCAACAGTTGAGAGATAATGCCACAAACAGACCATGGGTTAGGGGTAGGAGAGTCATGTTGCTGCAACTATTTTTTCTTATTTGTCCCAATACCGTGTATAGAGATTCAATTATTTTTTTTCTTCAGAATAGCTTTATTGAACATTTTCCTTGTCAGCTTTTCCACAAGTCTCATCCAAGTCCCAATGGGTTGAGCTTCTTCAATATCTATATGTGATTAAAGATGCCAGAAGGACAAGTTTATGTGGTGGTGTCCTTTCAGACTGCTGTTAAGGACAAGCTCCATAAAACTCAACTAACTGACTGGAAAATTTGAGAGCAGAGCTACAGGTGTAGGTAGAACAGAATAAGTTGCTGGTGATCTGTAACTGGGGATCACACTATATTTGTTTGAGAAGTCTACACAAGTCCTTCAAATGTTTTCATAGTTTTATTTATGTCACACATGCATGTACTTTAGAATGCTGACTGGTACCTAACATTTGAGAGATATTTTAAAACACATAAACTGCAGAAATAACTAACCCAAATACATAGAAGATACTACTTTTTCCCTTTAAAAACCAAATTTATAGTGAGAATTAACAAACATGAATATTCTGATTACTTATTGCCCTAAAGACAACTTGGCATTTGGTCTGGTCAACTCTGTCATTGTTATTATTTTCCCTTTAAAACAACAGTGAATAGCAAAAAAACTTTTTTATTTTTTAATTTCCTAGAACCTCAAATAAATATCATTTAACTTCTTAAATTGTCTTGCAGAATATAAAGTTGAAGAAAATGACTTCATAATGAGTAAAAAAAAAATAATATATCACCAATTCTGACTTGAAAGCTTACTTTTTTCTAAAAGCCTGATTTTAGTGAATAAGTATATTTTTTTATGGTTTATTCCCTTAATTTTTTTCCCTCTAAATGTAAAATATATTATTTCTTTGGTATAAATTTACCAAGTGAAACTAATTATATGCTCTTATCATTGAATGAGAATACCAACTAGATACAGAGCAACTTTACTCTGAAGATTTATAAAGTCAGGTTACAAATTGTTCACAGTCTACAAGTAGAAAAGTTCTCAAAAATTGCTTTAGGAAAATTATGATCAAGCAGGTATCATCCTAGGCAGAGCTCTTGCTCCTTTTGAAAATAATCAAATCCATGACGCCCATTTTTATATACTTTACCATCTGAAATAAATTTTGCCTGTAATTTTCTTACAGGTACATAAATCTTCCAATGACTCAATTAAATGTGATCAGAAAAACTGTTATCTCCAAATATAATATACATTTTATAAATATAGGCGCATAATACAAACTTTATGAAATTATAATATATTGTTACACTAAAACTTTGACCTGCATTTCTATGTTAAAAGCTCAAACTATAGTGTGAAAACACTATTTTTTTAAAGGCTCATTAATTTATGTATACAAGAACTGAGCTATAATCCAGAGGTGTGGGGGTGAAAGAATTTACCAGAGATAACAGTAGAGAGCAGAACAAACAAATATATGAAATACACTGCTGAGGGGAGCAGTGGGTAAGACAAGAGAGGTCTGCCACACCATGTGGGTCAGCTCCTTAGCCAGGGATTGAACTATGGCAATAGATGGATAGTGCCGTATCTTTAACCCCTGCATTGCGCAAGAGGCCCTGAAAATTGTATTTTCATGTTAAAAGTAGAATACCAGGCCCTCCCTGGTGGTGCAGCCAGTTAAAGCACTGCACTAAGACGCTTACGCCACTTCCGCATGAGTTCGATTCCCGCCTGCCCCGGAGGTGACCACATGACGTGGCAGACCTCTCCTGACCTGACCGCTGCTCCCCTTAGCATTGTACTTTGTTGAGCTGCCTGTTCTGCTCCCCACTCTGTCTCTGGTGAAGCCTCTCACCCTCCGCATCTCTGGCCTGTACCCCAGTTCTGTATGAATAAATAAATCTTTAAAAAAAAAAAGTAGAATAACATTATTAGGTGAAGTGATGCTTATTGGACTAAGAAAATAAAAACATCTCATACAGGAAAAATTAGAATAAGCCATGTCTAAGAAGTTATTAGATTTATATTGGAATATCCTTTATAGTATATTGGTATTGTGCAGTTCAGCATTTTAAATATTTGCTAATAAATTATGCATTGCATATAGAATTTTGTATTCTAAATTTAAATTATTGAGTGTATTACTGTTAATGGCCATAAAACACACTTTATTGACATAAACTATTTAAAATGTAGCATTAAGTAGTATTAATTTATGTTTTACCTTTGAAATCCATGTTACACTATTGATAATATAGATTCTAAAGTTAAGTATTGCAAATATCCAAACATAATACTAAAGACTGTTTTAACATAGATAGTTATGCTCTTTCTTGAATTAAGATTTTTTTGACCTAATCCAGGAAATTGTGATTTGCTTTCTGGTTTACATACAGGTGTTGAGTGAATCCATGATCAAAAACATTTTATTTCTTCACCTATCACTGATTGGTGCTTGCCTGTGCTGGACACTGGTTTGTATTGAAGGAATAATAAATATATAAGTGGGGTTATTTCCCCTGCCTTGGGAAATTTTGAGCCTTATCTTTATTCCTTTATGGCTGCATCTTGCATTTGTATGTATTTCAGTGGATGGTCACAGAATGTAGAAAACTAAGGATAAATGTCATTGATTGAATGATGTTTAATTCATTGGTACCTTTAACTTACTGAGCACTTAAGCCAGTGGTGTGGACTTATCATACATTTCCAAAATTTGATAACTTTTTTTAATATTTGAACCAAATGGATAATATAGACTTCTCTACCTGTTATATACTAAGTCTTTTTACAAGGTTGGAAGGGTCTATGGTCAAGATTTTTGAACTCTGTATTTCATTATTCCAAAGTACCTTTTTTTTTTTTAAAGATTTATTTATTTGTGCATACAGAACTGGGGTACAGGCCAGAGGCTCAGGG
>NW_004567117.1:17971673-17982441 GCF_000260355.1 Condylura cristata | reverse complement strand
CCCCTGAGCCTCTGGCCTGTACCCCAGTTCTGTATGTACAAATAAATAAATCTTAAAAAAAAAAAATGAGTGAATATATAAATTACCTTTACTCCGTTATTTGAAAAAAAAAACTTTGATATTTACTATGGGTTTCAAATGCACTAATTTTTAGATATGTAATAGAGAATTATGATTAATAATTTGGTTTTAAATATAAACCGCTACATTCAGTCACTGATTCTGCATCTTATTAGTCTTTTGAATAACTTACCTTTCTGTGTGTCAGCTTTCATTTCTAAGAATTATAGATAATCATAGTATAACAATAGCACTAAAAAATCCTTAATTATAAATAAGGCAAACAAAAGTTTTATAAGAAATAAAGAGCTTAGTTGGTAGTTGGTAAGTTTAATTCATGTTTAATAGACTGATAAAGTCCTGCTTGACTTTTCCATGCTTCTAATGACAATTATAAAATAGCTTTATTTTTAATATCACATTTAACAAGGAAAGTCTAATAATTAAGTTAGAAGCTTGTTAATAAAAGAATGTTATTCTGAGTTAAGAAAAGTAAGGCTAGGATTGGTCCTATTTTGTACCCTGTATTATCAGATACAGAACACTTCATCCTTTAATAATTCTGTTTCTTTGTTTCTTGCAACAAAAAAATAGTAACAAGTTGTAAAGGAAAAATATTCCATAAACTGACTTTTAATCAATTTTAGGAGAATAAATGTTTTTTTTGAAAGTATTGTTTCATAATACATAAAAAATGACATACTAAGAGAATTTTTTTATGTACACTTGAATATCTATGCTGTGACAGATCTCAAAAGTGCATGCTAAGTTTATCAATTCCATTTACAGAACAGGGAAATAAATTTCAGTTCAAGCATTTTTAAGGGCATTATCACTCGATAATAGGTATAAGTTTGAGTAAGAAAAAGATTAAGAATTTTAAGTGGGGAAATCAAGGAAAATCATCAGCAAACACAATTTCAGAAACTTAAAATTTGTTCTAACTACCTGTCTATCTTTATATTACTTATGTATATTGATGTATATGTATAGATATTTGTGTTTAAAAGTACACACACATACATTCATGTATAATGTCAAAATCTATAAGTCATTTTTCTCATTTCTACAGTGGCTATAAATTTTGTCAGATTAAGACTTTAAATTTTTTCTAAGAATGATATTGGAGCTATTTATTAAAATAATTATTTAAAATTTTATGAATCATTTTACTTTAGTATATTCAAAGTTTCTGATAAACAAATTAGTTACACTTTCAGTGGGGATCATTTATATAAAACTCTTGTTTATCATCTTTGAAAATAATACTTTTTATATTTCAGATAAAATTTAGAATAACAGAAAAAAGAGTTATTCTTAATTCGTGTTTTTAAGGAGAGAGTATAAATCAAAACTTGTAGGCTTTTGTTCTAAATTTAGAACATAGAATTTTCTACTGAGTTCAAAAATTATTTAATTGCAGTTAATGATGTATTATTTACTCTAACATTATGTCCAAGGAATTTCAACCATTTGGAATATTATCTCCATTTTATCTTAAAGTATTCTTTTGAAGCCATGTCGTCTACAGTAGTTTTCTATAGCCATTTACATCAATGTACTCTGCAAAATGCTAAAACATGATTTGCTAGCTCTGTCATCTTGCTGTTCTGTGAGGGAAGAACTGTCTAATATTTGCATGTGATGAGCTCATCTAAATCAGGATTAGGTCTAATGATTAAATCTAGATTTTGAATATCTGATCAAATCAGCTTATTTATTAATATCAGAGCACTTGGAAAACATATTCTTTCTGCTTCTATCTTATAAGTGATTTAAATAATCCATACCTGAAGATTTGTGATATTTTTTATTTAGCAAAGTGCACTGAAGGGCAAATGCATGTTTATATGTAACAAACAACCAGGTAGCTCTATTTCTCTAGATAAGAAATTAAAGGAAGAATGCTAGTGAAGTAATGATAGTGGTATGAGGAGATTGTGTTGAGTGTTCCCAAAGGTAACTCCACTCTGTGGCTCAATGTATTAAAAAGCAGATTCAAGCCCTCCCTGGTGGCACAGCGGGTTAAAGCACAGCACTAAGAAGCTAAAGCCACTTCCGCATGAGTTCGATTCCCGCCTGCCCCGGAGGCGACCACATGGCCTGGCAGACCTTTCCTGACCCGCCCGCTGTTACCCTCAGCAGGTACTTCTTCGATCTACCTGTTCTGCTCCCCGGTCTGTCTCTTGCCACCCCTGAACCTCTGGCCTGAACCCCAGTTCTGTAAGCACAAATAAATAATTTTTTTTTTTAAAGCAGATTCAGAATTCCTGAGTTTCCTTACGACTTTATCATTTCCTTGTTTTGGGATCTCAGGGCCTAAGCAAATAGCATTCAGAGAGAGGGATGTCATCAAGACTGCAATAGAAGCAAGAGCTAACATTGAGACAGACACTAAGAGCATCCCAGAGTTTGGTTAAGTTGTACTCTCTGCACCGCAGAGACCAACATAATCTGCACCAGAGGGGACACAATATAGATTCATGCTTTGTTGGACAAAATTTGGATGGGGAGACATACTGGGACTCTGTGGTCTGGGGTTGGGGACAGAAGCAGCAAGGTTTCCAAGAACTCAGAGGAAGGAAGAGTGGGAATGGAGTGGAGGCATGTTCCTGTTCAGGAATAGTTGGGGAGTATTCCAATACGGTGGACAACAGAGCGCACCCTAGAATGCACTCAATTCCTCTCTCTCCTTGGGACTGTTACTAAATTCAGTAAGTGTACTGACAATTGACAGACTGAAATATGAGCTCCAAGGCCCTAGAGAGAGGTGTCTGATGATGCACATGATAGCTGAACAACTCCACTCTACTCCCCACTCTACTGCTTCAGCAACAGCAAATACAGTCACCATTAAAATAGCAAAATTCTTCTTGAACTTCTTGTGACTCGCTCTTATATGTTGATTGACATTTTGTTTTTCTAACTGCAGAACTGAATGATACTTCTCCCTTCCTTAATCTAAAAGTCAAACTCAGAATATTCAACTATAGTAAATGAAGCAGTTATATCAAAGGCACCAAACAGATATGGGACATGGTTTAAATTACAACACAGTTTTGAAACTGGGGAAGGCACATTTCTCTTTAAAACTTATCCCACGGCCTCTATGGTGGCCTACGGGTTTCGTCTCAGTGCTATCACTAGTATGGTCGGAGTAGCTGACCATGGCACAGCAAACCTCTCCTGACCCGCCTGCTGCTCCCCTTAGCTGTGGTATTTTAGTAAATTTGCCTGTTCTGCTCCCTACTTTGAGACTGGTGAATCCTCTAGTTCCCCCCTTCCACTGCATACACACCCCTCTGGCTTATGCCCCTATTCTTTTATTGAGAATAAAACACACTCAGCACAATTTATCCCAGGACAGAATTTAGGAAATTCCTTTTTCCTGTTTGTTTTCTGGTTTGACTCTCCCTAATTCTCAGGGACTCTCACAACACACTTGACTGGCATGAAAATCCTTTTCATTAGAAGCCGTTTTAACTGTCCAAGTCTTTTCTAGGGCTTCTCTTCACAATTGCACAATATGCTTTGGGCAGCAAGTTATTAGGAGCAGAGACATTTTACCTCTTTCACAGCAATCCTCGAGAGTTTCACAGATCGGATGCTACTGCTTGACAGATGACTCTTTGCTTGAATTGATGGTGACCTGATGGTAATAAATATGAAAACACGAGTCGTAAATATAGATAGCTGAATCACAGAGTTTATATCTCTCCTGTGACAATCATGCTTTCAGACCTGCCTGCCAGTCTTTTATTTCTTGTTTCCTTTTCTAGGAAATAAATAGTGGAGGTTTTGTCTCTTTCATCCACATTTTCCTTCTCTTCTCAACTGTTTTAAATTGTACTTTAAGATCAGACAAATATGTAAACATCATAGAGCCAAAGAAGCAAGGCAAAAGATGGAAAGCATGAGGGAGAGTGGAAGGAAACATCACAGGGAAAGTTAAGAAAGACCTGAAGCCCTCCCTGGTGGTGCAATGGGTTGAAGTGCAGCACTATGAAGCTATCCAGAGCCACTGTAGCCAAGAGTTCAATCCCAGAGCAGGGAGGTGACCCACATGGTACAGCAGACCTCTCCTGTCTCACCCACTGCTCCCCTCCCCTCAGCAGTGTATTTCAGTGAATCTGCCTGCTTTACTCCTCACTCTGTCTCCAGTGAATCCTCTCACCCCCTGCATATCTGGCCTGCATCCTAGTTCTTGTATGCCTAAATAAATAAATCTTAGAAAAAACAAGAAAAACCTAAAGCATAATGCTGAGGGACTACATTGTACATAAATGAAAAATGAAGGATGATGGCACATTATATACATACACACAGACACACACACACATATTATTGAAAATTTTGGAGACTATCTATGAAATCCAGTAGTTTTTATTTCATTTAAAACATTAGTATTTTGCCAGGAATAATTAGGAAATATAATTGTTTTAGATAACACAAGGACCAAGTATTTAGTATTGCTGAAATCATGCATTCAATTCACGAATGAGTCCTACTAGTAAGTACTGATTTAGATATATAACTCTGAACAATGCAATGGAGGACAATCCTTAAGGTTTACTATTTAATAATGGTATTAACAAATATGCCAAATAGTAGATGACTGAGTCAAGAAGATGTGGTATATATACTCAGCAAAAAAGTTAAACTGATGTCATTTGCAGCAATATGGATGGAGATAGAAGGAAATATGCTCCATAAGAAGTTAAAGAAGTCAGAAGGAAAAAGAAAAAAAAAAACATAAAATGGTCTCACTTATGGGAGGACTATAAGGAACCAAATAAGACATCAGGGGGAAATAATAACTATAATACAAAACACAACACAAAAAAACAAAAACAGATGTTATAAACTACAGACATCCTGCAGGGGAGTAGAAGGGAGAGAAATTGGAAGGAAGGAAGGGGGAGTACAGGGGATTGTGGTGATGCTCCGTGGGTGAACTGGCGGAGGAAACTGTGAGGGGGGAAGAACAAGTATTGTTTGTAAATGAATAATGATGTAAAATACACACACACACACACACACACACACATATATATGCACACACATATATATGTATATGTGCTATATATGTATATACACATGTAAGTGTAATATAAGTTATTAAATATACATATAATTGTATATAAGTATATTGTTCTATTTTATTTAATGGATCATTCCAGAGCAGATTTTTAATCTATCTTTCAAGTTATTTTAATTAAGGTATAATTGACACATAATATTGTATTAGTTTTAGGTTCATACCATAATGATTTTATATTTCTATATATTTGCATAAGGATCACTACAATACAGAAAAATCTATGTATCAATATTTATTCATAGTTATACGTTTTTCTTCTCATAAGAATTTATAAGATCTGTTTACTTTGCAATTTTTTTAGTAAGTTAAGAATAGGCCTGATCATACATGGTAAGAAATTTGTTCTTTGTCCTATGAGGAAATTAAAAAAAAATTAGATATGGTAATCATTGAAGTAATCATTTTAGACTGATAACTTTGACTAAATTGTTTCAGGAGCCTTGGAAACCAGCAAGATCGGAGGGGAAAGTCATTAGTTAGCAGATTATAGAAGGAAAATGTACACTTGAAATACAGGGATAGTTATAAAGACAAGTGAGTGAAGTGATGTGACATTTAGATTTATAATCTATAAGACTTGTTGATTGATTGCTAGTGCTGAAGTCTAGAGTAATTTCCAGGAAGAACTAGAATACAAAAGAAGAAGAAAAGATTCTGTGTAATGGCAGTGAATCCAATTGTAACATAATTGACTTTGAGGAGCCTTAGTCATACAGCTCTTGGACAAACTGATGGAAGAACATGATTACATAGGATAAAGGCAGAGATTGTGTAGTCAGGAGTTTACCTCTAAGGTAAAAGAAAATAATGAAAAACAAAGAGAAGAATATCTGACTTTGAAAGATACTACTAAGTAGAGGGATATTTCCATAGATTGTCTGGGAAATAATGAAAAGAGAAACAAAACTAATAATTGGAGTCACCGAGGATGAACAAAATTATTAATGAAAAAAGGAGTGACCAAAAGTATGAGAAAATTAAATAAAGTAAGAATGGAGAAATGACTGTTTAACTTAAGGACCTTTCATAGAAACAACAGAGACAGAATTCAAGCTGTGCAAGCAAAACATTAGTGGGAAAATAAAGAGGTGGAGGCAGTGATCTGTGTTTTGCCAGAGAAATGAAGCAGAGCTGAACAGAAATGCATCAATGATGCAACATATATATTTTTTACAAAACTACTTTTTTAAATGTCCATGAGAAAATGGTAGTAAAAAGGGAGCAGGATTAAAATAGCCTATGCTAATAAGATAGTAAGAGTGAAGGTGATCTGATTGAAATTGGAACCAGTTTTCTATTGTGATTAAAAACCAAGGAGAAGAGGACTTTCATCATTAATGAACGAGCCTTACACTTCATAAATAAACACAGACATCAACTACTTCTCCTTTCTGAGGTTGAAAGTTAAGTTTTCTTATTAGCCAAAAAGAAATAATTTAAAGTTTGGGGGAAATAGAGAATCAATTCTCTGTGGAGGATAAATTGGATTAATGCATAAAATGAAGACAAATGATTGAACAGATTATAAAGACTCAGTAAGAATGGAGACCTGGCTATGCAGTATCACCAATCTATACATACCAAGATGGTATAAGTCATCATGGCATAAGAGAATAGAAGCAGTGTTTGATACAGAGTAAATGTTTCATCCCAATTACCAGTGACTAGACAGATTCCATTTGAGAATCAGCCTTCAAAAACTGCCACTCTTTACAGGAGAACATCAGCTTTATGACCTCTGTCCAGAGTTGAAGGGTGCCATAATTTGTATGTATTTTAGAGGGCTGAAGGATGCCATAATTTGGGTGTATTTATTTTTTAGAGAACACAATGGAAAGGAGTGATTTTGAGGGTACTGGAACTTCGAAGTGAATGATCAATGATGGGGTAAAACAATAAATGAGAAAGGGATATTTTCATTAAAAAGGTCAACAGATGATGATACTGTGCAAGAATTTGAACCTCAAGGTCTGGCTGATTTTAAATTTTCCCTTTTTTTCTGATAGGTTAAGGTTTATAATTAAGTCTCTAGGATTTAGATAGAGATCTTTGACAGAAATAAAGCCTCCAAATATTTTCTTTAAGCCTTTTTTCCAGTGGACTAACAAAAAGTAAAAATATTCCTGTTCTGGGATCAATCATATATATGTGAAGGGAATAAAATAACCCAAAATAACAATAGAGCTTAACTCTGGCTAGAATTGTGGGCTTATTTAATTTTCTCCCAAATGATTCCCTAATTGTAAATGTTTAATCACAATTATAAAACACTTCTCTCTAGTTTGATTATGCCTGTAATTTTCTATCATAATCATTATTTGAAGCAAAACATTATATTAATGTCAAATTTCTGAATGAAAATTTTCTTCAAAACCACCATCATCTACACTCTTTAAATATAATAAAACTAGTTTATTAGTTTGTATCTGATAGGAATAAGCTAGGCATAATGTTGGAGAATTTCTGAAAACTTCTATATATACCATTGTGGAAATAATACAAGGAGTTTATTGTCAGTTCAACAAAACTCATTGGTACATCCTATATCTTTTAAGACTATACATTTGTATAAACTGTGTTTAAGTTTTTTTTTTTTTTTCTGGTATAACATTAAGTTGGTTTTAGCCTATAGAGTAAAATAATAAAAAAAGAAAAAAAGAGATGTGATCTGTACAGGACACTTGTAAATTTTTATACTACTTTAATGATCCTCAAACTTCCTATTTTTGAATTTTTTAAATGACAATTCAGATTTATCACATACTGAACATCTAGATGTGATCTATAAAGACAAAAGACTAAATATTAACCAGAAATTCCCAGCTTTTATGATAGTAATTAGGATTACTCCTTAAAATTCCTTTTTTTTGTTTTAATTCCAAATGTTAAATAGCACAGTATAGTCACAGCTGCCTCTAAAATATCGTCACAGTTTCTGAGTCAAATTTTATATCAGTGATTTTTCGTGCCACTATTACATCATACCATTCCATTTTTCATTACAAATACATTACATGAAAGAGAAAGTAAAAATGATGTTTGTAGACGATAAGGCATATTTTATATTTTGATAATTTAATAAAAAACATTTAAAGTATTCTGTGGGTTAGTTGATACAAGGAATGTTTATTTTCAGAGCCCAAGGGAAGCTTAGTAATGCATTTATCTATTACTAGCAATCATAATTAGCTTAAGTTATGCAATGCCCTCAATAAATAAATGACAGTTTTGAGCTGAGGCATAGTTTTGCTATATTTTGTTAAATATTTGTAGGAAAAAATGATTTGAATCATTTGCAAGTTATATGAGCCATTAGTGATTATGGCCCAAGGTATTAACTGAAAGTTATTTAAGTAATTTTGAAAGCCTGTTCCATAGTAGAGCAGGCATTAATCATCTATTATGTCTTTTATAAACATAGAAGCAATTAAGTGAAAATTGCCAGGTTTACATAGAAGGCATTATCATTGGCAATTATAGTATTAGAAAAACTAGTGATTTAAATTTTGTCACAGAATAAAAAACTCATACCATATTACTATGGCCTGTTTAAGCTATAAAACAAAGCAAATTAAGCAAATAAAAGGGATTTGAAACCATATGCATAGGATTACAGAGAAAACACTAACAGTGCAACAGTAAATAAAACACAGCCTCATTTTGAAATAGTAAAATAAAACACACATGAATGTGATTAATTTGGGAAATAGTTGTTTTGGGGGAGAAAGTAAGCTACTAGTGCTTTAGACTTTTCTCTTACTAACGCACCATACTGCAACTGTGACTAATCTCTACTTAACCCACCGAACATTGGTATTCAAAATGACATGTTATCACACAGCTAAATGATTTTAAGTCATTTAAAGACCATTTAAAATATTTATGATTCACTTTAGACAAATTTTAATATGTTTATATTACTTTTTAGTTGAGGAGTCAATAATTTTGTGTGGTCAAAGAAACATATATAGAATTTCAACCCACTGGTCTAGTTATAATTCATAAACAAAGGTTAGAACTATGCTCAACTCTGGAAATTTAAGTGCAATCTTTGTGCATATGTACATGAGATAGGAAAAAAGAAAAAGTAAATAGGAAGCTAAACTATATATCTTATATAAGTTATATACAAGTTATAACTTTTTTTTTTTTATATATCTTGGGGTGGTAGTTTTATTTATTTATTTATTTATTTATGCGTACAGAACTAGGGTACAAGCCAGAGGTGCAGGGGCGGTGAGAGGATTCACCAGGGACAGAGTGGGGAGCAGAACAGGCAGATCAACAAAGTACACCGCTGAGGGGAGCACCGGGCGGGCCAGGAGAGGTCTGCCGCGCCATGTGGTCACCTCTGGGGCAGGCGGGGATCGAACCCATACTGAGGTGGCCCTAGCCTCCCAGTACAGTGCTTCAACCCGCTGCGCCACCAGGGAGGGCCACAAGTTATAACTTTTATACCGACGGGATGCAAGCTAGTCTAATGCATGTTTCTGCAATCAGCATTGAGGGAAACTTATCTGAATAGCACCTCTATGAGCCTTCAACTGTCACTTCATTTTTGAGCTGTTGATTAATTGCTATATTCAGGAAACTGTGCCAGGTATTCACACATATCTCTTTGTGTCTTTTAACTTCAGACATCATTGGGAAGAATGAGAAAATTCATCTTTTTTATTGTTCTACACTTGATTGAAACACATTTTTCATGGTTTAAGGCTCATTAAAAAAATTATAGTGAAGGAAACACTTTTTTTCCCTAAGGAATTGAAGGGTAAGTCTATTAATAAAATAATAACTTTAGCAAACAAAATTTATCAAAATTCAAAAGGCATTTCTTAAGAACTACAAGTGGTCCTTCTTGGTTAATATAGCTGTACATATAAAATCCTAATGCATTCTTACTACTCCCTTAACAAAATCTTATGAATATATTGTAAAGTTAAACAAAGACACTGGAATATAGTGATAATAGCTAAAATATGCAATGGTTTGGCAACTATTTTCATTGTGTCATTAACATTGAAGTTAGGAGAGAAACACAACTTTCTCTATACTTTGAAAGGTATCAGCATATTTGGAAAGAAAGTGGGAGGTTCATGAGTTTATTCACACTCTATTATGACAGAAAAAAATAAGAAATGTCTTATTGACACTTTCAAGACATAAATTCCTATACCCACTTTCTCATTAATTCAATTACCCCAAATATTTATTTAGTGTTTATTATGTTCAAGGGACTGTCAACGACACTGAGAATACATCATTAAATAATGAAAGCATCCTACTGGCCTTAGTGATGCAGCCCAATGTCTGTTGGAGTCATCACTAGAAGAAGACATATAAATATGGTAAGTAAAAAAAAAATTTGTGGTAAGTATTAAAACACAGGGTACTATGAAGTATGTGGTACTGTTCCATCAATTTATGAATTCATGCTTTTGACAATCTACCCAGGAAACTATGTTATAGATGTAACATGACCACTAAAACTCTGCATTAAGAAGTATAATCTCCACAGGAGATAGGGAAAGATATAGAAAAAGTAAACCAGATGTTAACACTAATATATATATATATATATATACACACACACACACATTATATATA
>NW_004567117.1:17962857-17970983 GCF_000260355.1 Condylura cristata | reverse complement strand
GTGAATCCTATCACCCTCCGCATCTCTGGCCTGTACCCCAGTTCTGTATGAATAAATAAATAAATCTTAAAAACAAAAAACAAAAAAAACAAAAAAAAACAGTATTTCAGAAATATAAATGACAGATATCTAGATTTTAAATTTAATCTGGCTGGGATAACAGACAATTTAAAAAAATAACTTTCAAAAGAAAAGCAAAGTAATTAATGAAAATAAAAAACAAAGACAGAAGCATCCTGGTAATTTAAAAGTATTACAGTCAGTGGGCCCTCCCAGATGGTACAGTGGATTAAAACACAGCTATGAAACTATCCTCAGCCTCTGCAGCATGACTTCGATTCCCTGCCAGGGAGGTGACCCACAGGGCTTGGCAGACCTCTCCTGTCCTGCCATCTGCTCCCCTCAGCAGTGTATTTCAGTTGATCTGCTTATTCTCTCCATTCTGTCTCTGGTAAATCCTCTCACCCCCCTGCACCTTTGGCCTGTACCCCAATTCTTGTATGCATAAATAAATAACTTTTTTTTTTTAAAGAAAACACTACAGTCAGTTGTATTTCATTTT
Organism: Condylura cristata; assembly: GCF_000260355.1. Lineage (NCBI taxonomy): Eukaryota > Metazoa > Chordata > Mammalia > Eulipotyphla > Talpidae > Condylura > Condylura cristata. The sequence goes on along the minus strand of NW_004567117.1, from coordinate 17,970,421 downwards.
TTAAGATAACCAAAGTTTATCTTCTGATTTTCAGATTTTGAGAAAATATGCGTCCCAGACATTTGACATACATTTGACACACACAAAAAATATAATAATAATAATAATAGGAACCTGAACCTTAGGGAATTAATAAGGGACTTTCAAAATTGGAAAAATCATGCTAATAAATAATTAAGCCAACTAAAAAAGAATAGGAAAAGTTTGTGTAACTTACTATTAGGATGACTGTGATGCTAAATTGCTCCAATTTTATATAGAAATAAAAGCACAAAAAAAATGATCACTCTTTTACTTGGATCAGAGAAATATGTAAAAATAAATTAAAAATTTAAAAGCTGACTATACAGCAATAGGACTTTGGAAGCAAAGGAATAAAAAAATAACCAAACTGCAACGGGCTCTTGAAACATGACTATAGAACTGAGATTTCTAGAAAGGAAGGATGGGGGATACATGGGAGACAGGGCCCATATTTATGGTGGGTGGTTACTGGAATTTTGGTGGTGGGCATGATGTTATAAATCTGAAGAGATATAAACCTGTACACCTAAAATATATAGTGTTGTAAACCAATGATTTACCACAATAAAAATAATGTGTTTACAACTTTTGTTATTTATCATTAAGCAAAAGCATTTTTTATTTAAGCATACAAAGACTGGGGTACAGGCCGGAGGTGCAGGGGGAGTGAGAGTATCACCAGAGACAAAGTGGGGAGCCCAACATGATGACTGACTGAAATGCATTGCTGAGGGGATCAGCAGGCAGAATAGGCGAGGTTTGCCAAGCAATGGGGGTTACCTCCCTGGCCAATACTTGCACTCATGCTGCAGTGGCTGCAGATAGCTTCATAGTGCTGTGCTTTAAACCACTGCGCCACAAGGGAGAGCCCTGCAAATAACATTTTAGTTAAAGTTTGGTTAAACTGAAAACAGGATACACACACACATATGACCTATAATTATACTCCAGATACATTTTTAAAAAATTAGGAGTTATGCAAGTTAATAACTGGTAGCATTTTGAAAATAAACTTTCTAAATAGCAAGCAGATTATTCATGTGAATTAAAAATACCTCAATAAGAAGTATATTAATAGAATCATAAATAATGATGTTTTAAGGAGTAATGTAAATAAAACAAAATTTTTCATTATTACCATCTCAAAGGAAGTCACACTAGATATTTAAGCAAGACAGAAAGTGACAATAAACACTTTCTAATTAAAAAAAAGAAAACCATGATACAATTATATAGTTAATGCAAATGGGGAAAAAAAACATTAATACATCTGAGATTCTATTTCATAAGCCAAAATTGATAAAAATAAATTTGTGGAAAGTTTAATCAAGTATAAAACAGAGAAATGTTCTCAATTCACATCCATTAGCAGCTTTTTAAGTGATACACAAACATCAGATGTAGTGGGAGAATTGCTCAAGGAAAAACTGCCATCTCAGCTTTGATATTTCATTAAAAAAATACTTAATATAAACACAGAACATGTTTTTATGCAAGGAAGTATGGTTAGTCTTAAATTCTAACAAAGAGACTTGTTGCTAAAAATAAGAGTAGAAATCAATGTATACTTTTTGGAGGATATGATTTATGGATTTCAATATTTGTTTATTATGTCCAAATATACATTTGTAATTACAGACATCTCAAAGTGCTTCTAGAATTTGGCTTGCATAATACTAGAAAGTTATTTACTAAATTGTAGTATGGGTAAACAGACTTTTAAGAAAAAATAAAAAATAATATTTTCTCTTGGAATGTTTTTTCAGCAAGTATAATACTATTGTATCAATGATTTCCATTTCTGCATTTGGTCTTCAAAGCTCTAATCTTTGCTTTCCTGTTTTCCTTAGACCATTGTATCTAACTTCATTATTTTAACAAAAATACTGATTATACTCTGATAACTCCTGAATCATGTATATTTGTATTGTTATTGGTATTTATCATTAAACAAAAACTTTAAGATTTATTTATTTATGCTTATGGAACTTGGGTACAGAACAGAGGTGTGGTGGGTGAGAAGATTCTCCAGAGACAGAGTGGGGAGCAGAACAGGCAGAGTGACAAATACACTACTGAGGGTAGCAGTGGGTGGGTCAGAAGAATTCTGCCACACCATGTGGGTCAGCTCTCTGGCCCAGCATCGAATGGGAATCGAATAGGGATCAAATGGGGATTGAACTTGTACTGTAGTGGCTTTGGAGAGCTTTAACCGGCTGTGCCATCAGGGAGGGTCCCCAAAACATTTTAAATTAAAGTATGGTTGAACTGAAAAACTGAAAGTATATAATATATATGACTATAACAATACTCTGAACACATTTTTTTATAGGTTAGAACTATAATACTTGAGGGAGTTGGTATTTTGGTACTCAAAGAATACCTCACATTGAACTTACTGCTACAATACTCCCCAAATTTGTCTTTCAGTATTTGTTCATTCAGTATGGGCAATCATCTCTCACCCAAGTAGGTGTCTGGCAATCATCTTTAAAAATACCATTCTTGGGTCCTCCCTAGTGGCACAGCAGGTTAAAGCACAGCACCAAGAAGCTAAAGCCACTTCAGCAGGAGTTCGATCTCCCGCCCTGGAGGTGATCCACATGGCATTGCAGATCTCTTCTGACCTGCCAGCTGCTCCCCTCAGCAGTGTACTTAGTCAGTCAGACTGTTCTGCTCCCTGCTCTGTCTCTGGTGAATCCTCTCACCACTCCTGCATGTCTGGCAGTTCTGTATGCATAAATAAATCTTAAAAAAAAAATAAACACCATTCTTTATTACCAACCTAACAAATCAAATTAAGTTTATGTTTATATTCCAGAAGCATTGTCTTTTTGAACGTTTCTTAACATACGGTTGATATTACTAAGACTCACTTAGGTTGTTCTTTTCACTCTAGGATTGCGAATTCCTACTTTAAATTATCCTCTAGACTATTTTCACTATTATGTTTTCTAATGTCCACATCCAAGCTCTGTAGCATTTCAGACAGGTTCTTCTAATATTTTACCTTGTTTGTCTTTCTAAACATTTCCCATCTGTTGTTCTTCAATTCACCAAATTGCTTTTGGTCCTTCTATGTTCTCTCTCATCTCTATAATAAATTGGTTGTTTCTTCCTGCCACGTGCCCACATCCTGTTTTTGGTACCCATTTCTGCATTCCTCACGCTGTTCTAGTATTCTCTATAAATCTCTCTTTAATTTCTTACACAAGAAGTAGCTCTTTTTTTCTTGTATATGATTGATTTTACAAAACTTCATGCTTCATTAATCACATGTCCCTTGTCTGCTACTTTTGATTATATATGAATTTATTTCTGTATAATGTTTAGCAATCAGAGGATTGAGACTTTGGTATGCATACATGCAACTCAAGAGGAATAATTTAAATGGAAATGGATGTTGAGGTTAGAAAAAGTTAAGGAAAGAGTGAGAAGTTTTCAATTGAAACCTTGAGAAAGAATAAAAAAGAAATGACAGTTATAATTTAGTCTTTATGGCAGTCTAATTTAGCCAAAACTAATTTAGTCCTAGTTCTTAATACTAAAGAGGGTACTTGGAAACAAAAGCTAGGAATACCAGCTTTGATATGAAATCATCATACAAAAACTAAGATTTTATTTAAATATTTCATTCTTTCTCCAGATTGATATTTTCTGAATATTTCATATCATACAATAGCTGTAAAAAACTGTCTTGACCACATACATTTTACTTTTTGTTGAGCTGTCCCATGAGGAGAATGACAATACAGTATTTTAAGATTTCCTTGCAAGTCAACTTCAAAATAATTAAAATTGGTTTTTATCATACTCATCAGAAAATCTTGGCAAACATTTACATTTTTTCTACTGAAATCTTTTTAGAAACAAATCCTATCTCCCCTTTTTTGAGTATGCTTTTGATGTATGAGTCATCTGATTATCACTTAATTATGTTTTACATTAACTATGATAGATCATTTGTGTTCATAATAAAAAAATTATTATGAATACCTCAGGGGTGATTTAACCACAATATATTTGAACTCTGAGGATTCGAAGTATTCAAATTGAGGGGAAGCTGTCAGTAATAAATGGAATTAACCACATTTCAGTTATTTCAAGTAAAATTAGTATAGCATTTTTTTGAAGTTCTTATATTTTCTTTAGTTGTTCTGTGCAGGCAATATAATTATCTCCCAAAGTTCACAACTAACAACCACTCCCACCCCCATCCCGAATGTGCTACTTTCTGTGAAAAGGATCTTGCAGAAGTGTTTAATGATTTTAAAATGGAAGAACCTGAATGATCCTGGTCCACTCAACTGAGTATGTTGACTCAGTAATAAAGGACAGAGAAAAGTAGGACTTTGAAGAGTGAGATATGATACCAGAATAGATCATAGAGAATTTAGATGCTTGAGACTTCTAGAAGTTAGAAAAGGCAGGGAAACACATTATTTGCTAAAACTTTCTTTAAAAAAAAACTGCAGCACAAACAACACTTTTGATTTATAGAACTTCTGGCCTCCAGATCTAATTTTGTGTTAAATACATTTCAACAGCAGTAGGAAAGTAGATTGTCACCAGTACTGGAAATATTTCAAATCATGGAAGTACCTGAGAAAGAGAATTAACATATTTTGAGTAGTTCCATGGACTGTGCAACAGCAGAGCTTATGCAATTGCAAACCTTATAAAATTTATTTAGAAAATTTAGGGAACTAGACACTATCTCCAGTTTTATAGTTAGAATTTGGTAACCTGAGCATGAACATCAACAAAAGAAAGAACATGCAGGTTAAAGACTGAACTGCACTTGGAACAGTAGGAGAACCACCCTTGCCTTCTGATGCATGTTTGATAGATTTTTTTTTTAAAGATTTATTTATTTATTCATACAGAACTGGGGTACAGGCCAGAGGCTCAGGGGCGGTGAGAGGCTTCACCAGAGACAGAGTGGGGAGCAGAACAGGCAGATCGACGAAGTACACTGCTGAGGGGAGCAGCGGCCGGGTCAGGAGAGGTCTGGCAAGCCATGTGGTCTCCTCCGGGGCAGGCGGCAGACGGGAATCGAACTCATACGGAAGTGGCTTCAGATTCTCAGTGCTGTGCTTTAACCCGCTGCGCCACCAGGGAGGGCCAGCATGTTTGATAGATTTTTACATCAAAATTACTTCTGAATCTGAAAACAGAAAACCTATGTAGGCTATTTTTACTATAAAGACCATTTTTAAGGATTTTATAGAATTTCTGTACTTTTGTGATTCATAAAGTATAATATATAGGTTATATTGAGAAAATGTACCTCTTATAAGTGTACCACTTATGATAAATGTTGCAGCATTTATATTTTGATAACACTATGTTGCAAGCTTATGTAAAAATCGTGATATCACAAATTATTTTTGCTAATCCATTCAAGATATGTAAAATCAGATTATGTCCTACTTTATTTTAAATAATTGTGCATTTTCCCTTCCAGTAGAATTCTTACCTTTATAAATAGACTTTTTCTGCTGACTTTTACCTTTGCTCCCAAAAGAATTTTTTTGTGAAATGTAAGCATTATCAAGGTAGCACCAAAGGTAAATCTTAAATTCTCTATTAGTTTGAGTACTCTGCTATGAATAAATGGTGTTCTCATGAATTGCTTTATACTTCTCAAATTCCCCAAAGAGGTAGGCTTGGGTAAAGCAGGCACAGACAGGCACATTTGAGCAACTCTTTTTAGTGTAGGTGAAAGATGGAGTATCGGAGAATTTCTAAGAGAAACAGCATGATTCAATACTCCCACTTAAGACCCAGCTTTATTGCTACGACTCAGCATTTGTGGACTGGATGCATCATGGAAATGTTGCTGCAGTAAGTTATTTCACCTGCTTAAAAATCTCTATGAGGCTAGATTATGTAAACATTCAAATTCCTTGATCAAGGAAAGGCTTTGAAGGAAAACTGGAGCCTCTGGAGCTCAGTGACTAGTCAAATCTTCCCACTGAGCTGACTTTGATGAGTTAACTGTTGGCTGAGCTACTGAAAAAGAAGAGGAAATATACCAGGACCAGAAACCTTTCATGAGTGGCTAAAAGAACTTGGCAAACTTGAGATAATCCAAAAGATCATACAACATCTGTATGAGAGATTCTTAAACTTCTTGCATGCACACTGATCACTTACAAATTTGTTAAAACACACTGTTGGGCCCCTTATGAGTTTGATTGTAGATCCAGAGGCACCTGATGATTTGCTTCTTTCACAATGTCTCAATTAGTGTTGATGTTATTGATCCATTATGAAAAGCTCTGTCTTTGAGAAACCTAAATTGTGCCTTTTTTATACACACAAAAATCTTATTATTATTTATTAAATTAATTACATTTATTAAAATTTAATATTTAATTTACTTATTCAAGAAATCATTCTGCTCCTCACATTTACATTTTCTTATTTTATAACCCTATCATCCTACTTGATGATTTTGTGTTGCATGAATTTAACCCAAGTTGAAAAGATCTTGTTTTGTGTATTTGGTTCTAAAACATTGCTTGAAAATAACACTTATCACTATATTTGGCAGAGGAGAAAATATTATTGTTCACAATTCTCAGAAAGGAAAGCTGAAAAAGAAAGAAAAACAAGTTTTCTATCAACAAGTCAACAGCACAAATGAAAATAAGCCCCCAGTTCACTAGCAGCATGTACTGCCTTCTCTTTTCAAATGCTTCCTCACTTATTTCATGGTGTATGTGACTTCCTAGTCATTTCATCCAATATATTCTAGCCTGAAAAAGAGCCAAAGTTAACTTGGGCATATACATACTGTCTCAGTCACGTCTGGATCCCAGTTCTACCACCCACTAATAAGCTGTTCCCTGTTGTGAAGTCAAAATGTAAAGTGTAAAACACATCAGAAATGTTATAACAGCAAATCTGAAATAAACAGGGTCTTAAAAAAAAAAAAGCAAGATTGTAGGAATACATAGAGCACTTTGTATATGATTTTAATACAAGAAAGCTTTTCCTGGTGCAACCTTATGTGGTTTACAGATATATGAGTGACAACAAAGGCAAGCTGTGAAGAAGTTACCCACACATTTTGGTCTCTGATTTAATCAGAAGTTGTTTGAGCTTTGGTCTTGAAATTTGTCATCAACATGTTACATTTTGAGATGACAAATATAAATATTTTCACATTTCAAAATATATATTTTAGGATATGCTGCATATCTTTAATAGAAGACAATGGTGGGATAAATATTTTAAGTTATTCAATTAATCACCGAGTTGGTAAAAGGAAATTACAATGGACAATTGTTAAGGCTGGTAAGGAAGGAGTTTTAAAGACTATTTTAATAGAGGTCCTAACTATTAAGAGATTGAATTCATATTCACTGAAACAAAAGTGAGCAGTATTTGTAATTTCTAACTTGGACAAATGGAAATTCTCAGAGTCATTGGGAAAGGGCTGGTTACTGTGATTAGGTTTTCAGAGTTTGTAACCTAGACACAAAAAGACAGAGAAAGAGAACTTACCCTCCTTAATGATAACAGTTTTTTT
>NW_004567117.1:17943394-17962222 GCF_000260355.1 Condylura cristata | reverse complement strand
AAAAAAAAAAAAAGAAAAAGAAAAGCAGAATGCAGGAGAATATTTTTTCAGTATTTATTTGCAATTTCATGTGTTTATATTGTAATCAGTGCTATTAAGTTTGAATTTGTATATTTTGGAAATCTAATTCATAATACATAGTCTTCTACAAAAAGTACAAACATGAAAACTATGTGAATCAAATGCCAATGGTAATGATTTATATACTTTCCAATATTTTAAAAAGGAGATATCAAAACAATATTATGCACCAACAATTGGATAGTTTTGATTCAATATGTTGTAATCGTAATCTGATAAGCAGAATGTTCACAAGTAATGAAAAGTTTCTAAGTTTAATGGTGTAAGTTCTGAGGATGAAATTATACAGATTATTTTCTTTTAGTGTTCAAGAAGAGTACTTTTTTCCCCCTCATCTACCATGAAAGCATTCAAACTAGAAAAAATAACAAAATACTTCAATAAGTTTATATGGAAACCTAGAATAAGAGTACAAATGTTAGCAATTTTGAGGTAAGCCTTAGAACATTCTGAACATTTAGTCTCTGTTTGGCTACGCACACACACAAAAGGTGAAAAGAAACAACCAAAATTAATGAAGTAGAGGGAAAAAAAAAACTATTTTATTTACATTCTTCTCACAATGAGGAAAAAGGAACAGAAAAATATCTCTCCACCTCTCTGTTCTTTTTTTCTTAAGATCCCCAGACAATGTCTAACAGAATAAAATCAGTCTGTGCTTTGAAAATGGTCCAAATCATTTGGCTGAAACATTTCCAAGGATCTTATGAATAAGACTGAATTGAAGATATTAAAGGTCATTGGAGTAAACGACAATAATAGTGCTATGGTAATATTGATAATGAGGCATATAATGAACTGGACTTCATTTTGGAGATCTTCAGTGACCAAAAGGAGAATTTTAAATGAAGTGGAAATTTAGAGAAGATTGTAGTCAGGGATGTAGAGGTAAAATTTCAGGTTGGTTGCAATTTGTTGTAATGAGATTCTACTCTTAAGTGAAAATCCATTAAATGACAGAAATAATTTAAATAATGAGCAATTCTATGAGATGAGACAGCAAAGTCCATATATTCAAAGAGATGTTCACTCTTGACTTTAGTCCTTAAGTGTCACAATGAATCTGTTTCAACTATTGCTCTATGTTGATCGATTTGACCAATGTGGCAAGTCAAATAACCTGAGAATTTTTTTTTTTTTGCGATTGCACTGAATTCATTGTTAAACTTGTATTAAATTACTGTCATGCAAATTAACAGGCTTATTTTATTATTTAGATGTATAAGCCTATGACCTAATTACTGAACTTTTTTAGTTTATTCAAGCTTTCTTTATAAATTATTGGGTCCTTATAGTGTTGTCATTTGATCTATCATCTCCTTATTTGTCCATACATATTACACAGAAAATCTGAGCATGGGAATAAAATTAATTTTTATGTAATAACTTTTGGTCTTAGAAAATTTTCTTTACCGTAAAGACGTCTTTAAGAAGACACTTAGTTCCATCATTTACTCTCTGAACTTAGCTTTTCTTACTGATGAAGTGGGGATCATTGCCATTCATATAGAGTTGTTCTGAGGAACAAATAAATGTGTTCAGATTATGTCAAATTATCTGAGTGGGAGTTAGGAGACAGACCATTTAGGGAAGCTCAGTAATAATCATCAAAGAAATATAACTAGAAATGATTTTCAAAGCATTTAGCACATTCCATCATTCACAGATAAGAAATTAAAGACCATAGGCTATAATGATTTGTCAAGACTATATAATTAGTTAGGACTCGTGATAATATTAGAGTCATTAGACATATTTCTTTAATTATTCCACTACATAAATAGCTTAAGCTCTTGTTATAAAAATAATAAATTGCCCAAGAATGTGTTCAACAAAATACTTTTGTTTCCATTTCTGACTTCTCAGCTTCTCTGTTATGAGTTCCATGCAAATTTCCATTATAGGAGTATTTTGTTGTTTGTTTATATATTCTGAAAAACTGTTAATATTTGAAACTAGTTTCAAAAAAGCTATGTATTTATGTTTTTTCAATTTGTCTTCAGGAAATTAAGTCAGTTGAATAAACATACATATATTTATTGCAAATATTAAAATAATTTGTAATACTCAGAATCTGAAAAGAAAATGCTTAGATGCATGCATACTCACTTTAAATATGCTGTGAGTGTCCAGTCTATACACACACACATTTCATTCATCAATGTTTTAGTAAAACAAATTTAATTGGTAACACTTAGGAAAAACTCTCCTGCAGTTTTGTAGATTTTTCTCTCATCAATCCTTCTAGCTCTTTTCTGACTGGATAATCCAAGAACAATTCATAAATTTATAATTAGTATTTGAATCATATATATAGGATAGTCAGTGCTTATTCCTTCTATTTTTAAGAGCAGAAATGAATATTGGATATGCTATCATATGGCAGGTTTCACATATTTATTTGTGGAAGACAGTGTCTGCTTACTGACATAAGGGGCTTCTTTAAACAAAATGCATTAGTGCATATACAATAATTGTAAAATGTAATAACAAAAAAAAATCTAATTCTTTCTCATGGATTTACTTAAAATACCTATAAGCCAATACCTGTATATGTAAAAATTGAATACAAATTATCTCATTAAAATTGATATTATGTGTCCTCCCTGGTGGTGCAGCAGGTTAAAGCACAGTACTGAGAAGCTAAAGCCACTTCAGCATGAGTTCAATCCCTGCCCGCTCCAGAGGCGATCCACATGGCGCGGCAGACCCCTCCTGACCCACCAGTGGCTCCCCTCAGCAGTCATCTGCCTGTATTGCTCTCCACTCTGTCTCTGGTGAATCCTCTCACCGCCCCTGCACATCTGGCTTGTACCCCAACTCTGTATGCATAAACAAATAAATCTTTAAAAATAATTGATATTATGTGTTCTAATAGAATTTACATCTATCATTAAAACAGTTAATGATAAATGTAAGTAAATGAAAATAATACATTTTGGTCCTCCCTAGGTGATGCAATGGGTTATGTTGCAGCACTGCAAGCTAGCCGCAGCCACTTCAGCGTGAGTTCCCGGCCCTGAAGGTGACCCACGTGGTGCAGCAGACCTCTCCTATCTCATCTGCTGCTACTCTCAGCAGTGTAATTCTTCCATCTGCCTAGTCTGCTTCCCACTCTCTCTGGTGAATCTTCCCTCTCACCACCCTTGCATCTCTGGCCTGTATCCCAGTTCTGTATGCATAATTAAATCTTTAACAAAAAAACAAAAAAGAAAGAAAAATTTAAGTGTAAGCTAACAATTACCAATATATTGTTAGCTTTTGGACTGAGATTTTATTTCCTTTCAATGTTTTTAATTGTGTATATTCTCATAGGCTTCAAAGTGAAACAGGCGCTTTATAAGCAAACTCAAAAATCATTGTCAATAGCATGTATTCATCTCAGTTGGTGAAATAATTCATGTTCGTTTCAGGATGAAGATAAAATGAGCAGCTATATTCTCAACTTGGCTGGTTTGTCAGCATCCTTGCCAGAATATATCACTTTGTGTTTGGATTCTTCCTGGCCCTGGATAGCAAACTGTGGGCATTATTACTTAGAATACTATTTCCTATAACACATACATGTGCCTGAATAAGATAGTAATTTCTTTTTATAGTAACTATTTAAAGAGTAGTTGAAATAAACTCAAATTTTTAGACAGTCACTGTTGAGAAAACAAAATTTCCATTAATTTTAATTTAATTGTAAAAAGCAGCTTAATGTTTTTGCCATTTTCCTTATGCTAGGTAATGACATGTATGATCAAAAAGGAACTGGGACTTTATGGTGGCTTTAATGTGTATATACCCAAGTCAACTCTCAACTACGAGTACTTAGAACTCGTAAGTTATGAATCAATATTATTTTAATTAAAAAAAGTGAATTATTTTTTGGTTAGTAATGCATGCCTACTTTGAGTTGCTCATTACTTATTTGAAAATGGATCACTTACATATATCTAGTGAATATATTTAATTTTTTTTTTCCAGCAAGGGATCATATCCAAAAGACTGTCCAAAGTGAAACACCCACTTTTAGTGAAAACATATTTCTGATTTATCGAATAAATCTTCTCAATTACCCTAAAGCACTAAGCTCTTCACAGTTCAAGTAATCTCCTCTAATTATGTTTTCATTAGCTTTGGATTTATAATATAAGCCGGTCTTTTGGGTCAGAGAGGATATTAGACAATCAGTTGAAAAGACATAAAAGAGAAGTTGAATAGGGGTATTTTAGAACTTAGACATGGAAATAATATTTTATACATAATAGAAGGGGAAATATGTATTTGATTTTTCAAATGTTAATGCATATATATTTCATTATTCATTTACTCAAAATTAGCTATGTAAATTTCCAATTGAATGGTCCATGTCCATGATGTCAGGAGGTTTCACTAAAAGGTTGAAGAAATTTGAACAAAATGGTCTTTTCTAATGAGTTCCATCATAAACTCTTCTAAGAACAAACCTGCTACCAACAGATCATATTACTGTTCCTTTGTGCATTTGTACACCTGATTTGGAAATGAGCTAATATGCAAAGCAAACAGTAATTTTAAATTTCCCTAGAGTATATTTGTTGATTATTTATTTTCATTGGGAAAAATTTAATCCATGTAAATACCAACTGTCATTTAGACTTGAAGAATAACGTATCGAGTGATCCCTTGTCTTTACTTAACCACTTTATAATTTGATGTGGGTGATACTCTCAAGTAGTTATCTATCCAGCAAAGAGAATCAGTTGTGAGTTTTACATAATTTTGAGAGTAAAACATTACTTAAACTATAGGCTAATGTAAAGCCACAGTTTTCTAAAATAATTGTCTAAACACTGAAAACAGTGTTATATCTTTTAATTTAAAAACTGTATCAGTGAGGATTTTAGCTTTGTTTTGTTTTCTGAAGTCCATTTATAATCTAGCTCCATGTGGTTACTATGCGGTAATGGCAGCTGATTATATGATAGAACTGCACAATAATAATTTGCAATCTGTCATGTGTGAAATCTTGCACTGAAGCAGATAAACCCAGGCTGCTAAATTGTGCTTTATATCATTGCATTGGATTTAATAGCACAGATTGTATAACAGTATATAATAAAAAATACTGTGTTCCTTCTATGATTAGAAATTTGATTACTATAAATTATCTCTCTGCCAAATGTTTAAAGATTAATTTTCAAGTTTAACTGAGACTTTATACATTAATTAAGATGATCCACCACAAATACAGAAAATCCATTAGGAAGAACAAAAAATGTTTGTTCTACCTGGTGATTTTTTATAAACTCAAGAATATTTGAATAAATGTCATGCTCAATTCTATCTATTACCCTGTTTCTTTTCATTCTATAATGAATATGGAAAGAAGATGAGAAAAGTTTTGAGAGGAATTTACAAATGAGACAGGTCATGACATTAAACATGCTGAATAACATGTCTTGATTGTTACCTCTCAATGAAATCAGGAAATTGAAATTGTTATGCAGAATGATCCTCATGCAAAATTGTGTTTTCTTTGAATGCTGTAATAAAGAAAAAACTTCCAACAACGTCATGCTATGTACCATGTCATTGATTTGATACATGACATGAAGTGGGCTGTCCCCAAAATTTATTAACTGCTATAACATTTTTCCTAGGATTTTTCAGTTATCACAAATTTATCTTTTTATGGAAACAAAAAGAATCAGCTCTCCCTTCCTGTACATGGGTGTGCAGGCATATAGTTCTGTGTATAAATTTTACTCATGTGTAATATGTTTGAAATTTAATAACATGCAGATATGATAAAAATATGAGGAGCCTAGTTTGGAAAAATATTTAAGTAGTTGTAGGGCTAGATAATATAGAATATGGAAAGGTAAAGAGGTATATTGCTTTACTAATGTTAGTTAGGTTGGGTCACAGGGAGCATCTGCTTTCTGTCTTTCTTTAGCAAACATAGACTAACTAGCTAGGATACTCAGGAAAAGGTACTCACAAAGATTCATAGGCAGTAGCTTGCTTCAAATTTGGACAATTTTAATCTTAATTAAAAATATAGAATTTATAAGAAAAATCATGTACCAATTAGTATAAATAGCATACTTTTTGAATAAAAACATCTCTATTGAACCAAGAATTTAGTAGTAGTGCCAAATGTTCTAGGAAAAGGAAAAGCTCACACATTCACTGCAGGTATTATATTGATAATATTAGCAATGATGATGCTGACGCTGATGATAACAACTAAAATTTAACTAGAATGATTTCGTAATTTCATTAACTACTGATGACAAGTTTTGAGACATTAGTAATTCATGCCCATTTTACAGATATAAATACTGAGGCAAAGAGTAATTGGCATGCCCAGAATTTTGAGAAAAAGTTGTGGAGCTGGAATTTGAATCTAAGAAACTTGAATTGAAAAAACTGACTAGCTAATCACATCTGTGAAATTGTTTATTGAAAACTTGGAGTTGGTAAATTTAGATTTATTTATTGTTGCTAATTGTTATGTTTGCTTAACATTTCTCTGAAAAAGTTTTGATTTTGGTAATAATGGTAAAAATTTTAAGTCAACTAAGACTGACCTTATCCTATTCTGTTAATTAACATATAATATACTACCTTTCCAGTCTTACTTGGAGATTTTAAATATATCACCTCTACTTGGGATGAATGAAACAATAAGTATATTTTACTAAATAATAAAATATAGAGAACTCTATGACATCTGAAGAGATTCGGTTGTGTTTAGTTATTTCCATGAGAAAAATAATTATAATTATCTAGCTAAAGAAAACACACATAGAGTAGAATTAAAAAGGAAATGTACCATGGATATTCTATTTATCATAAGTGGTTATATTGTAATATGCTCACGTTTTTCACCCTTCTTTTTCTTCCTACATTATAATACCATTATCTGTGCATTTTTAATCCCAAAGTAGTGTCATCTGCTCAACATCCAGATCATTATTCATATCTGTTAATTGGCAAAAATGCATTGAATAGTGACAAAGAGGGAAAGCAGATACTAATTCAGGAGGTACTATGTCACTTACTAGGTAATCATTCATTCATTCATTTAACCTTCACAATAGCACAAAATCTTTACAAATAAATAAGTAGCTTAATTTCATAAACATTAAATGGTGAGACTGGGACCCCTTCCTATGACTCCAAAGCTAAATATCAGAAAATGGAGAATGGAAAGTGTGGTGAATGAAAAAAATGAATAAATGTACATTGAAATGAGCCACAGTTTTCAATTTTACTTTACATTGCATGAGGTTAAATTTGTTTTTCTGTATCTGCTATAAATGTTTTCAATAAGTTTCTAACTCATAGAAAGTGTTCTCGTATTTTGAACCCTCATTAACTGTGCTCTTTTCCAGACTATAAACAATTGAATGATCTATGTCTTTGTGGCTGTTTTGAAGATTACATGTCATTGTTAAATGTAAAATAAATTTACTGATATTTTTATAAACTCCTAGAAAATTTCACTTTTATGTGTACCATAATTTGAGGGCAACTTTTTCTCACTGACTTTTATTCTCTTCTAATTTGGTGGGTTCACAGGTGTATGTGTATATATATTCCAGAGTGGTGAAAAAGCCAATGTGGTAAATGAGTGAGAAACAACACATCATTACTTGAATTTTCAAGAAGTGGAAAAAGATGTGTGCTATTCCATGTGTTTTATATATCCATAAACTGAACAAAAAATATGTTCTGAAATCTTAACTATCACAAGACTTCCAGTAGTATGATCGTTAGCAGTAAAGAGGGGTGAACACAACTCAGGTAAGAAACAGAATATATTCATTTTTAAGAATTATGTGTTTAATCTTTGTCAAGTATATTTAAATCAGATTTTAAAATGTCAGTGTGTTAGCAAAACAATGAAAGCTTAGTTAGTAGATTTATAAAACCAATAAAAAATATTTGTAGAAACATTAAGAAATAGGTATATTACAGATGGGAAATTGAAACCTCATGCATATAAGTTATATGTGTATGAAGCAGGATGAAATGTGGGTTTATCAATCTCAGACCCTGTTGTTATTTTTTATATATGTTTTTTTTCACATTTTAGGTCTTTTAATATGCAATAACCAACATGGGCATTTAAACAAAATAAAACTTATAAGTCAATTTTCATTCAGGTGGGATACAGATTATCCAAGTTTATCAGTACAAGCTTCCTTTGATTATTGTTAGTCATTATTAATATTTCAAATGTATAACATATGAAAGGGAATTGTTTGAGTTAACTAAAGATTGCTGAGCAATCATATATTCAAATGAAAGTGTTTAAAAGCACAGTAATTTGTAACAATTGCTTATGTTGTACTTACTATCAGTCAGATATAATTATATATAGTTTATTATGTTATAGTTTATTATGTTTTATTTTATTCAGTTCATAAAATGCCATTAAATGAAATGTCATAAAATGAAAATGGAGTCACAATGTGAAATAAATTGCCTTAGCACATGTAGTTACCAGCAGAACAAGTGGGATTTTAACCAAGCACCTTTAATCACTTTTGTAGACTGACTTCTCTTTTGCTGTCACCTGCATAGTATAGAAACAGTAGATTGTATTTTACTCACCAACTGTTTTTATCTACAGATTCTTGCTACCATGTACTATCACATAGGAAAGAGCTTACTTTTTAAACATTCCTATTCCCTTCTCAAATGAATTTGCCAGTTTTAATTGAAAGTAAATTCTAATGCCATTCAACATTACATATTAAGCCTGATTATAATACTTTTAAAAGTATAATATATATGTACATGAGTGGTGAAATTGCACAGAAGCAGGATTGATGGGTCTTTAAATCTTTATAAGTAGAATAATAAATAATTTAAGACATAAATTTTAAGTAGTGGTTTATATATAATTTAGTATGTGTTTGATGTTCTTAGAAATGGGGGTTTTACAGTCAATTTGATTGCTTTCTATTGCTCTAGATTTGCCCAGCTATTGAATATTCAGTGTTCTTATCTGATAGTCTTTCACTCCAGCACAAACCAATTAGAAAAAGCTGAGTTTTTTTTATGATGTAGCTGACTCTATTTCTAGTTAATTTTTAGTAAGTTCTATCTATAATAAATGAGATGTGTATCTGCAAATTTACACTCTATCATTTAGTAGTTATAAGTAACTACCATGAATATATGCAGACTTATCCTACAAGTTATTTTAAGCAATTGACACCTAGATTTGTGTGAACTCTTAAACAATGTTAAGTACATAAAAATCTGTAGAAAATAAATGATCAATTAGAAGCTGAAGAGTGAGACACAAATTTGAAGGGTAATAGAATTCAGATAATGACAAGTTCACTCTGGGATAAAATTCAATGAAAGGGTCAGGAATGAATACAAGGGAGAACAAATAACTTGGAAAGCCTAAGACTTCCTGTAATTGAAAAAAAAAAAAAAAAGCTGCACAAAAGGAATTTGCAAAAATTTGTAGTTCTGGTGATTCATATGTTTTGCTATTAGGAGATGACCTAAGCAAGCCCTGAAGAAAATACTGGGGAACAGCAACACAAAGAAAGACAAATTTGAAAGAAAAAATGACTATGTGTCAAGAAATGAATTCTCAGTACAGTCACAAAAGATGAGAAGAGAAAGCAGCCATTGGTTTCAGATGTTCTTGATGATCTTCTATTTGTTAATTTAGTATATATTCATTATACTTTTTATTGCTTATATTTATTTTTAATTATTTTCATTTTATTATTATTATTATTATTATTATGTTGTTGTTGTTGTATAGAAACACTGGGGTAGAGGCCAGAGGTGCAGGAGATAAGAGAACAGGCCAAACTACTGAAAAACACAGCGCAGAGGAGCAGTGGATGAAACAGAAAAGGTCTGCTGTGCCATGTGGGTCAGCTCCCTTCTGGAAATGAACTCGAACCATAGTAGTAATTATGCTTCTGACTTAAGCCCTAGGCCACTAACAAGGCCTTTCTTGATGTTTTACTGTGTAGAAATGTATAACAAGATATATCTTTAGTTAAAATTACATTTAAAATATGAAATGTAAACATAGTAAATATTACAAAAGTGAACATTTATATATTATTTTTAAAGTGGTTATAACCATTAATGATAGTCTAATTGAAGTTACTTAAGTGGCCTTACTTGCAGTGCACTTAAAATAATTATATCCTTCATCTATATAGGATTTCATAATCTATGTTTTCATAAACTTCATAATTTAAAAAAATTAGGAAAATTAAGGTAGTATTAGTACTTTTTTCTCATTAAATTCTTTAGAGATGAGATTTTTTTTTCTCATTAAATTCTTTTGATGATGAGTTGTAAAAATGTTTTATCATAGCAAGGCTTGAACGTGGTCTCACAGAACTAAAAAAGTTATATAACCTTTTAGAGAATACCCTATTTGTTTTACATTTGTTCATTTATCTGTTTTATATATATTATGTATGTGTGCATATAAGTGATCAATGATCCATATAATGCACATATATATGGCCTTCTACATGTGTGTTATATACATGAAAAGTTTTAAATTAAAATTTTCTACTTTTTAACTTTATATTTTATTGTTCCTTAAACATTTAGTAGCTTTAAATTTTTAAACCACTTTATTGAGGTCTGACTGACAAGTAAAAAAGTTGTACATAACTAACATGTAAAACTTCACAAGTTTCCATATAAGTATACAGCTACAAAATCATCACCACTATTAAAGTCCAGGGCTGTGATAACTAATTTTTCTCACTTGGCCCAGCCAGAGAGATTATGATTGTTAGAGATCAACAGTGCTTGGATTGTTTCAGTCCAGAGAAAGTCTGAACTCATATTTAGTATGTAAGTTTCTAAGTCCTGGTGATCAGGATTCTCTAACAAAGTGAGATAGTATCCCAAATCTACAAAACAACCACCATTTTCCTCATGTAGAAGTAATGGACTCAGGAAGAAAGGAAGAAAAAGCAAAGAAAAGACAAAGCAATGTGGGGAGCATAAATTGCTTCCCATGAAACAATTTAAAGTTTTGCTGTTGTTAAGAATCATTCAGCGAGGGCATGTCTAAAGTTATACTTTTATGAGTTTTAAGATTTATTAATTTATGCACACAGAACTGGAGTACAAGCCAGAGATGTGAGGGGTGAGAGGATTCACCAGAGACAGAGTGGAGAGCAAAACATGCAGACTGATGAAGTACACTGCTGAAGGTGAGAAAGACAGGAGAGGTCTGCTGCACCATGTGGGTCACCTGGCTGGGGATCGAACTCATGCTGCAGTGGCTAAGATAGCTTCATAGTGCTGTGCTTTAACCTATTGTGCTACCAGGGAGGGCCCAGTTCTACTCTTATTTAGATGCCTTCTCATACTTATTTTAGAATGTGGATAACTGGATTATCCAAATATCTTTTTTTTTCAATTACCTCTTAAATAAACAATGTTCTTCATGTTTAAAAGTTTTCCTGTGTCACCTCTACATTCAAGTAGTCTCCAGTGAAACTGCACCACTTAGGAAGAATCACACGGTTTGACAGCATAACAACAACAACAAAAAATTCTGAAACAATCCAAAAAGCTGGTATTTTCCCTAGAGGAGAAACAATGAATGAAATAAATGACATGAGAACTACAGGACACAAAAGATGGCATTCACAAAAACCTGTGTCTTTGGAAACTTGTGAAAGAGCAGTCTTTCCCAATTTGAAGTCAGACCCCAAGACAATGCTCTGAGGTGTTGAAAGTGGCATTTGTAAGATATTTAAAAGGGTTTCTTGTTTTATAATTAACATATATCAAAGAATGCTACAATCAAAATAATGAGCATACCCACCATTCTCAAAATATTCATCCTGCTACTTTATAATTCCTTATACTTTGTATTCACTGTTCAACTGCCACTAATCTATCGTACCACTATAGATTTAGCTGCACTTTCTAGTTTCATATAAATGAAATAATGTAGTATGCATTCTTTTGCCTGAATTCTTTTATTAGAATAATTATTTTGAGAATCATTTATGTTAAAGCATTCATCAATAATTTCTGAATTGCAATGTACTGTGTAATTACACTGGTGTTTGCTTATCCATATAGGTGTTGATAGAATGTTTTGACTAAAAGCTTATGTTTCCTTAAAATTCTTATGCTGAAGCCTATATGACCTGTAGGTATAGACAAGGCCTCTCAGGAAGTAATCAAGATTAAATGAGGAGGCTATAAGGGTGCGGCCCCAAACTAATAAGACAAACATCTTATATGAAGCCCAGAAAGGCCACTCGAAGACCCAAGAAACAGTTGGCCATATGCAAGCCATGAAGTGAACTTGAAGCAAGAACAAAATCAGCACCTTCACCTTGGACTTCTCAATTTCCAGAGAAGCAGAAAACAATCTGCTGTTGACACTATCCAGTTTAATAGGGTAGTCTGAGTAGAAGAATACAAGAGACATTTGGATTGATCACAGGTTTTGCTATCAATATAAAACTATATTTTATTTCATATGTGTTTAGAAAACATTTATATAGAAGGAGTATCTTACACAAAAATGTATAAAAATAAAATACATGACACCTAGTTAAATTTGAATTATTCCTGATTGCTTTTGCATAGGTACACTAACATAAAATAATATTTTACTTTTGTTAAACTTTACTCCTGGTTTATTTGAAATAAATTAAATTATTTAAACTATATTTATTTCTTATGTTCCACTCTCTAAAGATTTCTCTACTTAATATTTATTTGAAATAATTTGCATATAAAATTTCTTACAGTTATGGTCTGTTCCATTTAAATTGTGAAGTGGTTAAAACTAGTTTAATTTTGTCCACTGAATGTTCATAATAAGAAAACTGAAATATTAAACATTCTACTGTTACCCTGAATTAAATTATCAATTCTAATAATTGATCTTCAAATTTAATTTATTTAGCCACAAAATACTATCATTGAACTCGATATCACACTGCAAGATGCAAACTGATTCCTTCTTCTGAGTTATGTTTCATCTCTTGATAAAAGACTTTTAAAAATACTGTCTACTGATAAAAATTCCCAGAAGTTTTTATTATGTTCTCTTCAACATTACATGTGATAATTCCATTTGTTCTCAAGTTGAGATATTTATAGCACGCATATTAAAAAATAAACTTCAAGGATGAAATATGAAATCCACTTCAAAAACAGTAGTGGAGAATATTTCTCATTTAAAAACTTTAATGAATTATTTTCCTATTTATAAATACTATTGTCCCTTTTAAAATGCCTTGGTACTTGAAAGAATATATATATGTATATATATTTCAAACTGCCATTTGAGCTAAAGAACTGATGATGATGTATACAGGTTAGAGTCATTATGCTTTTTGCTATAGTTATTTTATCTTCTTTGTCTGCTTTTCCCTTAAGCAAAACTGTTATTTAATCACTCTGCTTGGGATTAGTTCAGGATGTCATGCATTTCTTTTACTTTGATGTGAGTATATGCTGATTTATGTCAGACTTTCCATGATTTCTGATCTTGATAGAACAGTTGCAAAGAGCATCAAAATAACTTTTTCTTTTTCAAATGTTCACTGTGCAATATATTTATCCTAAAATTTAAACTTATGCTTTGGCAATTTGACATCAAATTGTAAACAAATACAAATATAATTATAGTAATTATTGCAAAAAATGAAAAAGAATTGAGTTGTGGTGATTATGGTTACATAAGTATTTTTAGTTTTTGTATCCCTAACTCATAACTAATGATGACCATGTTGAATTATTGAAAATTGTATGTATTTGCAAACTAAAGAAAAAATATTGAGTTAAGTTCACCATTTAATTGATTTAAGCATCAATTACTGTGGTGAAAAGTTAGCTTGAATTTAGGAAATCTGTCGTAAAACTGCATGAACACAGAGTATTTAATAATGCCAGACACAATACAGGATACAGATCCCATGTAGGCACTCACTAAAAGACACGGTAGTATATACAGGATGCCTGGTAACCTGATATGCAGTCCTTATGGACTTATGGTTCACTGCTACTGGATTAATATGTAAGAGCAGAAAAGCTAAGTTATGTGGTAAGTATGCTTTAATTTTGTAAATTTTCAAATTGTTTTTCAAATAACTTTTATCATCTTACATTCTCACAGATAGAATGAGAACTGCTGGTTCTCTATATCTTCCCCAAAACCCAATAGTCAATTCATTTTAACCATTCTACATATTATATATAGGTCTTTTGTTATCATTTTAATTTGCAATCTCCTAGAAATATTGACATATTCCATAGGTTTATCTTATTTGCCACCCCCATATCGACCTTGCTAGCCATTTGTTAATCTATATATTGATCTAATTGTGTGTTTACATAGTTTAACCATTTTTTAATTGGGGATTTGAATTCATAAAATCAATTTTTTATAGTATATATATTCATGATACAAATTCTTTATTTGGTCTATGACTTGTAGCTATTTTTTCAGTCAATTATTTTTCTTTCTCTTAATAGTTCCTTTTAAACATTGGAGATTTTAACATATTTACTACTTTCATTTCCAGTCACCTTTTTTCATCTTATTTGTATATCTTGAC
Source organism: Condylura cristata (assembly GCF_000260355.1). Lineage (NCBI taxonomy): Eukaryota > Metazoa > Chordata > Mammalia > Eulipotyphla > Talpidae > Condylura > Condylura cristata. The sequence goes on along the minus strand of NW_004567117.1, from coordinate 17,947,562 downwards.
ATTGTTTTAATATTATTAGTCTTCTTTGTGGAGTGTGGTTAATTAAAACAACAGAAAACTTTCTAATCTTTACGATTTGTTACATGAAGGCAGTGCAGTAATCAGCTTAGAGACACTTCTTAAATATATTTCAAGTCTTTTCAGACTGTTTTTCTAATCACCGCTTTTGATGGAATTTTAATGCTATATGTGCAAGGTACTGCCATCTCTGTATTGTGGCTCTTTAAACAAATATACATAATTGTGATACCTGAAACTTTCTCTGCTCTGACAAATAGATTTTAACCCTGGATATAATACAGCCCTGTTGAAAACAGATGATCCGAAAATAATTATTTCCCACTATGGAGATAAAAATCCCTCTTTGTTACCCAAGACATTATGAATCATCAGAATTTCCATTTATCCATGGGAACTGGCACTCTTCCCAGTCCTATGTCAGTGCCAGCAACTGTTACCTCTAATCCTTTGGTTCTTTCATTTGCCTCAAGTATTTCCTTCACACGGGTGCACTGATCTGCACTCAGCTGAATATGGCACAGCTTTGCACAATCTCTGGACTTGCTCTCTTTGCAATAATTTCATTTCTTATACTCTGCTCTTCTAACTCCAACTGCTCTGCTTCTCCATACTTGCTTAATCTCCTTGGGTGATCTGCTGAGTTTTAGCTAGAATGTTCACTTCTTGTTCCCCTTCCCAGAAATTCTCTCCAGGCAGTAAGCTGGCATAATCACAGGATGCACTTCACTGGAGTCTCCCTCACTTGGAGCAGTGTGCCTCACTGCCTGACAAGATGTCTTGGAACTATGGGTTCTTATCTTTTTCTGTGTCTTTTGTGTGAGAGGGAAAATCTGATCTTTTGTTACTTCATCTTGGTTTGAGCAGAATTTTCGTTTTATAGGGTTTGTGGCAAAGTTTATTAAAAAGACAACAGTTTGAGGGTTAATCTTCTAAGTACTTTCATTCCAGGAATCATTTTAGGACAGACTTTCTACTCTGTTGCCTTCACTCTATAAAAGGTTCCTTTGATAAACAAACTATACTCACAACTCTGGAGAAACATAGACAGATAGTAGAAACAAATGTTAGTAGACAGAGATAAATTTCAACAAAGACAATAAAAAGTAGTTTAGAGAGTCCAAACTGCACCTGAAAAATAAATAATGCCCCTGGAAATAAACTCAGCACTTAGCCTCTTTCAATTAAGAACTGGAAATTAATTAATTGTGAGGCTTTAGTATATATCTATGGTGTGAGGGGAACTTTAAGCAGGTGAACACACAAATTTGCATACTTTACTAAATAGTGAGTCAGTTCCAAGTTCTAAACTTTAATGAAATTTCTATGTCCACTGATACCTACCAGCCAAAGAGCTTGACATTTACCAAGCCTGCAATCAAATAAATAGTTGGTTCTTACTGCAATTGTCTGATACTAACGTTCTATGAAATGATTTGTATTCAACAGAAGAATATTAGTTTAGGGTTTTGCTACATGTTAATGAAGTCAGCATCTAGCTATCAGTTGGCCATGCTACTTAGTATGTTTCTGATTATCAACTATACCTACACAGTTTTAAATTCATTTTTATTAAAAACTAAAATGTAAATTGCTGATATGTCGTTGTCCTCAACCCTCTACTATAAAAAAATCCTTATAAAGGATATTAGCTATTTAATTTTTGCAATTATAACCATATTTACTTGATTTATAGACCCAGCGTCATACATCCTCACAGAAGTCTCTCTCTAATTCTCTAAGTGGAGATGGATTATAACTGGTGTGCTATCAACTGTCAATGTTATATTACTAAAGTTGTTCTATGTTACTTCTGTATTTGCCATCCAGGGATCTCCTTCACTATCACCCTCATTTTGAACATACAATTTTATTAGCAGATATTCTGGATACAAAGACAGATATACAAGTGTTGGATAGGTACATCTGGAATTAATCAGAATAATGAAAGAATGAAAATTAAAGACCTCCGAAATAGCACTCTTTAAGATAAGGACAAACCATTGTTAATAAAAGGTGGCTAAGAGCAAACAAAATATTGGTTGTATAACGTTCTAACTGTATATCTATACTAACTTCCACTCTGCTAACTTAGGTTATTTTCATATTATGTGGCTTTCAATTCAATAGATTATTTTTCTCATTTTTAAATTTCTCTTATCTTTCATTTTTATCACCTCGTATCTTTCTATTAAGTTCTTTATCCTATGCAACATTAATCTGTTATTCTTTCCACATAAGACCCATAAGATTGATAAGCTAGCTTAGTTTTTCCAAATTACAAAATACAATGGAAATATCTAAAGAAAACTCTTAACCGCATTTGAAACTACTGAAGGTGACCAACAACCAGGTTTCAGAGGTTCATGATTCAGAGACTCGTGATTCAGTAGGTCTGTCATTTGGCTAACCATCTGTATTTATAAGATTTGTTTAGGTGTCTCAATCTAAAGTCCCTATATTGAAACTATACTCACTCAAAAACAGTTTCCATTTCATTAAGCATAATTTAATTAAAAAAATAGTGATAGTTTTAGATTAAATGTTAATGAGGAATTTAAATAAAATGAAAACATACCATATGTAATTGTAAAATAACCTCCCCACACACGGTATCACATTACCTGAGTGTTGCACAATTATGTATTCACTGGATGAAGAACCAAAGCAATGATGATGGCTGATGAAATCCAGTAAAAAATTTGTTACAGACACAGATGACCCAGTATATAAAGAACATAAGCTACTGTAGGGGAAGTTGGCTTACAGCAATAGAGCTTCTGAGTCATCAGCATCAACAAAGAAAAGAAATTGAGATAATGGAAAAGGAAAGGAAGTCACTTATAACTAGAACAAGAAGGATCAGATTTATAAGGACAATCTGTGACTCTAGGTTCAACCTTCATAATATATCACTAACACAAGAGTCACCTATATAAAAAAGGAGAGGAAATAAATTCTTAATGATGATAGCAAGTCTCTAGAAGAGATTAGGGAATAGTGGACAATTTGGAAAATGTAATTTGCTTCTAATCATTAGAAAAATAATTTTATATCACATACTGATAAATAAAACCAAAGGCTCTGAAAGGTTCATGTGTTTTTTGATTGTTTGTTTGTTTAAAGATTTATTTATTTCTGCATATAGAACTGGGGTACAAGCCAGAGGTGCAGGGACAGTGAGAAGGTTCACCAGACTTAGTGGAGAGCAGAACAGGCATATTGACTAGTATACTGCTGAGGGGAGCAGTGGGCTGGGGGAGGGATGAATTAGCACAAAGCAGCTGTGGCTAGCTAACAGTGCTGTGCTTTAACCCACTGCGCCACCAGGGAGGGCCAAATTTCATATGTTTTTGATCAAAATTGTCATGCATAATTTTTACTTGATTAGTTATTATTGGAACAGTTATTATTATTGCTTAATTATTTAAGATTTCTGAGGTATTTTAACACTACAGTTTAACAAAAATAAATCTGTTGGCTCATTTTTAATTAGCAAATATATTTTTATGCTAAAATATCTGTCATCCTTTAGTGGTAAAAATATTAATTTAAGCATGTGAAATCTTTGCTTTCATAGAGTTAGTTATATTTATTACAAGTGTGGCTTCCAGAGATATTTGTGTTTTATTATTATTACAAATATTCAGTAAAACCCATTTCTGTTACTATTTGAATGTATTGCAGTACCAGAATAAATCACTATAATATCTCTTGGAGGACCAACAAAAGAAAACAAAGTAGGCTTGTGTTTACTTTTATGGCATATTTTATAACAATAACAACAATACCCTTTTTTGAAATGTAGATGTGTTGCCTGTTTGATTGGTGGATCATTATGTTTTGGCCTATTATTAAAACAATAATTATGTGCTAATATGCATTATTTCCCAGAATACTGAGAAAATTTACATAGTGTTAGGCATTATTTAATGAAATAATTACATGAGGCCCTCCCTGGTGGCACAGTGGGTTAAAGCACTGCACTAAGAAGCTTAAGCCACTGCCACATGAGTTCGATCCTCACCTGCCCCGGAGGTGACCACATGGCGCGGCAGACCTCTCTTGACCCGCCCGCTGCTCCCCTCAGCAGTGTACTTCGTTGATCTGCCTGTTCCGCTCCCCACTCTGTCTCTGGTGAATCCTCTCT
>NW_004567117.1:17920984-17943294 GCF_000260355.1 Condylura cristata | reverse complement strand
CCCGCCCGCTGCTCCCCTCAGCAGTGTACTTCGTTGATCTGCCTGTCCTGCTCCCCACTCTGTCTCTGGTGAATCCTCTCTGCCCCTGCAACTCTGGCCTATTCCCCAGTTCTGTATGAATAAATAAATATTAAAAAAAATAATTACATGAAAAATTTTCACTAAATATATGAAGTTATTTTGTGTAAACTGGGCAGATTTCCACTGAATCAAAAACTGTGTGTACATTTTAATGTTTATGACTAATTTTCATTTTTTCTACCTTGAAATGAATCATGAATTCGTACCAACAATCAGTGAAATTACCAAAATTCTATGATTTGCTAATGCTCCAAATTCAGACTTTATCATAGTTTCATATAAAACTACTTTACCAAAAAGGCTTTTGTGAAATGTAGCCAATATTTTGATAGTATCAGTTATAAAATATTTATTACCTATTTTTCTATATTTTTAATATAGTATAGATTGCAGTTACTTTTGAATCCTACACAACAAGGGATAGGACTAGAGGTTGTATTTGTGACAGGGTTTATAATATGCTATTCTTGATGATGTATTTAGGATAGTGTTTGTAATATGCTACTGGGAGTTTTCCAATTATAATCTAGCTAAGTCACTGAATTAAGCATACATTTACATGTGATAGTTGTTTCATAGCTATTTTCTTAAGTTTCATACTACCTCTAACATTGTACTCTCATTATATGTTAATATTATAATCAGATAGTTAAATAAGCAATATTTAAATTGTGTTACTTCTTAATTCACTGAATTTCTAAAAATTGACTTATGTTTTTTAAGACAATTATGATTTAGGAAAATAGCCCAGAAATTTAATTTTCCAATTCACTAAATCTTAATACTTATTTTTGAAGTTCTTAAACCAAGAGCTTCCACAGATGTTCAATTAATTCTTCTTGATAGCCATCTGAATATATTATATCTTTCTCTGACTTATGTGTTTGTGTATCAGGACATATTCATAATAGGACATATTTAAAGCTACTTTTATGTGAATATCCTATTTTCCAACTAGACTATGATATCCTAGTGTGTCTATACCTCTTAAAAATGTCTAACAGGTTTTTAAAATAGTGGAAGTTTATGACAATCGCTACATTTTTATAAAGTATATGTTTGAACAAGATCATGATTGTAGAGACTTCTGCCCTGTAACTTCCCCCAAAGAAATGTTGCTCAAATTTGTCATCTAGGCTTTCACATCAGTTAAAGTGAATCTAGAAATAATTTTTACAAATGCACCTGTTAGGAAATAAACAGAAAAGGTTCTAAATTTTAGTGTTTTTTTACTTAAATAGTTATATGACTTTGAGGAAGTTATATAACTTTCCTAAGATTTAGTTTCTTTGTCTGCAAAACAAATATATCTACTTTATAAGTCTGTTACCTGGCAATGGGCTCATTGCCTGATGTACATAAAATCCAATTATTATTATCATAACATCAGAGTTTATAAAAAGAATTTTTTTACCCCAGCTGACTGGCAAAACACACTAGAGGAAAACCTCAAATTTACCTTCAAGAGGATGAGCCTTTGGGTAATACTTAAGGGCTTGGAGAGTAAAGAAAGTAATACAAATATATAAGTTTGTAGAATCTGATTTTTTGTTTGTTTTGTTTTTGTTTTTGCTAAATCATGGTGAAACTTGTATTTAAGTGCAGATCTGTAACTAAACTGAGCCCCTCATGGTTCTAAATCCTTCCATTTAACCATGTACCACATGGTCTATTTTTCTGTCTGCTATTGAGAAGTCACCTCAGGAACAGCAAACATTTTTCTGAGCTTGTCTTCTTAAACACAACTGTCAACTTATGAAAAATATGCTTTTTCTTCACTTAAAAAGTGTCAGGGTATCTTTTTCCTTACTGATTCACTGTTGCAAGCCCACCCTGCTATTCTTTATGTTAAGCAAATATAGGAAAAGATCACCAGTTCCATCACTTCAGGTACATTGAAGAAATGAAGTTTAAAAATGAGCATATACTTAAACATAAGTAGACACTGACATTGTTTAGCCATTTTGTTAAATTATTTCTTGTTAGAGATAAAGAAATTATCATCATATTGGCATCATCTGGAACATAGGCAATTTTAAATATCGATGTTATGTTATGTAACACTGTTAATCACTCATAACAGAAGATTTAAGGCAAATGAATGTATTCAGGACTTTGAGTGGCATTTTTGTTTACTAATATGGGCAAACTGTAGTTGAGAAATGATGCAAATGAGACTGAATAATGAAGACACAGAGTGAAAATTGCATTCTTAAATCATTTAGCTATATCGTAGATGGGTAATATTAACTAGATAATTAGCATAATCTGTGTATTACCATGTATATACAGATAGATTATTTGTTCTAATGAATATACTCAGTGTGGACTCAAATAAATTACTGTTGAGATTTAAAATATAGCCTAAAAATAAAGCCTCACATTTTAAATTTACCATTTTTGTGATCGCTGTGATAATTTAAAATTGTATTTGTTCTACCCCCTCCCACTTTTATTTATTTATTTATTTTTAATGAGGTAAGGTTTACTTACAACATGTATGATCGGGGGGTATAGATTCACACCTCTTCAGTTGAATGTTATCAAACCTTGCCCACTTCCAAAGCATATATAATTTTTTTCCACCATAGACTATTGAGTTTTCTTCCTTCTTTTTTCTCCACCACATACCTCCCCTCTTTGTTAGCTTCAAATTTGTAGTCATAAGGATTTGTTTTAGTCTAAGTGGTCTGTTCCTTTGTGCTATTTCTTTTATGCACACAAGCCAAACACCAGATGATTTTACTTATATTTGCTTTTAACAGGATATTTGTAAAGGCACTTTTTAAATGATTTTCTGTAATTACCCAAATCATCCCGTTGGTCTCTGAAGATAAATTTTTAAATGCTTGGTGTCTACATATTTCTGAGCTTTTCCAATGAGGTTGAACTATAGTTGTGCCTTGAAACTTTGGAGAATTAAACGAAAGGTTCTGTCGTCTTTAGGAATGAAATGTGAATTTTTCTCAAGTCTGAACTATTTACTTATGTTCTTAGAAATTCAATACATTCACAGATGGATATTATGTAGCCAGCATTTTGTGGGACTCAAACATGCAATAGATATTACAAATTGCCAGCTAGGCTATAACATGTTTAAGAGTTTTAATTGCTGTGTACTTCAAACATTTCTTACATTGTGCCATCTGGCACACAGAAACGTTAATGAATTTTTAAACTTAATGGGATATGCTCTGCATTAGGAATGTCTGAAAATTAGTTGCTAACCACTGGCAAATGACAGATTTATCAATACAAATCTCACAAAATTACAATATGTTGTTTTGTGGAATTAAGGTAGTGACACATTGTTAAGTGCTAATAAACTTGTTCAAAAAATGTTTGGTTGGAAATAACAATTTATAAATACAGTGACTCTCTTTGTTATTTAAAGAAATTGCATCTGTAGTATGATATTTTTCCCTTTAGAAGAAGTCTTATAGAAGTATTTTTGACATTAAGTAGAACATTTCTCTTGAATTTTAAACACATTTTGGACATGTTGGAAAAATCTGATAATGTTTTCAAGTGCTCTTATTTAATTGAAAAGTTTCTGTACCTGTCATTCAAAGAAATTCTCTTTTTATTAGTCTTCTATTTCTGCTGTAACTATTTTATGTACATTAAATCTGGCAATAATATAAAATGACTAGCTATCAGAACATCAGTTTCAAAATAGTATAATCTACTATAATTTTCTACCCTAATAATCTTAGCCTTGTCTTGTTTTAGTTTTTTATCCTTCTGTGAATGCATTAAAGAATAGATTCCCTGTAGTTCTGTCAAAAAATGACAATATGCAAAGAATCAGTCAACAAGTAAGCATGTAAACAGAATCTATTCATCAGTTAAAATAAGAGGAAATAGTTGAAACAATCTGTTGTTTAAAAACAGGGAAAAGTCCCTTCTAAAAGGAATATACATGTGAAATCTATAGAGGAAAAAAATTAGAATTATAAAAACATAAAATCTAAACTTAAAATGAAGCCAGCTTTTAATTACTAGCTCACATTTTTAATTATTATAGCAATTAATATAGAAGCCAACTTTACAGTCTCTATGAAAATATCCTATGTAGGAAATCATTAGAATGCCCATGATTAAAATAAGGAAATTAACAAAATTTTGTCAGTTAAGTGTACTTAAAAGATAGTTTGCTTTAGCTTTCACTGTGTCTTGTAAATAGATTGTTGTAAATACAGGTACTCACTGTTTGAACTATTGCTTTGCTATGTTAAGTTTAAAATTTGGAGGATTTTTTTTTTAAGATTTATTTATGCATACAGAACAGGGGCACAGGCCAGAGGTGCAGGGGCAGTGAGAGGATTCACCAGAGATAGAGTGGGGAGCAGAACAGGCCAACTAATGAAGTACACTGCTGAGGGGAGCAGCGGGCGGTCAGGAGAGGTCTGCCGGGCCATGTGGATCACATCCGGGGCGGGCGGAGTTCGAATTAATGCTGAAGTGGCTTTAGCTTCTTAGTGCTGTGCTTTAACCAACTGCGCCACCAGGGAGGGCCAGAATTTGGAGAATTTTAATCCACATTTCATTCAAATAATTCCACAAGGTAACTGATGAGATCAAGACAGAAAAGATAGGTCTTATCTATCTATCTATCTATCTATCTATCTATCTATCTATCTATCTATCTATCTATCTATCTATCTATCTATCTATCTATCTATCTATCATCTATCTATCTTACAAATCACTTTCTCATTAATTCTCACCTGTCTAGTTAGAGATGATGGAAGGTGTAGAAGGTGTAGCTCAAGAAGAATCACTCCCTACAGGGAAAGTGGAGAGAAGCTATGTTAAGGATTCCAAATTTTGTCTTGTTTTCTTAGTAACACGAGTACACACAGCACTTCTTCCAGTCAAGATAAGTAATTTTGTGGAAGTGGGTAAAACTGTCTCAACAGAGAGAATTTAGGAAAAGATGAGGTGCACAGGAAAGAATAGGACCTTTAGGGATGTGAGGGATCCGTACAGATGGCAGTTTGAGAACAAGTTGATAATGAACAAAATCACTCTTTATCCCTGCCTCTCTCAAAGTCACATTTCATTTCAGGTGCTGGTGCTCTGCTGATCTCTAGTCAGTCATTTACTTCCTTCTATCAACTTCTAACAGATTCTACACTTGTATGGTCTTTTCATAATCTCACTTGTTGATGTTGCTTGTAAAATTGCCATAGGCAGAAATTGCACAGATGATCTCCCTTCCCTCTGCACCCAGTGAGCTAATAACTTGGTCAGCACAGAGTGGGTACATATTTACCTGTCTTGTAATTTAGTGTGATGCTAAGCCCATGATTGAGGCTCCCTATTATTTTTACTGTTCATAACACTTTGATCAAAGCACATTCTTAGTAAGTATTGGGTTATTGATAACACTTTCATCAGCAGCCCATGATTTTCTAGTTCTGTGATCTCTTTTCCTGTAAACTGTTATAGAATAATTTTGGAATATAAGACTGGTTGTTTTATAAGATAGATATAAGACTGACTGTTTTCTAAGATGGGTTACCTTACCTCAGACTTATAGATGACATCACTTTATAGATTATACCGAAACAATAGAATGATATACTTTTCTAGAAAAAAGCTAAACAAATAATATAATCTCTTTAAAGTGTAACCAGTGGGCCTCCCTGGTGGTCTGGGGGTTAGACAATTCACTGCGATTATCTGAGTTCAATTCCCAGCAATGGAGATATACCATATTTGGCACAGCAGACCTCTCCTGTTTCACCTGCTGATCCCCTTAGCAGTGTACTTCAGTAGATCTACCTGTTATGCTCCCCAATGTGTCTCTGGTAAAGCCTCACACCACACCCCACCCCACCCCCACCTGTATCTCTGGCCTACACTCAAGAGGTATTAAAAAAAAAAAATGTGTAACCTCATCTGCATTAAAAATGTTGTTTAGGGCCCTCCCTGGTGGCGCAGCGGGTTAAAGCACTGCACTGAGAATCTAAAGCCGCTTCCACATGAGTTCGATTCCCGCCTGCCCCGGAGGTGACCACATGGCGAGGCAGACCTCTCCTGACCCGCCCGCTGCTCCCCTCAGCAGTGTACTTCGTCGATCTGCCTTTTCTGCTCCCTGCTCTGTCTCTGGTGAATCCTCTCACCCTCCGCATCTCTGGCCTGTACCCCAGTTCTGTACGAATAAATAAATAAATCTTTAAAAAAAAAATGTTGTTTAAAGATAGAATTAATTCTGAGTATAGGGAATTATTATTTTTTAAATCCAATTTTTTGTCCATTCTCTAGTTGTATGGAATTTGGCCAAGTTGCTTAGCTTCCTCTATGCTGAATCATCACAAAGATAATTGTGCATACCTCAAAGTTATATAGGGAATTCAATGAGTCACTACAGTGTAACCAAAAAAAAAAATAAATAAAATAGCTGGATTTTGATATGGGCCTTTGTAATTTTTGATTAAGAGGAACTTTGCCACCCACAGTGGGTCCTTTAGAAAATATCTGGGCTTGTACTAACAAGTGGCCAATGGTTGGCCTCTGGATAGTTTCAGGATGTTGGGATTTTAAGTCTTGTAATCACAGATTTACTTTGTAACTTTTGGGAAAGGGGGCTATGGGATGAATTAAATGATCAGCCATTCCATGAATCATGTATAATTAATGAAGCCCCACTTAAAAAAAAAAAAAAAAACAACTGGACACTAGAATGTGCTTCTCTGGTTGGTTTTAACATTCTCATGTTCCAGTAGGGTTAAGTTTCCTAAGGTTACAGAAGCTTCATGCTAGGGACCCTTCCTGACTTTGCCCTATGTATCTTTTATTTTGAGCAGTTTTAAAACTATAATTGAAAATGCAGTGCTGATCTGTATCACATGAGGATTTTTTTTTTTTTTTAAGATTTATTTATGCTTACAGAACTGGGATACAGGCCAGAGGTGCAGGGGGTGAGAGGATTCACCAGAGAGAGTGGGGTACAGAACAGGCAGACTGAAAAAGTACATTGCTGAGGGGTGCAGCGACGGGTGAGGAGAGGTCTGCCATGCCATGTAAGTCAGCTCCCGGCCTGGGGATCAAACTCGTGCTACAATGGCTTCGGAAAGCTTCATAATGCAGTGCTTTAAGCCGTTTCACCACCAGGGAGGGCCCACATGAGAAATTCTTAATAAATAAATAGTTCTTACTTGATGGCTACCATTCTCATCTATGAGTCCTTGCCAACAGAAAATGGAAAGGAGACATCTCTGTACAAGGATAGTCTTCAGTTCGGGTGCACAGGGCTTCATCTCTACTTTGCTGTGGCCATCCTTACTGGCTTTTACTGGATATTTTCTTCATTACTTGTGTGCTTTGACTTCTCAGGTGCTCACAGTGCTTTGTGATGTGGGAATTCACCACTGATTATTGTAGCCATGTTCTCTGGTGTGCTGGCACAGAAGAGATGGAGCCACTGTATGTCAGTTAGAATTTACACTCACTTTCTTTCCATTATTTCAATTATAATCTTAAATTGGTTGAACATTTTTTCCTACTTTGTTTTACAAGAGTTATTCTCTAATTGTTGTTTATACAAGAGTGTAAAGAGAAACCTCACAGATCTTAGTCCTGTGGAAGTTAAGGTATAGTCAACAGTCTAAATACCTTAGATTCCTTTATAGTCCAATTGTCCCCTTCAATAATTTTGTAGATTGAATCCCTGGACTATTTCCTTGCTAAATCCTCAAATACGAGATGTCTAAATTTGCAATATTGGTTTTGATATTCCTTTAAAGATTAAAATATACTCTTTTCTAAAACTGCTTTAGTATTACTAAATTCTTTCTACCTTGAATGACAATTTAAAGATTAATTTGAGCTACTGGTAATACTACTACCTGCTGGTGAGGATACTGGTAACCGTGTGGTATGGATGTGAATTTAGTTAGATGTTCTATGCTATGTAGACACTCTGATCAAATGTGTGGAGCTCAGTTCTTTATACTCATATAGCTGCATATTTAAAAATTCCTGTTGTTCAAAGCTACAACAACTGCCATTCATGCATTTATATATTTTCTTAAATGAGCTTCTAACTGATTAAATTATATTGACATTTTTATTAAACACCACAGAAGCTATGTACCTCTGGATATTTCTAGGGTGTTATCAAAAGCTACTGAATTCTAGAAGCCTAAGTCCCTTATTCAGATTTGATGAAATTACTTGATGGTCTTCTCTACTGTCCCACTCTCTAAGCTGGAGACTAGCTCAGGTCAAAGGTCTGTTTAGTGATCAACATAATATTACATTTCATTTACTTTTTAAGTAAAGGTTTACAATGAATGGGAGAATACTAAAGGGTTATGGCAATAAATCTACATAGCTGTTTGGGGTTTTATAAGGGCCAGCTTGTCAGAATTTGAGTGAATGAAGCTAAACAAAGCCTCTTAATGAATGTTTGTGGTAATCCTGGGGCATAGGTCAATATACTTCATCTTGAACATCTTCCCCTGCTTCCTCTCCAGGTTCACGAGATTCCCCACAGAGCACTAAGGTGGTTTGGCTCTGTAGACCATGAAGCTGGTTTCTCAGGTCAGGGACTCTGACTTGGCATGCTCCCCTGTGGTGATGTGCATTGTTATACTAGGCCATGTAATTCTCTGCATTCTATTATTATGGTCTATGGTCACTAGGAAAAACAAAACAAAATATTAAAAAACAAACAAACAAACAAACAAACAAAACAGCAACAAACACTATTTTGGAGAAAGTGAGTCCAGCCAGATCCATAGATTCATTTGGTATTACTTGGGAGTTACATAGAAGGAGAAGCTCCCAGAGGAGGAAATATCTGGTTCAAATTCCCCAAAGGCTGAAGAAGGACTGCAAAGTTCTGTGTTCCTTACTGGAAGCTTATAATCACCTCTGAAAATATTTATCTTTATGGCTTTAGGACCCAGAAACAGGAACTATTTCCATAAAAATATTAGAAAATATTAGAAATAGGCCCTCCCTGGTGGCGCAGCGGGTTAAAGCACTGCACTGAGAAGCTAAAGCTACTTCGGCATGAGTTTGATTCCCTCCTGCCCTGGAGGTGACCACACAGCGTGGCAGACCTCTCCTGACCCGCCTGCTGCTCCCCTCAGCAGTGTACTTCCTCGATCTGCCTGTTCTGCTCCCCACTCTGTCTCTGGTGAAGCCTCTCATCGCCCCTGAGCCTCTGGCCTGTACCCCAGTTCTATATGCACAAATAAATAAATCTTTAAAATTAAAAAAAAAATTAGAAATAATAAAATTTCTATGGCCCTGCCTGGTGGTGCAGCAGGTAAAAGCAAGCACTAAGAAGCTAAAGCCACTTCAGCATGAGTTCCACCCCCACCCTGGAGGTGACCCACATGATGCAGCAGACCTTTCCTGACCCACCTGCTGCTCCCCTCAGCAGTGTAGTTCATAAATCTGCCTGTTCTGCTCCCCACTCTGTCACTGGTGAATCCTCTCACCACCCCTGCACCTATGGCCAGTTCTGTATGCATAAGTAAATAAATCTTTAGAAAAAATTCTAATAAGATATAAAATTAACACTCCATTTATATGATGTTCATTTGGCATTTGTGACTTTTGGATATCTCAGTAAAATATTTTTGTAACTGTGGATAGTCTCTGTAAAATTGTTATTTTTAGGAAAGAGCTATGACTATAAAGGCTACAAAAGCCTTGTAGATGTCCTTGGCATCGATTTAAGCTCCCAACATAATTTCTGTGGAAGTAACTAATGTTCACCCTATTTTATAATTCTGAATTTCAATACTGAAAACAGCTTGCATCAGTCATGAGTACTCATGTACGTCCAGACAATGCAATATTATTCAGTGCTAAAAGAAATGAACTATCAAGCCATGAAAAGACATGGAGGAACATTTGAATGCATATTACTAAATGAAATAAGGCAATCTGAAAAGGCTACATCCTGTAAGATTTCAACTACATGACACTTTGGACTGCAAGGCATTCTGAAAAGCATGAAACTATTGGGGGCATAAGATAGACAGCAATTTCCAGGAACTGGGCTTGGGGAGGAGGTGATGAACCCGGGAATTTTAAAATAGTGAAGTTATTCTCTACTATACCATATTGGAAGATACATATTACTGTACTTTTGTCAAAATCTTTACACTGGACAACACCCAGAATGATCCTAATGCAAGTATAGACTGAGCGAAATTGAAATGTCTGGGTAGTTATCATGTGAAAAAACTGCGTGAATGGGGAGTAGTGGTTATATGTGAATTTCCTATACCTTTTGCTCGGATTTTTTTTGAACTTAAAATTACTTAAAATTAAAGTCTGTTTCAAAATAATTAAATATGATTTTCTGATTATCTAAATCTAAATTTCCATAAGCTTAGTTTTTATTCCAATTTCTATGCATATATCAAAATTATTCATATACGATATATACAGAAGTATAAATTTTATAAATAATTTGGAAATCTGTTTTTCTCTTTTCCTATACAGCTTCATGTTATTAAAGCCCTAAAATTATTAACTTACATATTCAGAAATATTTATACACTATTAGTTTTCATAATTTTCTCCTATCACTGGATATTTGGAATATTTTCAATTATTGATTATTATAATAACATTCTATAAGCATTTTTCATTAAGTCTGATGGTTTCCTTAGGATACATTAGTATATGTGAAATGACAATGTAATGTGATATGAACATTTTAAGGCTTTTATTGGATACTCTGAAATGCTTTCCAGAAAAGATTAAATCAAATGTTAATATTACTGGGAGCATATAACAATGCTTGCACATTTCAGCTTTTGCATTAACATTCTCAATTATAATATCTAATAAGTAATAATTATTAAATCAATCTTGCAAGTAATTTTTAAAAGTGGTCCAGTATTTCTTCTTTGTCTAGCAGAGTAAGGATTTGATTAAGTACAGAGAGCTGAAAGTATTGCTTAAGGGCTTTATTAACAGTGCATATACAGTCTCATTTTGTTAGTAAGGTTTGACATAAATCCTAGTAACATAATTGAGCAGATGTGTATAATTATTTTCCATAACACAGTGTGTGAATACTTTATTTTTTAAGATTTATGTGGATATACTCAGTTTGAATAATTCCACATTCTTTTTTATTTTATTCTTTCAAATTATTTACTAGTAAATTGGGGGTAGCTTCTTATGATAAAGGAATTTATAAGGTATTCACAAAGACTTTCAGTAATTTTTATTAGTGAGAAGCTTCTTCCCCTCCCCTCAAAAAAATACTATGCATTCATAACAAGCTATGAGAATCATTAATCATGATCTTTGAAATCTTGACAAAAATCTCAATTCTCCTGTAATGTTTCTCAAAGGAATATTGTGCAAATGCTTTAGACTCATAAATACTAATACTATAAATTTGGCATCACATTCAATTTTTATTCCCTTAAATCTTTGGATGTGATGAACTTTGCAAACTTAATTATGACATGGATAGACAGGACAAACACTGTCAGGTAATCAGGTGATTTGATTTTTGTGACTTTCCTTAAGTCCAATATATTTTAAATATAGATACTTGAAGAATGTATTAGAGTGGACATATTATATCCTCTAAAGGAATTTGTACTAGAGGATGCCACTTGAATTTGTGGTTTGCTGAATATTCTCCATAATTTTTACACACTAGCTTTATGCCTCTCTCTGTTTTAGGTTCTGTGACTTCCACATTATCTAGGTGTGATTCTGACTTCATTCTTGTGGAAACACAGGGCTCACTGACTTGTGACAAGTGTTATGAAAAGAGAAGTACAAAATGAAATGAAGGCACAAAAAATGAAACTAAACTAGTTAAGGAGAAAGAAAATATTTTTTAGAAAATGTAGCATTTAACCACTACTGAGGTTGGAAGGAAGCAGAAGCGTTAGGTTAAAAAAAAAAAAATGCTACCATGTGGCCCATAAAATTAAGAAGTGGCGTACATGAAAATGACTAGAGAAGAGACCTCTATGGCTAGAATGTAGATAGATTGTTAAGTCTAGAAATGTAATCTGAGAGTTTGTTGTTGAACAACACATAAGTCTTGCAAAACACTTTGAACTTTAATTCAGAAGACACTGAAGAGTTTTAAGCAGAGGAGTGATATACAAATATTTGTGCTTCCTAAATACCATATTTGTAGCAATGAAAAAAGGAACTGGATTGAAGTTGGGGTGATGATAACAGTGGCCACACAAGGCATGTTATTGTCATGGATTTATCACTGGGTGGTCCCCAGGGAAAGGGAAGTCTCCAGCTTTCTTGCCTCACCCAGGAAGGGTGGAGCAGAGCAGAAAGGAGAAGCTAGAGAGGAGCCTGGGAGAAGAAAGGAGAGGGGAAGGCAACCTGGAGGAGGGACATGGTACAGAGTGTCCTAAAGTAGCTGTGCTTCCTTCTTGGCCTTGGACTGACAGGAAAGACTTGGGGACACTTGAAACAGACACGGACATAAAAGCTGTGGAGAGGTTATCAATGGCATGTTTTTTCCCTTTTTGATGTTGCTCTTTTCTGCCCAGACTTGCTTGGCTTTCTGGCCCTTTCCTATGGGGTCCCACTGGAAGATGCCTTAGACTTGTAGCAAGCTTTTGGCCTTCCTTTCAGTCAAACTTGTTTGGCTGAACACTTACCCATGTGGGTAGAGATACTTTTGATTTGGAAACTATATTTTTTCCCTTTTCTTCTATCTATTGCATACTGATAAAGTTGTTTTCTATGAAAGATCTCGAGCACTAGAGCATGCTTTGTTTTGATGCAGCAGGTGGCAAAACCCATTTAGCAGCCGGGTTTGCGGGTTAATGGGGTGCCCCTCATTTAACAGATTGATTGCTGGAGTACAAAAATAATGGCAAATTGGAAAGCAGACTTTTTGAGGAATATTTGTGAAATGAAATTAATAAAACTGAAAGCTAATTCTATTTGACTTGAAGGGAATTTATTTTGATTTGAATTAGTAGAAAACAGTATAAGTACTGGGGTTAGCATTAACACTTGGGTGTGTTGAGAAAGTGAAGTGAAGTGAAGCTAGGATTGGAATGATGAATAAAGGTATCTAAAATATAAAAGATAATACTGGAGTAAAAATGTATGTGTTGGCATTTATAAAACAGATAGTGAAGCTGTGAGAATGAACAAGAAAACTTGTGGAGGATTTTAAAAGAAAAGAAAACTCCAAATTTAAATATCTGTGGAGAGAGTTGACCATAACATACATTTCCCTCAACTTGATCAGCTTTTAGATAGGCTTCTTATTGTCTCTAGGTCCTTGACCTCTCTTTACTTAGAGTATTTAAATTAGAAAATTTATAATTGTAAATTCTTTCCCTGTCCCTTTTAAAAAGAAGTAAATCTTTTAAAAAGCTTCTTGCCAGTTTTACAGAACAAGATTGTCTTTCTCAAGGACCTGGGAGCCATCACTTTGAAATGTAATCAACAAAAAAGAGAATAGCTCCTTTTCCCAGTTTTGTCAGAGTAAGATTCACTTTAAAGAACACTTAGCTCCAAGTTGTAAAAGACACTCTGTCATGAATATATTAAGAGGCTTACTTTTTCTTTCTGTAAAGCCAACAGGAAATACAAATGGCATATTATCTCCGTACATTTTAGCTCTTAAAAACCCTACCTCCTAACTTTTGTTTTAGAAGAGTTCATTTTGAGTTCTGGTTTTTCAATATATTGGCTATATAAAACTAACCCTAAATAGTCTTCTTGACTGTTTCTATGGTCAGAAAACAGGTTGTGTCATAAAAAGGAAGAAAACTAGGATATTATAGCATTATGAAAGCCTGGGAAAGAGAATGGTTCAAGAAAGAAGGAATGTCCATCTCTGATAAAAATTAATTCAATATCACATAATAACTAAACAAATGTGTTGAATTAAGTATCATCTAAGACTACTAAAATAGAAATATGTAAGTGTGGGGATGCAAAACAGTTTGGAGTGAGTTAAAGAATAGGTGGAAAGTAAGCTAATGTAAATGGTATGTGTTGACCAGAATAAGGTGTTTATTATTATATATTTCTATAGTTATAAGAACAGAGTCATGAAAATTCATTGAAAGGTTAATTTCTACTAGATATCATTTTTATAATATAACCATCTTAAATCCCTTAAGAAATTCCTCTACATTGTTGACTTTATTTGTAAAATTTTAGAACCTGTAACATTGACACTAATAAATTTGTTTAGTAATTTTACAGGTTTGTAAAATATGCTAGCTCTACATGAATATGCAAGTAATGAGAGATGTTATTTGCATAAGTATTTGGTATAAGACCATCAGAAGCGTTTTACAATACTGTTCAGGTTATTTATTGTCTCCTTAAAAAGGAATTATGAATATCTCAGTATATCATATTTGGAAACTTGATTTCTGATGAAATTTCCACCCATATATTTATTTAGCCTATTCATGGCATAGTTCTGTTTAAAATCTTAGATGGAAATAGTATTTCTCTGGTTATTTTGAGTAATGCGGATACATTTCTGTGACCTGTTTTGATCACTATTTTTAGTGTTTTCTTTTTCAAGAAAGAAACCACAGGCCTCAAACGGATTCACTCATACCAATTTCACCAAGACTTACTATCTAGTTGCAGTTTTAGCCTCTCTCAAAAGTGGAAATTTAAACTAAGTAATCTGGAGTTTCTTGTCAGCACAAGGTAAGCCTTCCTTCCTCCCTCCTTATCTTCTAAAGAAAAGTGACTTTGCCTGAAGTACCCCTTCTTTCTTTTTCTAATGATCAGGCTCACCATTTTTCTCACAACAGAAAACTCCCATTTTGTACAGCTTCTTGTAGCTCCTTCTCCTTTGTTCTGTGGGATGTTGTTTGATTTATCAGCCATTAATAAGCCAGTCAGATCTTTAAAACTGCTAATATTTTTGTTACTTAACAACAGGGATTAACCCATTTTGGGCGTTGGTGGAACCGAATGCTATAATGAATCTACATATCCAATAAATAAATTTACATTAAAATATTATTCATGTAAACAAACAGGGCTATATTTTTTAAATAAACAAACAAAAATTTTTGTAGAGCAGGGAGGAATTATGACATTCCTGGAAACATCAAAATTATGAAATTCCAGGGAGCATCATCAAAATCTCTAGAGCAACAAACATCTGAAAAGCAAAAATAATCTCCAACACTGGAGAACTGTTTCAAAATGTTCAAAGATAATGATTACGAACAAAATAGAGGTAAATTGTTTACAGTATCATTAAGCAACTTGTCTCAGATGTTTTTGTTGGATCCCACTCATTGAACTGCCTTTTATATATAGCTGGTTACCAGTGCCATTTATTGTTTATTGCATTTGTTTTTAGGTCCTCGATTACAATATTGCAGAGGTCCTTGCAGATTTATGTTATCATGGTGATGTGCTCTTTCACTTCCCCAAACTAAGATGATTCAAGAACACTCACTAGAATTTATACCCAGAATTACAAGAGTCCAAATCGAAGAGCAAAACTGAGAGCTGCAACTCAGGAGAGTAGTATACATTAGTTTCTATAAATCCATGTAACCTCCTTAATATTAACCAATATTTTAAGAAAGACCTTTCTAAGATAGATGTGTAGTTAAAGGATAGGTAGCCAAATAAAATAGATGATAGGTAGATTAATGATACATTAACACATAGAAAAATTAAAGGATTAAATTGACTTTATATTCACTATTTCTTTCCCATTACTTGCTGTTCACCAAGAGAGGCAGTGACACTTCAGAAGGGAGGCAGCTTTTCCTTCATTTATTCTGAGGTGCAATGGTACAATAAAGTCACCACATTTAGTTTTGTTTATTCTCTTGACAAGCTTATCTCTCACTTCCATTCTGCCTTTTCCATGTCATGCAAAATAGGAGCACATTGGGTTATATCTTTTTAACGCATCAACATATAAGCTTATAACTGTAATTCAGACTCTAATATTATAAAAATCAAAGGTACTGATTTTGTTCAAACAAAAGCATCTACTTTGTCCATTATTTTTAAACTCCTAAGATATACTGAATATAATAGCAACATATTCTATCAAATTTAAATTCTCTTTTAAAGTCCACTTGCATGTAAATATCAAGCTACAGTTCCATACTCATAATGCACCAAATATACAAATGCTGACATCCCTTCCAGTTCCCTTGATACACATCCAAATTTTATGGATGAGATTTTGGAGCCTCTTGTTGAAAATTCAGCAGTGATGGCAAGAGACGTGACTGTACTTATCCACAATGCATGCCACTAAAATTGCACCTCATGGAGGCATAGAAAGACAGTGTTTATTCCTGTAAAAGTGAAGAACACCTGCAAACATCGATGGGGATGAAGGTCAAGAGCACCACAGAACACCTGGTGTAGGGGGTATTTTGAATCATTCATCTTCTGGAAAGGAAACAATACTAAATCCCTTTCTCAGTTCGACTCACTTATTACCAGCACATTCTTGCCAGGTTTCTGTTGTGGCATTTTTCTATTCTTTCCAAACTAGGCTGTTTATCCTAGTGAAATACACTTCCATTCTGAACCATGTCTTTTCATGTGAACTACTTGTATCAGTGCATTCTGGTGTCATGAATAAAAGCAACCACCAAACACATGTTAAAATTTGTTTCATCCAAGAGGAATAGCCTATTATATGTTTGTTTTTTTTCCTGTATTTCTATTTTACTCTGATATCCCTGTTATGCTTAAAAGGAAAATAAATGTTTTAGGTGTGGAGGAATAAAAAATACATTATATTCATTTGAAATTTATGATAAATTGTCATTCAATAACTGGTTTAAAGGAATTAATGTGCCATATTATTTTTTCAGCCCTTTATTCTTCTAGTTACACAGGTGAACTACAAGATATTTATTCTTTCTAGAAGGACTAAAATTTGAGTAATGTTATTACCAAATACCATTAACAGTTTGCTAAAATTTAGGAGATATTCTAGAAATATCCTGGAAAGAATATTTTGACTATAGCCAGGAGAATTTCAAGATTATGCAGCATTTGTATTTGTGGGCATATAGTCATGAACAACAGTCCATGGAAGAAAAATTGCATTAAAGCAAAATGAGTTATTGCTCTCCTTGAGGCAAAATACCTTTTTACTTCTTAAGACTTTAGAAAATTTAAAAACTGTAACCAAACTTTGGTGTTAATGCAAACTAATATCACACACACGTGTACATATGTCTACATATGGAATTCCATAGCACTGCCCCTGTCTTTATATTATTGTGATGTGAAGTCTTCTGGGATGCTATTTGAGTGCCTATATTGACCTAAGAACTCAAGGTTAAATTTATACTGTAAATGCTGCAGCTACATGTAGCTAGTCATCTTCTATTAATTGCCTGGTGGACAAACAAGTCAGTTCAATGTTTTCCCACATCAAATGTCACTCTTCCAAAACACTGTTGGTGTCTATTGGGGAGGGGGGTACCCTATTTAGTTCTAAATTCCCTACACTATTATAATAATTTTATAAGTTAGAGCTGGGTGAGAAATGACTAGTCGACAATGCAGTATACTTTGTATTTCTTCAGTTCAGTCATTAGAGAATTATAGAAATCTTTTCCTTATGTCTAATTCATGACAAATTAAAAACATACACTACTGCAGAATACTATGCTTTGTTGGTATGCTATGTGGCTATTGCATTTCTGCATTTGGGGGAAAACTTTGTCATTTGTTTACTTTTATTTCTTGGGATAAAACAGAAATATAGGTAGAAAATATCCACAAATTTTCCCTTCCTTTTTCCTTTGCCCTTATTCTATCCTCTGCCTGCTCTCTGAGAAACACTATAGCTATAGAAATGAAAATTTCTATTCAACACCTTCGATATTTAGGAGAGGAACAAGAATAAATCAATTAGTTTAAAATATAGTTAAACCTGTATTCATACATATAATCCACAGGTATCTATAAAGATTATGTCTCCTCTTTGTAACTTTTTTATATCATTGCTTCAAACTATGAAAGAAAAATACTATTTTTTGTTTGGATATGAGATTGAGTAATTTTACCTGGTTAAAATATAAAAGCAAAGGACAAATCAATCTAATTCTTTCTATACATAACATGTAAGTATTTAAAAAGTCATATTTAGAAGTTAATTGGTAAAGATGGTGAGATAATATTTTCTTATACTAATATGGGGCAACTTTTCCAGGGTTAGAAAAATCTGTGCCCACTCCTCTCTCTAGTTCCTGGGGCGGGACATTCACCACTGTTTTTCCAGAATGGCCTTTATTGTCCTGCTTTATCACTAATAAGCAGAAAAGTTGGAGTAAAAAGTTGATAAATCTATTTTATTAGGAGCTAATATTTGTACACACATTCATGCCTACAGATGTTATAAAGCAATTATATAGAGAAAATGATATAAGGGAATATCTAACCGGATAACATATGCTATCCGTTAGCACAATAGTTTCTTTTCTATTCTACTCATCTTACACACCAGACCCATAGTTCCTAGGTACTGTTAATGATTATGTCAGAACATCCTGACACCATCAATGCTTCCCAGTAGGCAACTGGCAGTAAAATCATATGTTGACTAAGAATTTTTTAGCTTTATATAATAAAATAAAATGTCAATAGATATAGACATAAAATGTTTAAGTTTCCTTGAATTTTTGTGATACCAAGAAATGTCTCTTGTTAACAAATCATAAGGTACTACGATCTAATCTACTCTGAAAAACTACACACATCTTGATCTCCCAAGGATAATGAAACAAAAAGTGAATTTTTAAAAAATGAATGAGTAGCTAATAATGAAAAACATTTCCTAGAAAAAATACCTTACACATAAATGTAAGTGTGAACCACTGAAAAAGTTTATGGATTTTTCACATGAATTAGCGACATTTCCTTTTAGAGAAAAACAAAAGGCATGCTATAAAGCTCAAAAACTACCCAAGTCATCAGTCCATAATTATATTAGTAATATCAAAAAGAACTTAATATAATTATGTGACTATTACATAAATTGCATATCATTTTTACTTTTGTTCTGCACAAGTGAACTGCAATATTATTGTATAGAACTACTTAAGAGTTCTATACTAGTGATTTAAATAAATCTATACTGGTGATTTATCTTTAAATAATGAAGCTAGATGCTTTCATACTTTTGCTATTTTATTTTTGTTCATTTAGTTAACCATACACACTAAATATATAATTTTTAAAAATCAGTGTAAGAAGTCATGATATAACTTTAAGCAAAGTCAACAACACATGCATCACAGTCCTCTTTTGTTTAGAGAACTTATGCATTGGAAATAAACAGGCACATGAAAGAATCAATATCCTGGGTCTCTTTCTCCTTTAATTCTTAACCCTGTTGAAGCTGGAGTTACAAAATCACACCATTTTCTATGCTTCCTATGTGATGGTGACACCAAATTAGAACAATTAACTCTCATGAACTACTTACAGCTTGTTGCTTTTCTCATAAAAGTACCATGAAAATACAAGACCTCTTTACCCTTTTTGAAAAATTATGATATGCCTGAGATTGTCTTCTTATAACCATAAATTACAAAATTAATTTATAGACAAGGTAAAGGAATAGGGAGAGCAAAGGCCTTAAATGGAAATTTGAACTAGTGAAGACTACACCAATCTTCTCCCATTAGGACTTATTAGAAGAAAAATTAAATACACCATCAAACCTAAACATTTAACATGTATATACTATTTTTGAGTCTTCTTTTCTTAAAGTCATAAATATTTCTATTATGTCAGATTTCCTTTAGAGCTGCTAAATCTGCCCCTTTACATTAAGCTATGAAAAACGTGAAACCGAAACTAAAAGTAGTTTAAATAAGTTAAAAGTCTACTTCATGGCTCCCATAGGCAGCTGTAGCCATCTGTCTTTTGCAGTGATGTATATGTGTCTTACATCAAGATCATTTCATTTTTCAAGAAATGCCCTTCAGCCCCATCTAAAGCACTCACTATCCAAGTAGAAGAAGGCAGTACAGAGGCAACTGGAAAAACACAGAAATCACTTATCTTGGCTCTTAAGGAACAAAAGTGTACCTGCTTTCCCTTATTTGATTTACTAGAAATTGGTTAGAGAGTCACAACTCAAAGGGAGACTGAGAGGTATGCCAGTTATAACTTATATGTGCAAAATGATGCAAGACTTAACATGGAAGGTCAGATATCAGTCATCGTTTCATTCCATTGAGCTGCTAAATATCAATGTTTACTATTATTCCTACAGACAGGAAATTTCACCTGCTTCCCAAGAGTGAACACCCCCCCCCCAGAATTTCCTGTATTTTTTATAACCAGCTCAAAGTCCAGCTCCCACACTGTGAAAACTTGCAGCTACCATTGGCTAACACAATCATAAAATTCCATGAAGCAAGGGAAATAACACTCCTTCTCCAAGAGAGGTCCCTTTCCTTTATTACCCCATCTGGCAATTTCACTGTACTCTCTAGGCATAACACCCTTTTTCTTTTTCTTCTGAGAAATCCAGGTGTCCTCAACATAGTTCATTATCCTACATCCTAAATTCTTAGCCACATCTGTGGTGGGCGTCAGGAAAAAAAAAAAAAAAGTTCTTCTTGGGGATTGCACAGATTTAGGAACCCATCCTATGTTGTACAGATTTGTGAGTAGTGAGATTGTTCTTGGATGGAAAATTTACTGAGTTTTACAGTCCAAACTGTCTTGTGTTTTTTATTTATTTTTTTCTTCTGCAGTAACAGAATCTATTCAACAACTCTGTAAGCTACTTATTTATTTGCTTCCAGTCAATTTCATATTCATGTTCCCTTAGAAGAATATCTTGTTTAAACTTAGTTTACAGCCCTGGAGTTTCTGGCGTTTTATGTAAATAACTTTATCCATCTTTAACCCTCTTAATTAAAGCTGGCTAATTTAATTAAAGTTGTCAGGGAAAGACAACACCCTCAATGCAAATCTGCCATTAGATTGTAAACTTGGTAGGAAAGGTATCAGAATTATTTCTTGTTCAATCTCTCATTTTGAAGCTACCATTAAATTGGTCCAGTTCTTGGAACAAAACAATTGGTTTCTCAAGAATTCAAGGCTGAGAATTAAAGGACTTTCTGCCAGCTTCTACACATGACAAAGTCATCTAATAAAACATCTGATCCATTTCTATCTTTCTTCTCTAGCTCTGATGTGAGTTTATCTCTCAAATTATTTTGTTATGAGAAATAGCATTCTCTAGAGTGGGGGAGTACAATTTTCTTTGGGTCAGTGAGTGGTCTGTTTGCCAAGTTGCCATATGAAACACTTGAATAAAAGTTTTCCCATGGCATTATTAAAATAATGAGCAATTGAACCTCTACAACCAGACTCATTGTCACCATTCTCACTTCAGTGAAGCCTGCATTTATAAATAGGTATGTATAAATTACCTTGATCTTTGAGAAACTAAGTGATGATGTATAATTAATTCCTCCTTGCTTTGGCTACTTTGTCTTAATATTATATTTTTAAAAAGTTTCTATATCTGAGTGAAAGTAGTTTCTTTATTATTTTTTTAAGCAACAATGTACAAACAAATGAGAATTTTGGAATAAGAATTAGGATGAGGAAAATACTGTTATTCTAAGATGGCATCAGCAGAGGCTCCTGGGAGAATAATCTGAAAGCTAACCCACATTGGCATTGCACCCAGAGAATCACCATGGATTGGAGTGAAACTGCAACACCAATGGAGCACTGGAGACCAATAAGGATGACACTAGAAGGCACAATGAAGATATTCAAGCTTCATTAAACAAAATATGGACAAGAAACACCTGGAAGTTACGGTCCAAATGGGGGTCACTTCACAAGATACCTGGCCGATAGCACTGGGGAGAGAGAGTTCAGCAATGTGGAGGAGCATACCAATGACTAAGGGAGATCTCTACTGAGGAACAGAGGTGCTCCAGCAGACCAGGTGACAGTGAAGAAATAAGAGGAATGTACTGACATGCTCCCCTTCACCTCAGGACTGCGATTTCAAGATCACATCACAATAATTTATAGAAACATGGAAAGACCAAACTCATAAAGTCATATAAAGTAGGGAGAAGCTAAACTGAGTGCTACCTGTTGATAAAGAAGAAGTACTAAAAATCAGTAAGGTTTTAGTAAAGTCACCAAGTAAATAAATAAATAGAGGAAGAAAGGAAGGAAGGAAGG
Source organism: Condylura cristata (assembly GCF_000260355.1). Lineage (NCBI taxonomy): Eukaryota > Metazoa > Chordata > Mammalia > Eulipotyphla > Talpidae > Condylura > Condylura cristata. The sequence goes on along the minus strand of NW_004567117.1, from coordinate 17,921,025 downwards.
AAGGAAGGAAGGAAGGAAGGAAGGAAGGAAGGAAGGAAGGA
>NW_004567117.1:17917068-17920817 GCF_000260355.1 Condylura cristata | reverse complement strand
AAGGAAAGGAAAGGAAAGGAAAGGAAAGGAAAGGAAAGGAAAGGAAAGGAAAGGAAAGGAAAGGAAAGGAAAGGAAAGGAAAGGAAAGGAAAGGATTGCAAACAGAAAAATGGGCATGTAAAAAAATCCAATTCCTGGAGTTCCATGACACATTAGTCATCAAAAGGAGAGAATAGTGTTTCAGAATATAATCACAAAGGCATTTTCACAAGATATTTTTCCTTCTACCAGAGAAGAGTTCAAAATTGTGATGAAAGGCAAGTCAGAGAAAATTCAGAGAAACAAATGAATGCTCTGAGAAATAAAATTAATGAATAAAATATAGAAGTTGAAGCATTAAATAGAGCAATAATAGAGATACAATATTTTATAAGATCAAAAAGGAGATTTAAAAAAATTCTAAAGGCATCTATGAGAGCAGAATAAACTAAATGGAAGATTGAATCAACAACCTTGAGGATGATAATACACATAGGACCTAGGTGGATAAAAGAGCACAAAGAAAAGAAATGAAGCAGCACTTTGAAACACACACAAGTCTCATCAATGAACAGATCAATAAGGGAGTAAATCAGCAATGAACAATGGACTAAAGTGAGGAATTAAACCACAAGAGCTATGAGGTATTTATAGAGCATTGCACCCCTCAAAAGCTGAGTATGCATTATTCTTAAAGACAAATGAAACATTTCTAATAAAATGATAAAATGTTCAATTTATGAAAATGATGTAACAATTATAAATATATACACACCCAACATAAACACACCTAAATATATTAAACAAATTAGGATTGTGACTGTGTAAATTGGTACAGTTAATATGAAAAAAAATGGTTTCTCAAAAAATTAAAATGAGAACTACCATATGGTCCAGAAATCCACATATATTTAAATCATTATCTCAAATAAAGGTCTGTTGCTTCATATTCATTGTAACAGTATTTAAAATAATCAAGAAATGGAAATAATTTAAATACCTATTATGGATGAACAGATAAAAAATGTGAGATATCTGACTATCTTCCATATACTCATCCATCCATCCATCCATTTATTGGAATATTATTCAGATATAAAAATGAAGGAAATTCTGCCATTTATAACTCTATGTGAATTAAGTGAATTCCACATCTATGTGGAATCTGTGAAGCCAAAATCATAGGAACAAAGAATAGAATGATGATTACTAAGGACTTGTATTTGGGTGAAACAGAGAGCTTCGGTGGAAGGGTAAAAATTTCCATTTATAAGATGAATAATTTCTGGAGATTTCACATACAACTTACTGCCTATAACCAACAGTATGGAACTATGTGTTTAAATGTTGCTTAGATAGCAGACCTCAAAGTTTTTCACACACAAAAAAGGAATTATATGAAGTGGTGAGTGTGTTAATTAACCTTGTTCTGGTAATACTTTCACAACATATACATTCATCAAATCACTACATTGAATATCTTAAATTTATACAATGTTCTATGATGAATATATCTCAAAAAAAGTTGGGAAAGTCTTCACAATAAAATAAACAAAAGAAATAAGTTTACAATGTGTTTTACATATTTGACAGATATATGTATATTTATAGGAATATCTATCTACTATAGCTAACAGTATGGAACTGTGTGTTTAAATGTTGCTTAGAGAACAGACCTCAAAGTTTTTCACACACAAAAAGGAATTATATTAGGTGGTGAGTGTGTTAATAAAGATTGTAAAATTTAGGGCCATTTAAGTACATCAATAACTGATAAATACCATTTTATAGTAAGATGTCATGCAAATTGCAAACAAAAATACTGATATTAAACTGAAAATATCACTCCTATATCCTGACAGAAATTAGTTATTTTAAGCAACAGTCTGGTAATAAATGCCCTGTTTTCTATTTTGCCCATTCTGTGCATCAGAATCAAATTTCAAAGTTCCAAAAAAAATAGAGTAAGAGACACAATAACAGTTTCCCCCCAAAATTATGTGATATATAGGATATTAGTCCCTAGAAATAATCAGGGGAAACAAGGAATGTTTTTGACCAAGTCATTTTGGGATATTGCCTGTTTTAGAGATCTACAGTGCACTTCAGCAATTTAGAGTACCCAGAAATTCCCAAAATTTCTTTACAAGTTTGCTCTTTTACACAGATCTAATTACACCTTTCTTAAGTAAATTCTGCCAAATGGTGCTTGGAGAAATGCTGATATAAAACAGTATCTGTGATGTGCAGTTTAGTCAGTACTTCATAAAAGTGAAATGTAATGTTTACTTTGTTCTTAAAAGGGACCTATAGCATAACTGATGCTAAGATAATTGGTCAGAAATCTTAGAATATGGAGGGGAATAATGTTTCCTTGAATCCTTAATCATTTTAGCACTATGCATTATTTCTTAGGTATTTCTCAGTACTTGCTCTGTCAGAGTTCTTACTCTACGTTGACTGGCAGAACAATATGACAATCTAAAGGAATTAGCTGACTTAGAGGAGTCACTGAACAAAAGTGTTAAAAGGACTGTACAAGCCATTATTTAAGACAATCAATTCTTTAGAGAGTTTCACTTACAATTCTATATATATATACACACACACACACATATACATACATATAATGTATATATATGTATACATACATATACACACATAATGTATATTATATATGTGTATATATACATATACACACATATTTTACACACACACATATACATACATACATACATATATATATATATATATATATCTTCTTGAGACTGAAGTCATCCTGTAATTTATGCCATGGAACATCTTTTCTATGTTTTCTTCTGTATATTTTATGTTTTCTGATTCCTTAAGAAATAAAGAAGACACAAAGGGATGGAAAGATATTCCCTGCTCAAGAATATGAACAATCAACATCAGCAATCCTACTGAAAGCAAAATGTAGATTCAATGAAATCCCAATAAACATTTTTCAAAGAAATGGAAAAAATAATGAAGTTTATATGGAACTATAAGAGACCCCCAATTGCCAAAGGTATCCTGTACTAAAAGGAGAAGAGTGGAGATATCCTACCAGGAATATTTCTGTAGTCATTATTGACTAATCACTTCATTCTTGTATTTAAACCCACTGTTCTTTTGCTATGTATACAAATATAGTATCACCTTCCTGGTAATTAGTAGACCTTTTTTTTTTTTTTTTTTGTTATACTTGTACTTATTCAAATTATACTATAAAGCCATAAAATTAGAACAGCATAGCATTGGAACAAAAACATACACACAGTCCCTTGGAATATAATTAAGAGCTCAGAAATAAAACCACACACTTATGGACAACTAACTTATGATAAAGGAGTGCAGTATATACACTAGATCAGGAAAGTCTCTTTAATAAATGATGCTGATAAAACATGCAAAAGTACAACATTACATTCTATTACTATACACAAAAATCAACTCAAAATGGATCAAATACTTTTATTAAGGTAGTATGGGCAGTATATAATTACAAACAATTTTTATGCAAATATTAAACATTTTTCACTGTTATACTACTATTTTTATTAGTTTAAATGTGTTGTATTTAGATCTTGTTTAAGATTATACATATACATACATACATACATATATATATATATATATATATATATATATATATATATATATATATAGTTTTTTTTATGCAAATATTAAACATTTTTCACTGTTATACTACTATTTTTATTAGTTTAAATGTGTTGTATTTAGATCTTGTTTAAGATTATACATAT
>NW_004567117.1:17881031-17916968 GCF_000260355.1 Condylura cristata | reverse complement strand
CAGGCCAGAGGTGCAGGGGCGGTAAGAGGCTTCACCAGAGACAGAGTGGGGAGCAGAACAGGCAGATCAACCAAGTACACTGCTAAGGGGAGCAGCAGGCGGGTCAGAAGAGGTCTGCCACGCCATGTGGTCACCTCCGGGGTAGGTGGGAATCGAACTCATGTGGAAGTGGCTTAAGCTTCTCAGCGCTGTGCTTTTACCCGCTGCACCACCAGGGAGGGAGAAGATGATATTTTTACAATATATTCTTTGACCGTTAAGATTTATATTTTCTCTCCATCATATAAATTAACATTTTATTTGTTTCTGAATTATATATTGTGAACAAAACAATGTGTATATTTTTATAGTTTTGAAATTTGTCTCTTAACCTCATCTATTAACCTCAAATGTGCTTATGTGCTTGAAAATAATATGTACTTCATCGCTCAGTCTTTTGACTAGACAAAGTACAATTTATTATGGATTTTATCAGTATTGAATGTAAGATAGTATATATTAACAACTTGGCTATTCAAGTTATAGTAGTTAATTATACTGACAATTCTTTTTTCCATTTAACGTTTTTGTTCCTTTAATCTATTATTTACTGAACCAGGAATATTTCTGTAGTCATTATTGACTAATCACTTTTTTCTTGTACTTAAATCCACTGTTCTTTTGCTATGTATACAAATATAGTATTAGCTTCCTGGTAATTAGCAGGCTTTTTTTTTTCCTTATTTTTATTTAAAATATTTTATATTTGTTTCTGGTATAAGAAGACCAAAGTTTTTAGCATTTTCTTAATAACTGTCATTGACTCTTAAAATTTTATTCCATTTTGGGTCCTCCCTGGTGGTGCAGCGGGTTGGAGAACTGAAATGTGAAGCTTAGTGAAGCTATGGCAACTTCAGTGTGAGCAGACCTCTCCTACTCGCCTGCTGCTCCCCTCAATAGTGTACTCTGTCAATATGCCTGTTGTTCTCCCCACTCTGTTTCTGTTGAAGCCTCTCGCTGCCCCCTGTTCCTCTGGTTGTACCCCATTTTATGCATACAGAACTGGGGTGCAGGCCAGAGGCTCAGGGGCGGTGAGAGGCTTCACCAGAGACAGAGTGGGGAGCAGAACAGGCAGATCAACGAAGTACACTGCTGAGGGGAGCAGCGGGCGGGTCAGGAGAGGTCTGGCTCGCCATGTGGTCTCCTCCGGGGCAGGCGGCAGGCGGGAATTGAACTCACACGGAAGTGGCTTCAGATTCTCAGTGCTGCGCTTTAACCCGCTGCGCCACCAGGGAGGGCCTGCATAAATATTTTTTAAAAAATTATCCCCTTTCATTACTTTTGTGTCTCTTGTAAGCATCAGTTACAGATATGTGTATTGTTTTTGAACTTATTTTAGTTATTTTTTTTTAAAGATTTATTTATTTGTGCATACAGAACTGGGGTACAGGCCAGAGGCTCAGGGGCGGTGAGAGGCTTCACCAGAGACAGAGTGGGGAACAGAACAGGCAGATCGATGAAGTACATTGCTGAGGGGAGCAGCTGGTGGGTCAGGAGAGGTCTGCCACACCATGTGGTCACCTCCCCGGCAGGCGGGAATCGAACTCATGCAGAAGCGGCTTTAGATTCTCAGTGCTGTGCTTTAACCCGCTGCGCCACCAGGGAGGGCCTATTTTAGTTATTTTGGATATGTAATATTATACATAATCATTCATCGTTCTTGCAAAACTATACATTTAAAATGTTTATTATATATTGTCCAGTTTATATTTTGATTCCCCAACAGATTTTCATAGGATATTCAATTCCTATACCTCCAAGCTGTGTTCTGAACCCATCAAAATATTTCTTAAAGAATCTGAAATTAGGGCTTCTCCCTATCTTTGAGGGCCCTTACCAGGCTATGTACAACCCCAGAGTGAGGCCAAGCTTCTTTATTTCTTTAGCTCCAACTTTTGTCAATCTGAAGTTATACTTTTTATTTCAAGCAAGATTTTCAAACCTTTAAAATCTTTACATTCTTTTTGGATTCTGGACTTTTATACCTTGTCTTTTTCCTTGCCTATTATTTTTCATCTTCCTAAGAAAATTATCACAGACAGTCCAAATGTTGAGTGATTTTCCCAAGTACTTTCCTAGAAACTGGTTCTTTTCAAAATTAGGACATTTCGCCCCTAGAATACTAATATTCCCTTTTAAAGTTTGTAAGCTCCATCAGACTTTATTACCTGAAGTCAAGTTTTGACTTTACTGTTGTATATTTTAGAGTTTCATCTTATATCCAACACATATTGACAAATAATTTTTTCTCTAGAGTTATGCTGAATTTTACCTTTAATATGCACTACAAAAGTCTGCTATGAGGATATATGATTCAAATTAAAATTGTTGTTTGGTATTCTAGGTTTATTTTGTTTGCAAAACATGAGGGTTCAGGCATAGGGGGAAGGGAAGGGGAGAAGAATGAGATTCAGTTTTTAAAGAAAAGATATTTATAAGGAATAAGACACAGGAGACATTATTTATTAGAAGAAATGAATGTCAAACATAGACCAGAGAGAGCAGACATAGATGGGAATCGTCTTCAGATCACTAGGTGACCCTTGCAGTTTTAGACTATAAATAGAACATTATAATTCTTATAGTCCTTTGTTAATCTAGTGGAGGAAGTCAGACATCTAGTGCCTAGAGTTAAAGATACAGTCCCACCATTCCAGTTGTAAATCAGTTCTACTGGGTACACTTTTCTAATCCCATACTTCCCAAAAGTCACCATTTGCGAATCATAATAATAGACATGATAGCCTAATACAGTGTCTGACAGTAGTCAATGTACCAAAGTAAGGTCTTAGGAGCCATTTCCTTGAAACTTGTCCAATTATTTCTAATCATTGGAGTCCCTGATTATAGATAATTATAAATCTAAATTATGTTCCCCAGCTATGACCTATTGACAGGCATGCACCAATCTTACTTAATAGATGTTCAATCATTGGAGTTAATTTTTCATTTGAAAACAGAATAACTGAGTTTCCCCCCCCCCCCAATTTAGACATCGTTATAAGCAATTTCATTTTGGAAACATGATGTACTATTTAGGCATTATAAGATCTAAAAGTAAACATGTATTTTAAGACTGTAGCTTTGAAGTTCCTACATTCCATTTTCCAGGAGTCTGGTAAATATGCCTAATCAGAATATTCCACTCTCGGATCCTCAGCATTTAATCTCGTGAAATTGGAGCTAATGCTACTGAAATCTATTTTAACTGTCAGTTGCAGCTTCACAAAGTTTAATGAGTTGGAGAAAATATGAAAGCAAAAGTGGCAATTGGTAACAATTTCCTGAACGAGAGAAGGAAAGTTCTTCAGCAATTTTGAGTGTTGTGCATTATTGTCTTTAACATGTTCTTAAATGTGCTTTTGGTGATTTAAGTCTCAGATAAGTACACAATCTTTTTCTAAATTAATGCAAGTAGGTTGGCTGATATAGTAAGAAAATTGTCAGTGTTCCATCTGGATGGCTGCCATCTCCTTTTCACTTAATTAATAATCACTGCCTCTTGATTTGCTAATACCTGAGCAGCCATGAATAACAACACATGATGCACCATCGATGATTTTGTTTGCTTCAAGACTGAAAAAAAAAAAAAAAACCCAGAAGAAATTCTATTTAAGTTTTTGAAAAAGTATTTGATAAGTAAGAGAGGCAGTTCTTGGATTATGAAAAAACCCCATACTTTTTTGTAATTTTCTAAATCTGTAGAATAAAAAAAGAATCACATGGATAAATTAAGCAACTATAGTTATTAGTGTATACAGACTATACTTTTGGGTTTCTTATATAGATTTTGATATGATTCATTATATTTTCAATATTTAAAGTCTTCTTGAAGCCACTTTTAAATAAAAAATGTGATGTTGATATGAGTTACTATTATCTTACAGAAAATGATTTATTCTGTCTTTACTACTCTGTTACTTTGGGAATATTAATCTCTACTAAATGGTATGTTTCATTATGTGGTGAATGTGTGTCTTATCATTTTATGGCTAAAAAATTAATAGCTCTTAGTACACTATAGATACTTAATTGCTTATTAGATTCAATGAGCGATTTTTTAAAATAAATTTATTTTAGCCTAATTTTCTCATGGAACAAATGCCTTTATTGCAAAACTGCATCTTTTATTTTCCAAAACTAATCACCCCTAGACTTAAAATTAAAAATAAAGATAAGCACTTTAACAGTCCTTGAGGATCAGACATTTAGAAAGCTCCTCATGAATGTCTTAGTCCATTTGGATTGCTACAACAGAAATATAATAGAACAGGTGGCAGATAAATAGAAACTGATTTTTCACAAACTGGGAGCCTTAGCAGTGTAAGCTCAAGGCACTGGCAGATTAATTCTGTAGTCAGGGACAACTTCGCAAATGAAATTAATTTTGCTGTTACTTCACATGGTAAAAGTGGCAAGGAAACTGGGCTCTCTTTTCAGGACACAAATCCCATTCATGACTTCATGACCTAATAATGAAGACTCTACCTCCAAATCTCATCACTTTGTAGGAAGAATTTTAGCAGATGAATTTAGGTGGGGGTGGGAATACAATCTTTCAATCCATTGCTCTAGGGTCATATAACGCTATGGGTCAAAAACACGATGGGATATATCACCCTTGTGTTGCAGATTACTAAGGATAGAGCAGGAAACAATCTCGTGATCACTGACTGATAATGAATAAAGAATCGTATCCCTGCCACTTGCAACAACTTATAGTGTTATACTTAGTGACATAAGTCAGGGAGAAAGGCAAACCCTGTATGATATTATTTTAAAAATGGTATACAAAGAAAAACTTGAAAATAAAGCAAAACTAAATTAGTGATTAACAAAGGGTAAAAGGTAAGATTAGGTATCAGAACAAAGGCACCACCTTTAAGGTAAAGGGTAGATTTGGATTATAGAAATGAACTTTGTACAGCATGTACACAGGCTTTTTTCTTTCAAGGATAAACACCAAAAATGCATGTAATGTCATAATGCGGTATCACTTAAAAAAAAAATCTGTCAAAGTAAACATAAACAAACATAAAAAAAATAACCAGAATGACATTTAAAATATCTTCTAGTCAATGCCAATGTCTTCTGGTAATATTTTAAATTTAAATTTTTAGCTTGCATTGATGCTGAGATATGAAAATAAGTAAATAAACAAATTTTAAAGACCTCCTAAAGCTTTCCTGTCCTAAAACTGTCTTGTTTTGAAACTTTGTTACACATGCTATCCTACAAGGAGAGCCCTGAACACACTCTAAAAAGTCACTTGCTGTTTAGATTGACACATTCTATCACACAAACCATCACTAGGAGAAAAATAATCATCTCTGATGCCAACCCCCTAGGGCTGCTTTTTATATGAGTTGCCAGTACAACAGAATAATGCATAGAGTAGAAGCAAGAACTACATTTTTTCCTTTAAAATAAAAAAAGGAAACAAATAGCATGAAAGTAATTTGATATTAAATAAAGGTGACAGTGTTGCATTAACTAACTCCTCCTGTTGAACCTGTACATACTCTGAGAAGAAAATGATTAAATAAAAGAAGCATTTGCAAACTGAATAGAACAGGAACAGACAATGATAATTTGCAATACACCATTTACTTATTTATAAAAACAGCATAGGGAGAGATGGTGTGTTGGTATCTTAACTTTCATGAGAAAGATTTTAAATAATGCTGATAGATATAAAATGAGCAAAGGAAGTAGCTCCTTGTTTCAGAAGCTCTACAGAAGAAACATTAAACCCATCAGTTTACTTCTGACTCTATTAAAGACTAAACATTTATGTTTTCCTGTAACATTGCTTCAAGATAAATTAGTGAGTATATTTAAAATACATGGGATATAGAATTTTATCTTTTTATATACATAGAGATATAAATGATGACTCTAGAATATTAAAAATGACCATGAAATTAGCAGTTCATTAAATATTATTATTATATTTAGTCAAGAATAGACTTTGTGGAAACTGATATTCAACATATTATTTTGTACTATGGAGAAAGCTAATCTCCTCTGTGAAATAAGACAAAGTTGAATTTTGTATTTAGTGGTTTTCAAAAGCAAGAAAGTAAACTTGACATCACAGAACATAGGCATCTCTTGCCCATCTTTTTATGCTGACTGTTTGAAAAGTTAGGAAGAAATAAGTCCTCTTACCTGGCTTCATAAAGTTACTGGTGCTTCTCTTAGAAGGAAAGAGAGAGCAGTGATTCTATAAGACATTTTCTCTGTGACTGAGATGGCACATTCAAAAGGATAAAGGACCTCACCAAACTATTCTCTTAAATGTACTCATGTAAAAGTTCCCACTCACACTGTATCTCTTGGTTGAAGTGCTGTTAATATTTTCAAGTGGAAAAATATCAGAGTTTTGATCTGTAAGATGTTTTCAGCAGGACATGCTGGATAGGAATACCTAATTCATTTGTAAATAAATCTGGAGTTTATGATTGGGTGGAACATGAGGGCTAGTAAAGGAAGTTTCTTAATTAATGAAATATATTAGAGAGACGTTTCAAATTCTAAAGAGCTTCTTTAGGGTTAGGTAGGAGCAGAACCTTTGCCTATATTGTTGAAGGAGAAATTCACCTCTGAAATTGGACCCCAAATTATCCTGAGTCTGGCAGAAAAATGACATTTTGAAAACTGAATTATTAATCTTAGACTTTTCTGAGATTGTTTTTCTTGATTGGAGTGATTGACTCATTTTCCAATTACTAACAAAGATTAGACTTTTAGCTCCCATGAATGATATTAGTAATAAACATTTGTTGGGAATGTATACAGAGATAAACATTTATCCAGCATTGTGATGCTTAAACTAAGTTCAGGAAAAGAATCTGTACAGAGTTGTTTAGTAAACAAATGACAAAGTCGGACTTCAATGTAGAATACAAATCCCATTTCTAAAAATTAATTTAAAACTTTGAAGTTGATGCTGTGACCTAATAACATATGATGATGTATTTTATGAATCTTTTTAAAGCTCAATATTCTAGACTTTTTATCTTCTGGTGATATTAAACAGTTTTAAATTGAAACCTTTATTAAAGTTTAGAAGGGATCATTTTAACAAAAAAGGGAAGAAAAGGTCAATATAAGAAAATTTAGTAGATTTAGCACCTCTGGTAAAAAGCATAACTATCTTTAGATCACTATTAAAAAACATATTTGCATTTTTTCCTTTGGCTAAAACATTAATGAAAATGGAAGAACTTATCCAATGGACACATTAGTAAATTTATAAAAAATATGAGTTGCCTTTATTTTATTATCTTTGAGAGTATGTTCCCCCATTATTTCTCATTCTCCCTACACACATTTTTTTTAAAAAAAAATTTTATTTATTTATGCATACAGAATTGGGTTTAGGCCAGAGGTGCAGGAGGGTAAGAGGATTCACCAGAGACAGAGTGGGGAGCAAGAACAGGCAGGCTAAGGAAGTACACTGCTGAAGGGAGCAGTGGGTGGGTCAGGAGAGGTCTGCCGCGCCAGGTGGGTCACCTCAGGGGCGGGTGGAAATCAAACTCATGCTGAAGTGGCTTTAGCTTCTTAGTGCTGTGCTTTAACCCACTGCACCACCAGGGAGGGCCCCTCCCTACACACATTTTACAGACTTTGACACAGGGTCATCCTAGTAGGTAAATGAAAATAAAATATAAAAATATTCAAGCTACTTTAAATATGAGTGAAATACATATTATCCCCATTATTGTTTGTATTACAATTTATATATTGAAACCCTATTTGGAAATCTCTTGTTTAAAATTCTGGGAACAGAAAAGTAAACTAGTTAGACCTGTGAACAAAGTAGATTTGTATTAAGTGATCTTAGTATTTTGTATGGGAACCATGATAGAAATAAAAACTAGTTTATGCAAGCATATATATCTAGGGGCCTCCCTATTAGCATAAGAGGTTAGACCTCAGCACAGCCCTATGAAACTATCAGCAGCCACTGCAGAATTTGTTTGATTCCCAGACCATGGAGCTGACCCACATGGCACAGCAGACCTCTTCTGTCTCACCCATTGCTCCTGTCAACAGTCTATTTCAGTCAATCAACCTGTTCTGCTCTCCACTCTGTCTCTGTGAATCCTCTCATCCATCCCCAACCCCCCACATACCACCACCTCTGGACTACACCCCAGGTCTTGAACACATAAATAAGTAAATCTTTAAAAAAATACGTATCTAGGTTTGTATTTTTTTATATAACTGCACATATTGATATAACTATATATAGATAGATTGTATCTGTTTATTATGTTTACTAAAAGAAAAAAGTTCTATGAAATAGGTATTCTATTTACTTTAATATTTTTATAGAAAATCTTCTGAAATGATAACATATTAGTTAAGAGCTGAAGTATAAGTAGAAGTCATGCTTATTTTTATTCAATAATTGAGTTGCTTTCCCTGTACATGGAATTAACAATGTTGTAACTTAAAAGAGATTCAAAAATACATTCAAAGTGTTCCACTAAACTATATTTATGGAACTTTCAAAAAGATCTTTACTTACTGTTTAGTTTTTGTAGACTAAGAAGTTTCAAAAAATACTGCATTGAACATTTGCTTACGACATGGCCTATATATCATCTCCATCATTTCTCTGCATTAGCTTAGAGTTTAACTCTCAATATGAAATCACTGAAAATATTCCCTTTTTTGTAACTTGTGTATTACTGACTTACCATTCATTTATAAAACTATACAATATACTTATATATGTACACTTTCACACCTTAATTTATGTATATATGCCACTCACCACCACCAACGTTCCAGAGAAGTTTTAAAAATAGAACTAATCAGCAACTCCTCATTAGTACCCTGCTATAATAAAATTTTTGCATATTATTTTAAATATAGCAATCTTTCTTGCCCGAATATAATCACTCACAGAGCATAAGTTACTTCACGATCTGAAAAGTTAAGCATATTTAAAAATCATATTAACACTTTTGAACATGCTATTTTAATAATTTTGTGTTCCATGTCATTATCCACACCCAAGCAGCAATAAAATGATTAGTCAGTCATACCTCCTATGACTTTCTGGAAATATTGTTCAAATAATAGCTCACTTTCCCTCAAAAAAATAGAAAGTCACCAATTTTGAGAAAAAAAATAGGCCTTTTCTTTACTTAAGACATATACAGGCTTCTTGTGGCCTAGGGATTAAGTCTCATCACTACCACCTCTAGTGCCTGAGTTCAAGCTCCAGTCAGGGAGCTCATCAATATGGCACAATAGATCTCCTCTGCTTTCCCTGCTACTCCCCTTAATAGTATATTTCTGTAGATCTGCCTGTTCTGTCCCATACTTTATCTCTGGTGAATCCTCACAGCTCTCCCTGCACTCCTGGCCTATACCTTATCTCTTCTTTGCAAAAGTAAATAAAAATAAAGCCTTTTTTTTTTTAAAGAATTATATGATAGCCCAGAAAATATCACTTTCATTTCTATATTTATTTGAAAGTCTTAAAACTGCAACTACCCTAGTGAGGTATTTTCTTATGATTTATTTCTTTATGATTTATCTCCTAGGAGCTGTATATAACCATATGAATGTCATACAGTTTGCGAGATATTCTATAGCTTCAAGAGAATAGAATTCATTTCAATTTATTATTCGTTAATTCAATGAGTTCATCTGGAGGAACTTAATCAAAGACTTATTGAATCGAATCCTATCTTTTATTAAATTGAAATGTTTTAGAATCTTGCTTTTCTTGCAAGATATGCTGGCTGATACAGAGGAAGTGGTCCAAAGTCATCTACTTAAACAAAGACTTTATGTTATTTTGAACTAAGTCACTTACTCATATACACAAAAGTAAACACACCTACAAAAGCTTGGACAAACATATTTCTTGTGTTACACTGAAAAAAAAATTCATAGTCTCAAGAGAAAACACTAGCACTGAAAATGATGCAGCTGGAAATGATGCAGGTGGGCTATAGAAAATATATTGATAAATATCAATAACAACTATAGATTAATGGGGGGGAAAGTATATCAAGTAAAACTTTGTTGTTTAAAAGTTTAGTTTGAAATGAAAACAACCATAATTCATGGAAGATTTCTTTGACATCATCTGGGGTGTTACAAATGTTCTGATCTCTAAACCAGAAATTTTTATTTGTCTTTTGCATGGAAAAACTGGGGTATAGGTCAGAGGCATGAGGGGTGAGAGAAACAGTGGACAGCAGAACAGACAGATCTACTGAAATATATTGCTAGCAGAGGGCAAGACAGGAGAGGTCTACTTTTGTGTGTGGATTAGATCTCTGGCGAGAGACAGATTCAGGGCATAGCAGTGATAATGCACTGAGACTTAACCCTTAGGCCACCAGGAAAGTCCCATAGCAGAAAGTTTTAAATGGAAAGTGGAGCTGATAAGTCTGAGTGAGCGGGGGCTCTATAAATGCCTTCTCTGTTATCCAGTGTACTGGTAGTTACAACATGGAACAATTAGATGACAAGTACATGGTTTCTGAAGCTAATCCAGTGTGGCCAGTTAAATACCAGACTTGGTATACAGCTGGCACACAGACTGTCACTGTGTGATCTGAAGGAGAGTGTTATTAACAGTCCCTGGAATTAATAGTGGCTATGAATATTTAAGACAAGTTTAAAGGAAATCAAAGACAAATTTTATATAATGTTTAAATATATAATTTGGAACTTTAATGAAGGTAAAATTGTTTGAACAATTCTAATGAACTCCTTCCAGGAGCTTAATAACTCTTTGTTTGTAATAATTTGATGTATTCAAAATTTGAGACATTTTTCCCATTTTACAGGGATAAGAATCACAATTTGTTTTCATTATTCTTAAAATCACTACTTTTATTAGCATATGTCCAAATGTGTACTTCATTTTGTAATTCAACAGGATTTTGGTGTGACCTTTATAAAAGGACTCTTCAATTTCCAGGGACATTTCTGAATACATGTTTAATCCCTGTCTGCCTGCAAATATCCTCCAAGTCTCTTTTCTTTGGTATTTCAGTACTGCCACTGTTCTACTTGTGATAATTTTCTGTACTGTGATAATTTTCAGGTCAAGTTTTGGATCTCAGTAATATGTTTTCTCTCTGTTAATTCATGCACTAAATATTAGTTTTAAAAATTACTTTCAAACATTCTAATGCCTACATATTGAAATATGTTTACATCTCTTATTTCACTGGATAAGCCAGTTCTATAGGAAAACATACTGCTCTCTGTATATTGAGACTAAAGGTGTACAAGAATGAGTATTGAACTGAATATTGGAGAAGCCCAATATACAAAGAAGAAAGAAGAGAGAAGAGATTATGTAGCAGGGAAGTCAGGGAATCAAACATTTAAAAACTTAGCCTGAAAAAAAAAAAAAAAAAAGCTTAGCCTGAAGCACATAAATGGTTGCACAAACATAAGGAAACTTCAGTAATTCTCAAATACTGAATGATCGCCCAAGACATCTCTGTGTTTGAGAAGATGATCAAATGCTTAGCAAGAACTGCTATTTCTTCTCCACAGTTGCAACATTTCTCCTCCTTCCTTCCATTCCCACAATCTCACTCACATCTCTCTCATAGAGAAAACTCAATTCAAAACCAAACAAGAAAAACGGACTAAAAAATATAGCTCCAACCTTCCTCTCTCAAATGCAGTGCCAAGCTGAAGAGAGGCATGCAGCTCTCTGTACTCATTTTCTACTTATCTTTTTTTTTTTTTTTTTTTTTTTTTTTTTTTTGTCTATGGTTGCTGGAATCCTTTAAGGTAGTTGTTATTTTATTCTGTTTGACCAACTGACACTCTAATCTGTTACAAGACATGCTCTTAATGACAGGAATACATAACCCTTGAAAAGCAAAGGGGACTCTAGACCTTTGGAATCATGGTACAAAGGAAGGCTATTATCTGGAGAAAAAAAAAAATCCTAATGTATTTTGCATACACCTAGAGCCTTGATTAGCAGCCAATCTGACCTCTTTGACAGGAACTAAATCAGTCTCCACTCCCTTTTTCAAGTCCACACAGAGCTGAGCACCCAGTTCGCTCCACAGTCAGTGTGCCATCGTTTCCATGTGTTCTGAATCCACCAACCCATGAAGGCACTACACCTACTTCTCTTCTTAGGGCCCAGAACTCAGGTTCAGTCTGCTTATTTTGAACGTAAGTTCAACAACTTACCTGCATCAAAGGCAGCATGAATTTGGATGTTGCAGGGAAAGTGAACAGCATTTAGGTTATGATATACCAGGATTGACTCCTGAAATATGATGTTTCCACTAATGAAGTATTTTTGAATGAAATAATAATGCATTTAAAACCTCTTAGGTATAGAATATATACATGGTAGTTCATAGTTAAAAAAATGCATTGTCATGTACTTGTTGGTTACATATTTAACAGGTTTTTTAAATATCCATGTAGCTTGCTTTCTTAATATTAGCAATGATTGTTACTTATTTCTTAAAAGAAATATTTGAATTGGGGAGTTTCTCTGGTGGTGCAGGGGTTATAGTTTCATCACTATCAGGGGCTATAGTTTCATCACTATCAAGCCATCCCCGGCTAGGAAGCTGACCCACATGACACAGCAGAACTCTCCTATCTCACCCACTGCTTCCCTCTGCAGTGTTTCTCAGTAGATATGCCTCTTGTCACTCCTCTCACCTACCCCCCACCTCTGGCCTAACACTCCAGTTCTTGAATGCACAAATAAAACTAAATCTCTAAAAAATATATCTGATTTTAAAATTATGTATTTTTAGTGTTAATAAATGATATATTTACAAGTGGTGATTATATAAATTTTAAGAAATTGTAAGATACAATTAAAGTACTATATGTATTATTCTGTTTTGATCCAAAATCCTTAAACAGTATTAACCGAATTATCTCAGCTCAATACTTATTGAATGTTTACTATAATTATGTTATAGGACATATATTATTGTAATAATTAAAATTACTAAAAAAAAAAACTTCCTTAGACTTTTACATGCTAAAAAGGGTTAAGAAATGGTTCCAAAGCAATTGTAGAAGTGTAGCTCTTACATTGTAAATGACTAATAGGCACAGTAAAGATTTTTAAATGATTGCAGATGAAATCTCTGAACTATTAAAAGCTTGCAAATCTTATATGCCTCCCACCAGTGAAATTTAATGACAACTTGTCTGTTGAATTAGCTCGTTCAGTGAACAAATCTGAAATGCAACAATTATACAAAAGCAATATAGTACATACAGTGACATTTTCATAAACAAGTACCTACTGTGACAAAATTTCTCTATTATTATTTTTGATGTCTCAGAGTCAATCAACCTGGAACACTCAATTTTGTAAGGTTAAGTTTTGCATGACTTCCTTTCTCATAATTGCACCAACTTGAATCTGCTATAGTCATATGGGAACTGCTTATGCCTCAGAGCTTGTTCTTAATTGTAACCAACATCTTCAAGCAAGCAAGACAATCCCTTTCTTACCTATGTGAATTACTGTAAACATGGAATTCTCTAGAGTCCAGATGGCAGATATGATAAATAGAATTCTGACTATATGGCTTGAATGAAAGTACAGTTTTTGGTGAACTAGAAACTCTAAAGTCTTTGTGATTTTTAATAACATGGAAAACATCTTCAATGGTCAATTTCTTATTTGTAAAACAACTGACCAGTTTGAGTTCCCTTTCATTCAGAAAAGAAATTTTATTATTGTTTCAAAGACTGTTACATAAAAAACATAAGGAATATTAACATACATGTATAAAATGTATCAAGTTTTAATGGATTAAGATGAATTGAAGCAGATGGGTGGTCAGTTTTGGGTTAACAGGTGTACACACACACAACAGGACAGGGCAACTGGCCACCTGGAACCAGTCTGAACTGGATGAAGAAGACGGACACCTAACCTGAACTCCAATGCCTTTATGTCATTATACTACTACTTGTCACCTCCAGGTGTCCACAACAGGCAATACAAAAGGGAAAAAGAGTGGTATCCCAATTTTAGAAAAGCCCTTACCCTTCCTCAGAAGCCCTCCTATGGTAATTTCCCATAAATATGCCTGACACTGTGAGGCGGGGGGTTGCCCTGTGATGGGGTAGTCACTTCTTATCTGTTTGGCTCAATAAACTATTTTTGAGTCTCCAGTCTGATATCAATCTTTGGAAAGTTCAAGAATTCTCATCCTATTAAGAGGGTTCCATTAGAAATCCTTTAAAATTAAGTACAGAGTGAAAAGGACACTGCTTTGGGATAAAGTGGGAAGGAGACAACTAAAAAAAAAAAAAAATGGGAGATTCCTCCCTACTATCTTTGTAAAATAGATTTAAGCCATAGAAAAGTCACTTTAGTTTTTCTTCTAATTTCTTTATAGAAACTAGCATGTCCTTCCTTCCCGTCCCTCCCGTCTCTCCATCTTCCTTTCCTTCCTCCCCCTCTCCTTAAATGAGACTGGAAGTTACTTCTCTGGAGATGAAGAAATAAGAGTTGTCCTTGTGGTGCAGGAATTAAAGTCAGAGCTATCAAGCCACTGCAGCGTGAATTATATGCCCCACTGGGGAGCTGACTCACATGGCACAGCAGACGTCTCCTACCTCACCCACTGTTCCCCTAAACAGTGTGTTTCAGTCGGTCTGTCTGTTCTGTTCCCTACTCTGTCCCTGGTGAGTCTTCTCACCCCTACCTCTGTCTGGCCTGCACCCCAGTTCTTGTATGCATAAATGAATCTTTTTTAAAAACACCTGCCTCCCATTTCATTCATATAAGGCTCAAGGAGAGTGTTTTTACCATGAAGATGAATCCTTTGTGAAAGTTCTGGGTATATTAATGATTATTCTTTCCCATCTGTTATGTGGGGGTTATAAGGGTATCTTTCTTGGTATTCATAGGAAGGCCCTAATACCATTACTAAATTTAGTAAACATTGTAGAGTTCAGGAAAACTGATAAATTTGTAAATTAATGCATTAAGGAAATAATACAAAATAAGTACTGTCAAAAGTGACAGACTTCAAATTAAATATTACAGAGTATTGAAAAATCGTTTTGAGGTAGAGATAAACAATGAGAAATCAGATATACAGACTTTCAAAAAATATTTTTGAAATGATAAAAATAAGGCATTGACATTTGTAGTGTACTTATTCTAACTTCAGTTGTATACTATAAAACAGTAATATCAATGGCTACCTTATAAATTGTGACAAAAATAAAAATGTTATTGTAATAAATCCCACAATGCAATTAAGTTTAATAAATTATGAAATTTGGGCAAAATCAGACTAAAATAAACCTGTGTTTAAACAGTACTGAGATTAAAAGAACTAGAATATGTATTAAGACTTTATGGGTATAAATCTTATTTAATAACTTTTCATAAAGTAAAATATGGGAAAGTGGAACCTCTATACCTCTCCTTACCCTGAATTTCAAGAACATTGGCTATAACATTAAAAAAAGAAAAATTCCACATTACAGGGGAAATTATAGAGAGAGATAAATTGAAAAAAACTTTGGGTGCTGTCATCTGTTACTCAAGATATGTGTAATCATATAAAAATAAAATCTGTATGTCCAAAGATAAGTTTAAAAGATACATTAAAATATATATAGGCAAATATATGGTGTGTTTGTGTGTATTTTGTTTTTTGATAAAGTACTAGCCTGTATTTGATAACTCTTACAGTATTTCCATTCAAGTGAACTGCAAATATCTGGGGATGTCTATCATGCTAATGAGGAACCACCCACCAAATAAGTGTGTGAAGTGGCCTGAGGAACCTCCAGGTATATGTCATCCTCCAAGAACCAGTTAATTGCTTTTTCATGGAAGATGCAGCATGTCTTTAGATTGTTTTAGACATTGGCTTAGTTCCATATGTAACATAGTCAGTGTAAATGTAAATGATGTTGAATTCAAAATGGACTAAATATCTTCTTTGAGTAAAATAACCTTAAAAGGGAAAAATATAGCTGCAATGTATAAAAGCAAAATTCACCTGGCTAAAGTTGGCCTTTAAGGTACATCAATACAAAATGCATAATTAGTGGAGAAGTTTCTCCCCCTTTGACAGGCTCCTATATACCTTTGGTGTTAAGTTCCCTGCATATCAGAGGTGGGGAGTAATAGAAACCCATGTGCTCTCTTAGCAAATCTTACAAGACACCCGTAAGACTTCCTCTAAAGACTGTCACAGGTACTTCTTTGAGAGGAAAATTTGTATAGGTAATGGGTGATATCATTCATCATGCATTTAGATCAACAAAATAGTACAATATGTTTTTAACTGACCTATTTGTGTTTACTGGCAAGCACAATCTGAATTAATTGCTTGTAAATGTAATTGGAGACATTATGAAAATTTATGTTCATATTTCACATGGAAGAAAGAGGATAAACAGATGTTTTATCAGAAATTTTATACTTCAAATTCAACATACATATAGTTTAGTAACTTTGATAGAAATGCAATTAAAATAAATCACCAGTGAAATTAAAGAATACATTAAGTTAACTAAAATAAATCAAAGTGGTAAAAACCAGTATTGGCAAAACTTACTAGTTATAGTCAAATTTAGTTCATTCCTTCTTGAGCTCAATCATACACCAATTAACAAAACATAAAACCACTTATATTTTTACCTAGAAAATTATACTGTATGCACATAAATAACTCAGGAGGAAATTAAAATATAATGCATTCACTAATCCAAAGATATTATTGTTGTGATACCCTAAGATCAAATAACAGTATAGAGATGTGTGCATTCTGGAATAAACAGTGGTATTCCAGAATAATTAAATGTTCATAGTAAATAACCGTATTACCTAGCCAAATTCTGCTATGTATGTGCATCATACCAAACTGGAATGTAGTTTCCTGGCCAGATGGTTTACAAGTGCCTTGCATTAATAGACACACTAATAACAAGAATATGACAGCGGTGAAATTACATTTGAATGCTGATAATACCTTGCTCCTGTGCCAATTACCACAGAGAATAACTTGATGGGGGCCTCACTGGTGGCACAGGAGATAAAGTCTCAGTGTTGTCAAGCTATATAGCCGGCCACTATGTAATGAGCTCCATCCTAGGCCAGGTAGCTGACCCACATGGTGCAGCAGACCTCTCTTGCCTCACCCACTGCTCCTCTCAGCAGTGTTGTAGACTTGCCTGCTCTACATCCCACTGTCTCTGGTGAATCTTTTTGCCCCTGAACCTCTGGGCTGCACCCCAGTTCTTGTGTGCATAAATAAAGTAAATCTTTAAAAAAGCAAAGAGAGGTCCTTCCTGGTGGCGCAGCAGGTTAAAGCACAACACTAAGAAGCTAAAGCCACTTCCGCATGAGCTTGATTCCCGCCTGCCCTGGAGGTGACCACATGGCGCGGCAGACCTCTCCTAACCTGTCCACTGCTCCCCTAAGCAGTGTACTTCGTTGATCTACCTGTTCTGCTCCCCACTCTGTCTCTGGTGAAGCCTCTCGCCGCCCCTGAGCCTCTTGCCTATACCCTATTTCTGTATGCACAAATAAATAAATCTTTTTAAAAAAAAAAAAGCAAAGAGAAAGAAAACATGTTGGGAAGGTCATCTTAAGGAGAGTTACTCAGGAATGTACTACATGCAATCTGCTAAAATATCTGCTAAAATTAACTTAAAACTATCCTATAACTTAAGATGTGATATACATTGGATAGGTGATATTTTAGCAAGTTTAGTTATATCTCATTTCTAAAACACTTCCTACAGAATAATAATAAAGTACTAAAAGAGCATAGAAAAATGTCTTGGTAAATTAACATTGACAAGGACTGAGCACCAGGACAGATGCCACTGGCCTCCTTCGCCTCTGCCCTGGGGCAGAAGAGGCCCATGAATCTACTAATCATCATATAAAAGGAGGGCAACAAATGTTGTTATCAGAGTATGTGTAAATAAAAGAATACTTCTGACTTTTGGATGCCGTGCCATAAGTGATCATATTATAGGACACCAAACCCAGGGTGGGCAACACAGTAACTTGATGTAAAAGGGGAAGACAGGTAATGGTCAGATAGCTTGTCTCTCTGACATGAATCATTAAGCTGAATCTTTTAATACTTGTCAACATAGGTATGAGAAAATTGACATATTCATTTGCACCACATTAACATCTGTTGGCACAGTCTGTAGGAAAACAAAAAATCAGTGTGAGAAACTAAGTGATTACATGTGACACTTTAGAAAATATTTGTCAGCTTTAGTCACTGTCTTTTGAAGTTGCATTTCTTTTGTTGTGCTGAAAGAATGCATCAAATTACAGTCAGGTGTGTATCATTTTTTATTTAAGGATTGTACTTTCCATTCAGATAAAACATAATTTGTGATTTGAATTGTCTAATAATATGACTAAGATCATAGACAAGGGATATTTCATCCAAATGATTAGAAGCATGACAGCTCTATCTTAACAGCACCATTTTCTTTTCACAGACCTTCCTGTGCTCTATACTATCACATATCTGTCCTTTCTGCTCTCCTATAATCCATTCTTAGAGCAGAGCACAAGAACTGAGATCTTATGTTTATGTCCACTCTGTCACAGAAACAAAAGCATTGTTTCTATCTTTAATCATCTAGAATGTCTTTCATATGACAAAGTTTTAGGTAATAAGCAATTTCAATGCCAAAACACCAGAACCTATTTCTAATTATTATAGGCCATTTTATTCCAATGGTTTTGATTTTCTAATCTTTGTTACCACAGCCTTACTAAGCAAAGCGATAAGCAATAAACATGCACCTTCTCACATAACATCTTAGAAAATACAGACCTAGACTCCTAGACTGGGTTAAACACGTAATTTTACAAATTACTAAACTATGCTTTTATAATTTATTATTTTTTACAGATTTATTTATTTATGCATACAGAACTGGGTACAAGCCAGAGGTGCAGGGTCAGTGAGAAGATTCACCAGAGACAGAGTGGGGAGCAGGACAGGCAGACTGATCAAGTACACTACAGAAGGGAGCAGTGGCAGGTCAGGAGAGGTCTGCCACACCATGTGGATCACCTCCCAGGTGGGGATTGAACTCATGCTGAAGTGTCTTTAGCTTCTTAGTGCTGTGCTTTAACCCGTCGCACCACCAGGGGAGGGCCCTTATAACTTATTTTACTCAACTTGTTTTTGCTACCCACACAGAATTGTTTGATTGAAATCTGTAATTGCTCATTTGGAAATATTTCTAGACATTGATCACCAACTTCTGGAATTAAATTTATCAGAACAACTGGGGAATCATCTAACAGGCAACAAAAAAGAGTATTTGGCATGCCCCCTTTGTGAAAGAATCATAAAAAACACATCTGTGGTTTCTACAGGGAGTCATTAAGCTGACAATTTCACATTCCCATAAAATTCAATGAATGTATTTTCACTATTTTGGGAAGTTAAATAACTAAACACTATATTCAGTAAGAAATTACAGAGGGATGGAGCACTGCACTGTGAAGCCAAGCCATGGCCGCTTCAGTGAAGTTCGATCCCTGCCCTGGAAGTGATCCACATGGCAGCAGACATCTCCTGTCTTGATCACCATTCCCCTCAGCAGTGCACTTTGCCAACCTACCTGTTCTGTTCCCCACTCTGTCTCTGGTGAATCCTCTCACCACACCTGTACCTCTGGCCTGTACCCCAGTTCTATATGCATAAATAATTAAAAAAAAATAAGTTCAAGTTTCCAAGCTCTGATGAATCAAATCAAAACGTAGTGTACCATCCCCTTCCACCTAACTCTATCTACACTTCCATATCTCTATGTTTCTATCTATATCCATATCTCCACCTCTGCCTCTATTTACATATACCTTTCATCTATCTCCCTGTCTGTCTCTCTCTCTTATCTATCAATGTCGCTAAAGCTCAGAAGAGTTAAATAACATTGCAAAAGTCAAGAAAGTAGTTGTTTCAGAAAACAATTCAAATATGGGTTGTCCAACTTTAGGATATTGCTATAAAATCAATATACTATTTGGAAAGCTTGTAGTTTAAGGACGGATGATGTACATTTTTTACAAATATTTTGTGGTTTCTATTAAAGATGTTTGAAAGCAACTGACAGTACATTACTGATTTATATCAGGAATTTTATTCAAATTGCATCCTCAATTGCTATGCACAAAAGTTAGAATATACTTAAGGTGTATATTATAAATACACCATATTGTTGTTATATGTTATACCAAATATAATTATAAATATTAAATATATGTGGCCTAAAATAATTGTTAAATATTCTATATTAGGCATTGTATATGATTTAAAGCAATTATATATAATGTACAGTACAGTATATTGCCTATGACAGACAATAAAGTGACTTATATAATTGATGACCTTTGAAAACTTACCTAGTAAGAGACATTTGAATATAGATAAATGTTTGAATTTTAATTCAATTATAAATTATAAACCAGCTAGGCTGTCACCATATTTATGGATAGACACATGCCTTTATATATTTATATTTCAAAATAGTATATTCTACATAGAATTGTAACACAGATAGTGTAATGATCTGTATTCGTAAGAGTATGTGAGTTACTTTCCTCTGTGAAATATAAGAAATTCCTTTGCATACATTATGTGCTTTGAGGAGTTACTGAACTCAAATTGAATAAATAGAATCTGAGGCTTACTTTTTGTTTAGAAATTTAAGACTTCTCTTTGCCTTCCACTTTTATATTACACCATAATGAAATGATTAAACTTCTCCTGATTTCTTACTGACAACTTATTAATAAGATATCAAAAGTAATGATTACACTGAAAGCCATGATAGTTATTTACTTTAAGTTCACTAGAGCAGATATTTATTAAGTTTTTTATATGCTACCTCATTTAATTTCCCAGTAACTCAGCAAAATGCATACTTACTACTGTAATTATTTTATAGTTGAGTGGCTAAAGCTAAGAATTGCTCAGGGAAGAGTATGGAGTTGGGAGTGACATATGATTATAAAATATAATATGTTATAAGAAATGTTCCCATTGCTTAAAAGGGAGTGAATAATAATCACAGTAAAGAAAATACAAAAAGAAATTTTCCAGAGTTACACCAATGATACTTTGATATAATACTATGATATGACACTTTTCTGGACACAAATACCTCTGTATTCATCATTTTTTTCTCATAGACTTTATCATTTTAAAGTGGTGCTCAACTGACAGATTGAAGATGGTGTTTCTTAAAATTTATGTTTTTAAAGTGTACTAGAACATTGGTCTTGATGCATTTTTTTAAGTATAAATAAAGTTATATTTAAGTAGTTTTGCTGCCAAACATCAGAGAATCGGAAAACAAATAGCTAAGATAGCTAATTCAAAATAGCTAGGAAACAAAGAGTGGCTAATTACTGACTCCATTAGGGTGATCAGAATTCTTAATTGCTTTAGATAAAAACAGAGTTGTGCCCTCCCTGGTGGCGCAGCGGGTTAAAGCACTGTACTGAGAAGCTTAAGCCACTTCCGCATGATTTCGATTCCCGCCTGCCCCGGAGGAGATCCACATGGCGAGGCAGACCTCTCCTGACCCGCCCGCTGCTCCCCTCAGCAGTGTACTTTGTCGATCTGCCTGTTCTGCTCCCCACTCTGTCTCTGGTGACTTCTCTCACCCTCTGCATCTCTGGCCTGTACCCCAGTTCTATATGAATAAATAAATCTTTAAAAAAAAAAAAAAAAGAGTTGCACAACTAAACTATATATTGTAGTTTCTGGAGATGAGAGTCCAATCACCTCTGCCTAATTTGTACATTCCTTCCGACCATCAAAAATTCAAAGCATGCCTAAGTCTTTTTTTCGAACAGAAATTCATATTCACCTTATCATCACACTAAAATCTGTACCTAGGGGAGCAGTTGAGCTGCCATTTTTTAATGTACAAGAAGCTTAATTTGGGTTTCCTCAGAAGCCAACTGTGATATAAAGATTTAGTAGTAGTTTATTTTGGGTATGAGCATAGAAACAGCAGTATAGAAATAATTATATATATGACTCTCTTGTTATTACTAATAGCTGTAACAAAGGAAATAGATGGGCTATACACACAGGTTCTCATTTATGTCCCAGTGTCAAATTCCACCTACAGATATTAGCCCTCCTTCTTCCTAAACTTCTTGTTATATTTCGCTTTATTTATATTCATAGTGTTTTGTATACTATCAATATTTCAGCATTAATTCATTTAATTCTGCTTAATAACTTAATAACTAACTTGAGAATAAAAGACATTACTGTCAAAAACCAGTGGGAAAATATCTTAAAAGGATAGAAAATAACAAAATTCTCATAGATTAGCGCATATATATATATACATATATATATATATACCTGATATATATGTATATATATATATATCAAATTAGACATACATTTTTTTTCATGACTTGAGAATAGTGTCTGTGATGCAAAAACAGTGCGTAAACCTTTTAAATCATTGTTTGTGATCAGACTTTTCATTGTTATTTCTACATAATGTTTCCTCATAGTTTAAAATGTTGGCAAATTAGAATGAAATTCTAGACCACAGTAGCTTTCAACAATATCAAAAAGAAAGTTCTTTTTCTTGATCCTGTCATTTATTTTTGTATTTTTAATGTGATAATATCTTCTACAAAATTATTTATTACTTCCCCTTTTAATTGTTATTCTGGTTCTCTCTTGGTCCCTCATTCCTTCTTTTTCACCCCTCGCCCAAACTCCTCCTTTATAAAAATTATTTTCTACATGTTTTTGTTCAGAAAGTCTGGTAATTCATTTATAATAAGATTGTAAGAAACTGCTTTTGTTTCTGTCTTTGAACTCTAGAATAGGTTATCTAGGAGTCCATATTTTTATTTTATAGGCTTTTCTCCTATCACATCATCTCAAAAATAAGTTCTTTATACTTCTATTATTCACTTTTTTGTATAATTTTGGTTCCAATTTTAGTCTCTTGTTCCTATGTATACATACATATGCACACACACACACAAATATTCCTAAATATTAAGACATCAAATTTACACAAATGATCAAAATAAGCAGGGTTTCTTCCATTAATTTATTTTGGTTTTGAAGGGAGAAAAAAAGAGATTAATGAAACCTACCCAATATTTTCTCATTAGATAAGCTTTGTCATGTTTGAAGAAGACATTGAAAGAGTAATAAATAAAACAGGGTCATTTTAATCACTGAAGTAATAACATATAATTACACCATGGTTTGAAGAACATATCTGTAATGAGAGCAGAGATCACTTGCTCTTATTTATGGATAATAAAGTTTTGCAGAGTTCACAGGTCATTCTGACTCTGCCTTGCTTTTGCCATTGGTACTCTCATTGTAAGTGACTTAGTTGTTTTCCTTTTTTTTTTAATTTAAATTTTTTGTGATCATTTACATAACTTGGTAATTGTGGAAGTTTAATTTCACATGCCCATATGTATTCCTGCCTCACACCCCATCCATCAAAACTCCAGCGTTGTCTTCTCATTCCTTTCCTTCATATCCTCTTCCTTCTACTAACTCTAACTCCTCTTCCCTTCCCTTCTTCCCACAATTCCCTCTGGTAAACAGTACAATTCTCAAAAGATCAACGAATCATAGTGATGTCTATGTTTAGTTTAGTTTAGTGTGTTTAGTTACTTGAATTCCTCTAATAAGTGAAACCATTCCTTGGGTGTCTTTTACTTTCTGACCTACTTCACTTGTCACAATCATCTCAAGATACATCCACTTTGTTCCAAAGAGCACTAGTTGTTTTTCCTAGTTGCTTGCTATTTCTACACCTGAAACTTGTGCTGCCATTGCTCACTCCAGTTTGAATATCCTCATAAAACAGAGTGGTTGATTGTATTATTGTTTAAAATATTTACTGTTACACCACACCATGTCCTTTCCATTAGCCTTTCAGTGGGAAACTTGCACATAACTGCTTTTTTTATTTTTTACTACATCTATGCCAGCATGTTCTCCCCCCTCCCCCGCCTAGAGACTGGAAATAGTCAAAAAGACTATACTTGAAAAAAAATCAATACCTCTACCTGAAGAGGGCATGGAGCAAACCTGTATTCAACAAGAGGAAGTATCATGAGCAAGCAATTATTGCTATTCTGTACCAATGATATTTTGGGGTGATTGGCTATCATGGAAGTATATTACCATCTTATAAATGATGGATTACCTTGGATGGAGTAATTATGCTATCTGGTTGATGGTCAGCCTCTAGACAGAATCACTTTTAGTTACATATCTAACCCTATTTAACCAACCATCTGCGGCCAGCGGACATTCTGGTAGCAACATATATGATGATGTGGTCATAGAGACTATTTCAAAAGTGAGTTCTGGACATGAAATGTAGTTTTTAAACAGACTCCTTTAACCTTAAAGTCAAATTGTTTGTTCAATATAGATTCAGGAATGCATGCAATATTTGGTAGTATGGATGTGTGTGTGTGTGTGTGTGTGTATACACTTATGTTAGAGAGACCTGAGATGTTCAGATATAGCTATAAAGCTATAAAAACATTTAAATTTAGACAATACATTCCTCCATAATTCCAACTACATCCACATCCACATGCTAAATGTCACTGTAACATAATTTTAAGATTTATGCAACAAATTTTAATTAACCAAAATTACATTTATAATGACATTCTTTCTTCTTTTTCATGAAGCAAAATGTCACTGAAATACTTTCAATGTGACCTTTACTCAAAGCTACTACTACTGTACTACAGTAAAATAGGCAAAAAAATACTTCCAGACTGAATTATAGAAAAGAAAAATCACTTATCACTCTTTGAAAATATCCAGATATTTACATTCTTGTAAAATTTTATTCACTCATTCATTCATGATTTCTTTTGATTATTGAATATTTGAATGATTTTTATATTTAAAGTGCTAGACTAATTGAAAAACTTCTGTCAAAAATTACACATATTCATTCAGTTCTCTCAGCACAGTTGTGACCAACTATAAACAGCCCAGTAATTTTTATGTACATGCCAATCAGTCATTTTGATTTTAATTTAGCTTTTTGGTCAATGTGCCGAAGTTTAAAAGCAAAGGAGACTAGATCTTAATTACTCTAATGATTAAAAAAATAAATATTAAAAATATGATGTGATACAGATGCTGTTGGTACAATGGTATTCATATAACAATATATGAATGCACCAGTATAGTGTGTACCTAAATTGTACAATGTCATCAAATGAAATTCTCTACCTTCCAAAAAAGACAAAGAGTTTCATAACAGAATGTTTAAGTAAAAAGAATAATCTTTAAGTTAAATGATAGAAGATAGTAAGAAAAATTATTAAATAGAAAGAAAAAATATAAATGCAAGTATGAGGGACACAATAAAATAGAACAAAGTCTGGGAAGGGTAGAGTGTCTTGTCACAAAAGTGAAATACAAAGTTAAAGATTTAGGATACAGAATAATTCCAAGAAATGAGAAGTTCAGTAGGTAGCATTTCATGAGTCAGAATCAAAATAGGTCTTGAATAAGTGTAATAGAATTAATTATGCTTATCTCAAGTTTACTTTTTACATAAATTATTTCCCTTGATAATAAAACCAGATTGCTAACTACTTGGAACTGAGAGAAAAGCTCAGCGTTTTGCTATAAACAGCCATATCACAGGCATCACAAAGATGAGAAAACTGACAATGTATCAAATGTTACATCATTATTTGTCGATACTTGGCAAACATATAAGCACTCTATTATATTGTTTTCTTTTCTGAACACTTAAGTCTTGTTCTAAAGGAGCAACTCGGCATCTTTCAGGCCAACCTAATACAATTGGATTTTGATAGATATTTGAGTAGAAAACATAACATCTAAACAACAGTTTTCTGACAAAACTGGTAGTCAACTTATTTATAAGTGATAATGTTAAAAGTCTTTTGTTGCAAAGGAGAAATGACACCAACACTATTTCCTTACTTTTTGTTAATTTTCTTTTTCACTTTCCTGAGAGATATAATGACATATATACATCCTGCTCTGAACTTAATAATTCAGACAGTAAAAAATGGACTAGTTCAAACTTTAAACAGGTTGATTTCATTTCAATCAGCTTAAAACTTAAAAAGATGCTGATAGTGTATAGTTTAATATATTCAATTATTTTAGAAGGACTAAATTTAGCTAATGATGTCTCTCAGTATATATTTAAACACTTATAAATGATTGATTCTCCTACAACTTATGAGATTCAGTTTTATTACTCCTCTGCTGTAATAATACTAAAGCTTATTTTCTTTATATATGAATTGAAACAATGTTTTAAGAATACAGTCACAAATTTCTTTTTAATATGCAAGAGTTGTATCTTGAGGGGATAAAGTGTCACCTTATTCACTTGAGACAGGCAAGTTCTGCCGACATGCTCACAGAAACCTCAGGATCTGGCATATCCTCCATCTTAGACAATTACTCTGCCAATCTTTGTTCCAAACTCTGTCATCTCATCTCAATTAGTGCTTGTTAAAAACATTACCATCTGAGGGCTCTTCCTGGTGGTGGAGAGGGTGAAAGTACAGCACCGAGAAGCTAAAGCCATTTCAGCATGAGTTCGATCCCCGCCTGGGAGGAGATCCACATGGCACAGCAGACCTCTCCTGACCTGCCTGCTGCTCCCCTCAGCAGTGTACTTCGTCCATTGCTGTAGGCTATGCCACCCATGCTGTCTTATGATAAGGTCCGGGCAGACTCCCGTGAAGATGGAGGTGTCTTGGTTCCCAAGAAGACATACTAAGGGGAGGTTCCATAGCAATGCTTACTGAACTACCTTGTACTGTTCTTGGTTAACAGCAATTGTATTTGACCATTAAGTGATTCATGACCCTCTTTTGTTTGCCGCCTAATTGGGCATCGAAAAACAAACAAAAAAAATGTTTAATAATTGACAATGATTTTCTCAGAAAAGTACCATAGCATAAATCAAGAAGGTAGATTGTGTTTAGGAATATAGATGAACATGATCAGGGTGTGCCTCCTCCTGGGACAGTTTGGAGGGACTTATAGAAACAGATCTGAATCTAGATATAACCTGAGAAAGGGTTGTTCAAGAGAGGACTTAAAGATTTGCTGCTTTATTTGAATGCTGACTAGAATGACTGATCATGCTAAAAAAATGCTGATTGTTTTAGTGGTTTTCTTTCTATGATCAGAACAGTTTCTCTGTAAAATATAGCCACAAAAGTTTCGGTGTAGCATGGAAATGAATTGTTAATGATTTGCTTCAATACCCATACTGATGTAATCTCACTGCTTGGAAATTGTTTAAATAAAAGAACTGCTGAAGTTTTCGCAAGAGATACTTGCGCCAGCTAGTGTGTCAGTGTCTGCCTCAATTGCTCATTTTGCAAACACTGCCTCATCCTTCAGGAAAAAGACCCGACTGGCCACCTGTCAAAGCTGGACTCTGACATCTGGCGTGGTCTCTGACAGTCCATCTGCCTGTTCTGCTCCCTACTCTGTCTCTGGTGAATCCTCTCACTGCCCCTGCACCTCTGGCCTGACCCCCGGCTCTGTATGCATAAATAAATATTTTTAAAAAATTACCACCCGCCTTGCAATGCTATATAGTCTGTAGAAGTATATTAAAATGGTCCTTTGCTGCTTCTTTAAAATACTCACCTACCCACCTGTGAACTTTTGTTTCTATTCTTTTTTTTTTTCCTAGGATTTATTTATTCATAGATCGTAGTTGTGGACCAGGGGTGTGTCAGAGGGAGGTGGGGTGTCAGGGGGAATGTATAACAGGATTCACCAGAGACTGAGTAGGGAGCAGAACAGGTAGACTCACTGCAATACACTGCTGAAGGGATCAGCTGAGAGACAGAAAAAGGTTTGTGCCATATGCAGGTTAGCTCCCTGGCCAGGATCAAACTCAGGGTGTAGTGGTGATAGTGCGGACTGAACCCCTCTGCCACCAGGAAGGACCCTTGTTTCTATTCTTTAGGTTGTTAGGACATCTTAAAAGTTTTCACTGCCACATATTTTAAGATGATATGGAAATAGACTGTACCAAACATTTGATTTCCACTACTAGTTACCGTAAATGGAAAGATAAAAGTCCATTTTAATGACAACATTGAATTATATTTGTAATTCATTCTGTTATATTTTATTTTGTTTCTCAAATTAAAGCATCTCTAAATAGTCCATTTCTCTGCAGATACCTTAAGAAACAAGTAATAAATTGCATTTGTGATGGGGCTGCCTGAAACAGGAATAGTGTCTTAAACATGCACACTTTTCAAGGAAAGAATGGAACTTTAAGGTGGATGATGAGGGAGAACAGGATAATAAAAGCAAACTATAAGGCTCTGTAAAACCCTGTTCAATTACTTTGAAATATATGTAATAATGTGAGATAATGACTAATTAAATAGCTATCAACTGAAAGAGATGAGTATCATACAATTGGGATAGACAAACTTTTAAGGTTGAAAGATAGGTAAATATGTTTTCATTAATTTTTGTTGTGTTAAAGTGTTCCACAAACTTCAAAGTTAGTAAGACAAAAATTCATCTGCAAATTAAACTAAGCAAAATATATAATGAGTGAGTCTAATGCAAATATTTTAAATGCTATATATTAAGGGACATTTATTTTTTTTTCTGGAAAAAAGAGAACTTTAATATAAGATAGCAAGTGCTATATTATAATACTATATATTGTAACACTCATCCACATATTTGAATCACAGTCCACTATGCATTCCTCCATTGATGAAATCTAGTATTTTTGGTATTATAATGTTGTTGAAATGATTAATGTTCTGTGTTTTCTATACACAGGATTTTTCATTAGACTATACTGCCATCATTGAATGACCACCTTCATAACAGATTTCATCAGGCAATGATAATATTCTTTATTTTACTCTTTCCATGTTTACAAGGTAGCAGAACATAAGGTGATTAATTCTCATAGTTAGTGTTGAATTAGCTTTCCCTGATTTATAAACTCTCTAGAAAGAAAGTGTGGTCAGTTGAACAAATTTGGATTATTTTATGAAATAGAAGTAACAATAAGCCAAGTTTGCAATCAATAGTATCTATTACTTCATCAGAAATTTGATGTATTTATTTCAAGATGTCGAATAAAGTGCTTCAGGTGCAAATAAACCAATTTCACAAGTCTGAAATTTACAAAAAATTAAAATGTTATGGGGATTTATTTTTTTATTATTTATTCAATAAAAACATGGTTGCTTATGTGTTTGCACTCTTTTTAAAAAATGTTTATTTATTTATGCTTACAGAACTGGGGTACAGGCCAGAGGTGCATGGGGGAGCAGAACAGGTAGATTGATGAAGTACACTGCTGAGGGGAGCAGCAGACGGGCCAGGAGAGGTCTGCTGCACCATGTGGGTCACCTCCAGGGCAGGCAGGGATTGAACTCATGCTGAAGTGGCTTTAGCTTCTTAGTGCTGCGCTTTAACCCGCTGCGCCACCAGGGCGGGCCCGTGTTTGCACTCTTAAAAAAAATGACAATGTAAGGGAAAATAAGATAACTAGCTATAATGTTTAGGCTAATAGGAAAATGTGCACAACAATTAACAGGGCATATTGTACACCAGTTTGTGGCTCAAACCTGGAAACACTCAGCAGTGCACACACTCTTGTTACTTAGAGGTCTTGTTCCACTTATCAATCAATGGTAATGTACTCCTAGGTGAGTAATACTCTGGATAAGACAGCCAATTTACCTCATTTCCTCATAGCACAACCTAATAAAGACCAAGGATCTAATTTAGGACAAAAGAAATCTATGTGAAATTAGAAAGAAAAGACAGAATAATTTTAAAAGTATATGCAAAGATCAATCACAATATAATCCTGAAATTAATCCTGACATTTGTTTTCTTAGTTATAATATTCCCCAAGTCCCGGTTTCACTACTAGCCCATATTCATCCATTCATAGCAATGCCTTACTAAATTAACTTTTTTTTGTTTAACTATCTTGAGTCCTGTTTGTATAATTTGTGATAGATTGATCCTCAAGTACTACAGCCTACCTATATAACCAATAGTATTGCATTTGTGATACACTCCAGGCATTTCACTGAATAACTCTTCCTGAAATTTTATCAGTGAGTTATTCTTCAGGGACAGTCAGTGCTCTACCTAAATACTCCAAACCAGGAGTACATAGCTATTAATTACTCTAAGGTTATACCCAGGGGGAAAAAACTACAAATCTTTCAGCTACATGTACTGTAAAACTTTCCCAAAAGCCACATTAAAAAAGAGGACTTTCAAAAAATATAT
This sequence comes from Condylura cristata, assembly GCF_000260355.1. Classification (NCBI taxonomy): domain Eukaryota; kingdom Metazoa; phylum Chordata; class Mammalia; order Eulipotyphla; family Talpidae; genus Condylura; species Condylura cristata. The sequence continues at coordinate 17,886,573 of NW_004567117.1, read as the reverse complement.
AAAAAATGAGGTCTTTAAAAATGCATCTGGCTCTGTTAGAATTAAAAAAAAAAAAAGTGGACATATATTAAATGTAAAGTGTATTTTTCTGCATTCTTATTACTCTTTGAGATAATTATTGACACAACAGAATATTTATAGCTCTTTGGCTCTGTTCACATAGTAGGATTTCACTTCTTTACCCTCTTATAGGTGGGTAGGTATACTGACTTCCGGCAAAGGCATTATGAGCAAAAGTGACCTGCAGATTTCTGGGCTTAGCATTTCCCATAATTGGCTTGAGCCTCATAAATACCTGATGTGGCTGCCTCTCTAATAATTACCCTATGAGAAACTGATAAGTGAAACTGAGAGTAATTAATTGGTAACTGACTCTTTCACTTGGTTTTGAAATACAGGGTACATTAAGTTGCCACATTTGACTATATATTGCTATAGTTTGAAAAGACAAGCAAAATTTTCATTTCTAGATGACTACTTGCAAAATAGGTTGACGTATTAGCTTACATCTGTACAATGTTTTTTTTATTTTCCATAGCATAGTGGTTATCACGTTCTCCTCACACATCTGTACAATGTTTTTTAAAATCACATTACCGAAAACATCCAAATGAAATCCTTATGTGTGTTTTGAAAATGATTCACCTCTAATAGTTGTATACAATCAATTTTTGTTTAAATGTATTTAACACTTAAGAAGCTATTCATCAGTGAAAAGATCTGCCATCTGAGTCTCTTGTAGCAAATGGGAGAATAAAGATACTGTGGGATTTTAGTGAGGGAGAATAAACCATGTCAAGTTTATCTTCCATCTGGGCCTATTATTCAATATTTTAAGCCATCTCTAGATGAAAAGGAGAGATGGAAATTCACATGATTATGCAGAAGCTATTTGTGAAATATTATCTGTACTATTGCAATAAAGTATTCCTGTTCAAGGGAATCTGACATATTATTAATTATAAGGAAAATAAAATTAATCATATTACATCTGCAGTGTTAGTATACTAACTTACTTTTCAGAACTTCCAAAATGAATTTTAAATTCAGACAAGTGAAAGGAAGTTTGTTAAAAGCCTTCATAAAATTATATATACTCATTTTCAAACACTATAAAATTTTTCCTCTCTATTTTAGCTTCTGTAATATTAAAACCATCCTTCTGTGACCTTTTTAGTATTCTGTAAGTTGATTTGCTTGCCATGCTCAACGTTCCCTGTTTACCAGCCCAGAAACCTGTGATTGGAACAGACAACCAGTCAAAATGGAGAATATTGAAAAGGTCAAAACAGTTGTATTTATTGTATAACTTTTCCAGAACAAGAAGGAATATTTACATTTGAAATATGCTTTCGATGACAAAGTGTCAAATGAAATAAAAATGGATAACTTTCTATTAAGTCATAATAAAAGACATAACAGGCCAAGATTCCCAAAATAGGGTTATAGCTAGTAACAGTAATTAATCATAAAGTTTATTATTTTGAATGTTTCCATAAATATGCTAGAAGTAACCTTAAAACTTGAAAAGATGAAAATACTGGATTTTATTTCTTAATTTTCTGAAAATTCATGGGCTAATACATGTTTTCACTATTTACTAGAGTTAAAATTCATGTTGAATTGAATAAATTAATATGAATGATAGATCTGGGCATCCCATTTAGAGTAGAAAATCAAACAATTAATATATGCATATCTAGTCAATGGTCTATCGCAAGGACCTTTTACATTTGTGTTTATTTAGTGATACTAACATGCTTTCTTGGGCAGCTTTTAAAAATATATTTTCTTTACATGAGTACACTTCGCATGTTTTCAAACCATATTAGCTCAAGTAGTCTAACACAATCTAGAATATTATGGAGGAAGTACATATATTCTCTTACTCTGTATATAGTGTCTAAAATTTTCTCATCACTATCAGTGTTTTGCAAAGATGTGGAAACAACTAAGATGATGACTATCTTGTTAACACATAAGACAAGGGAGGTTAAAATAATGCATAAACTACTAAAAATGATAGCATAAATAGAAATAATATTTAAATGTCTGTGTGCTTTTTGAAGACTAACTGGTCAATAGAATGCAACAGTGAGCCTGGAAATGAATACTTATATAGGATAAATGTGGACAAATACATTACTAGCAAATTAAGAGTAAATAAATGGATTTATAATAAGGAAAATAATTATCCATTTAAAAAATGAGTTGGGTTCCTTCACATCCCATAAAAAGCAACCACCACAGGTAACATAGAGCTAAATGTTAAAAAAAAAAAAAAAAAAAAAAAAAAAGTTCAAAAATTGGCTAATGGCCAGAGGGTTAAAGCACAGCACTGAGAAGCTAAAGCAACTTCAGCATGAGTTCGATGCCCAGCTGCCCTGGAGGTGACCCACATGGCATGGCAGACCTCGCCTGACCTGCGCATTGTTCCCTTCAGCAGTGTGCTTTGTCGATCAGCCTGTACTGTTCCCCACTCTGTCTCTGGTGAATCCTCTCACCTCCCTTCACCTCTGGCCTGTACCCCAGTTCTATATACAAATAAATCTTAAAAAAAAAAAATGAGCAACACAGAAGCACTGTTGACTCTAAAATTTAATAATTTCTTGCATATACTATAATAAAAAATGCCTTAACTAAAATGAATATCTTTCACCTGAGAGAAAAAATTATAATTGCAGTTAAAAAATCAATGGTTGAATTTAGTAATGGGAATATACTCAAAAAGAAAATTAGGCCCTCCCTGGTGGTGCAGCGGGTTAAAGCACAGCACTGAGAATCTAAAGCCACTTCCGCATGAGTTCGATCCCCGCCTGCCCTGGAGGTGACCACATGGTGTGGCAGACCTCTCCTGACCCGCCCCCTGCTCCTCTCAGCAGTGTACTTTGTCTATCTGCCTGTTCTGATCCCCACTCTGTCACTGGTGAATCCTCTCACCCTCCACATCTCTGGCCTGTACCCCAGTTCAGTATGCATAAATAAATAAATCTTTAAAAAAGAAAATTAAAAATTATATCTAAGCTGTATAATGCACTGGCACAAGTACGTAAAGGCAGGGAAAATGTAAACTGAACTAATGTAATATTTGAAGTAAAATTGCCTGAAACTACTCTCAATATTTAAGATGCATTAAGTATCGAGACAGGATAAATGCAAAGGAAATTATTTTTAAAAATTTCATTGAAAAGTTATTTGAAAGCAAAGCCAAATAGAAATACGTAGGGCAGAGAACAATATTACTTGCAGAGAAACCAAACTATAAGGGTAATAGACTTAACAAAAAGAAAAGAAGAGGGCAGAAGGCAATGAAATGATATTTTCAAGTACTAAAGGTGAACAATTACTAACATGAGTTCTATAGTTGTCAGAAATAATTTTCATGAATCAAGAAAAGTGAAGTAGAGGTCTGAGGCAAAAAAGGGAGAGATTTTACAAATATTGACTGCCCATATCAACAACAGCAATAATCAAAATATATTCTGTGAGATTTAAGAATATACAGAATCAAATAAATAGTAAAACTGTCAGATAACTTAAGAATGCACTAACTGGTGTTACAATGATTTAGGAAGAAATTAAAGTTCTTAAATTTCAGTATTTAAGAAAGACTTATGGTATTATCACTACCTGTTGTTTTATTAAAGTAATAAGTAACTTTCTGTCTTAAAAATCATTCCCGAACCTAAAACAACAAACATTCCATCTCATGCAGTATCTGATGTTCAGAGGTAGCAACCTAGTGGTTCTGAATCCGGGTGTCTCATGAGTTTTTAGTCAGGTGATACCTGGCTTGAGATTTTCCACAGTAGGTCCCTCACCTGGTTGTTCTATGGATGACAGGACCTTTCACAGCTCTCCTGTGGTCCCCAAGGAAGAAATGATGACTTTTAAATTTGAATCTAAACATCACACAGTCATTCCCACTACACGCTATTTATTAAAAATGAATCGGTTGTGGACCCTCCCTTGTAGCGCAGTGGGTTAAAAGTACAGTACCAAGAAGCTAAAGCCACTTCAGCAAGAGTTCAATCCCTACCCTGGAGGTAACCCACATGGCACGACAGACCTCTCCTGACACACCTGCTGCTCCCCTCAGCAGTGTACTTTGTCCATCTGCCTGTTCTGCTCCCCACTCTGTCTCTAGTGAATCCTCTCACCCCCCTGCATCACGGATTTTACAATAGCATTTAGGATGACATCAACTATTTTGTCTATCACCCATATCTTTCTCTACATGTTTTTCTCTGCATATATTAGGTCATAAACACATAAACAGTAGTTACATGTTTAGTTAGTAGACTGTCAAGTTCAGCTTGAATGGTACAGATTTTCAACCTGATGTTTGTTTGGATTTGTTTCCTTTTTTTTTTTTTTTTTCAATTGAGGAGACATTTGTTTACATCAACATATATGGTTCAGAGGTATTATGTCACTCTTCTTATGTATGTTCCCACACCTCATGTACCACCATAGAATCCATCATAGTCTGTTTTCTCCTCCCCACTTTGCTGAACCACTCCATCCAATTTGGGAGCATTAGTTCCACATTCAGACTTCTATGGTTTGCTGTTGTCCTGTTCTGCTGACTCTTTTAGTTTTTCTCTATTCTCTATATGTAAGTTGGAGAAGAATATCAAGGTATTTTTTACACAGATTTTAAAACCAATACATAATTTTGCCTGAAAATCCACCAAGGTAGTTATCTCCGTAGCTAAAGATTTTAAGTCCAAGAATGTCACTGAGTAAGCATTGGGGTGCTCTGAATGAATCACTGAGATGGGTCAAAATTTACAATGATAAGGTCAAAACACAAATAAATAGCTTGTCAAAATACAGCATGCATTACCCTTCTGCTGAGCAGATGCAACCTCTATCAAGATAAATGAATATCATAACTCCCCACCCCATATAATAGATTTCCTAGATTTTTTACACAAAGACTGGTTAGTTTCATTACTGATTAAAATAAGTGCCATGTGACTGTACATGCAAACTCAATCTTCCAAGTCATCCACAATCACCACTTATACAAAATATAGGATGTATTTTAAAAGAACTTTTTTATAGTAAAGCATATTTCTATAAAAATTGCTATTATAGATATGAATGTTTATAACATTCTAAGTGTGTACTTTGTGTACACTTTTTCTTGAATGCTTTAAAATAGGCAAGAAGAAAAACAGGTTTTTTTTTGTAATGATTGTGTTTTAATTGCTCAAGCTAAAGGATTTTCTATGTTTTGTGCACAGATTAGAATTGATTTATGAGTAAGGATGAAAAGGTGTTTATCTTTTATTCTCCAAACTACTCCTGTTCTAACAAAATGTCAATTTAAATAGATTGGTTAGCTACTGCAGTGCATGCATACAATTCAAGAACTGGGGTGCTTAGTATATATCTTTTGGTAACAGCAAATACATTAGCCCAAGTTCATATGGGTATTTTTTAATTTGTCATAATTTTTATTATGGTCTTAGATTAAATGACAATGTATGCTTCTTTGATTAACACCTAATGATCACTGTGTGTGTGTGTGTGT
>NW_004567117.1:17872144-17880931 GCF_000260355.1 Condylura cristata | reverse complement strand
ATATATATATTATGAACAAATTTTATTTACAGACAGATTGATGCTCATTATAAGTTACAAAAGATCAGGTAGTGTTAACATGCATAAGGTAAACCATATTATAACTAAGAGTTAAGCACAGAGATGTGCTTAAAATAATCAGAAGTTCTGTAAAATTATTTTTATTAAATTTCAAAGTTTAATAAGCATATAAATTTCATTTTTTCAATATGAATACTCAGTGTTTCAGTTGATTTCATAGAATTGATATAATTCAAGTGCATATTAATAACTGTCTGTCAATGTAGTCTAAAATATGTATGTTTACATGATAAAATTTAAAATGCAAGTAACACACATGGTAAAAGCTCCTAAAGTGTTTCATTTAGTAAAATAACAATCATTCATATAATCAAACAAGATTCTTATTGCTTACTCATGACAATATACCATATTTTTGGTTTGTATATATTTTTTATTCCCCCCTTATGAACATTCTGTATGTCACCAGACCTGTTCCCTTCCCCATCCCTTTTAACCTTAGAACCCCCAGGATGTTTATTGCTCTCCACTGGATTTTGAAAGAAGTTTAGACTATCAAATGGACTGTTACACAAATTTCCAGTATTTGTTTTTATTTTTCTAACTTATTTTGCTCCATGTAGCTACCTCAACATTTGCTCCATTTTGTTGAAAATGGCTATATTTCCTACTCCCTATTTCCATCATTTTTAATATATCAAAATATTAATGAAATTAAATTCATGTGTCTATGTTACTGATAGAAAACGGTTACTCCAGTTTGAGTTGATTTAAGTTATAAAACCATCCAGTCAAATACCTCTATTGATTATAGTTAGCTAACCATTTTATTTATTTCATAGTATTAATGTTGATACATTAATATCTGAATAGTTGACAATTAAATGGATTATTTTCCTTTAGGTGATGCCACACCAAAGGGGGGGAAAATTATATTCTTTAATGGAAACTTTTAAGGGAAAATGTAGTTAACACCTTTTATATATATAAAAACGTATTTACCTGTTCAGTAAGGAGTAACTACCTGAGCTAAGGTGCTAAGGTGTAAGGTGTTTTATATATATGTGTGTGTGTGTGTGTGTGTGTGTGTGTGTGTGTGTGTGTGTGTAAACTGGGTTTAAAAGACTTATAATGGAAATTAGTGGAAAATTCTAAAAATTTATTTCTTAAATGTACATCTTTACTTATCATAATGCTAAAATGACTTTTACACATTAAAAAAAAATCACATTTTCATTCAGAATAAGAGGCTACATAGTGTTGGCATGATATTAGAAACTGACCGACAAAAGAGATTGTTCATTATATATAGTTCATGTGTTTGCATAGCACAAATTCCTGTTAGCATTCATGGGTGTTATTCTACCAGAGCTGCCTACTGTGCAATGAAACAGGCACTTATGAAGTATACTAGTAAATAAGCACTAGTTTCTCGTAAGACAGACTGGAAAAACATGTCTTTGTCTTCACAATGATATTGTGCCAGAAAACTATTAATCTAAGAGAGTTTTGACCTTTAATGCTGACAGGTCACAATTGATCAAAAGACTTTATACTTCATTAATTTCTAGGGGCTATTTTTCAGTTCAATTTTACTTCAAATATATTCAGGTCCTCTCTGTGTTATAATTCTGCCACTTTCTTTCCATCTAAAAGCAATGGACATTTCAAACTTTCTTAGAAGTTGTTCAAGTAAAACCAATTGTAAAATTACATATAAGTCTGCCTAACCACAAGGCACTTCAGATATTCTTAAATGTTGTACTGACAGTTGGATAATTTTATTTCAGTAAGTTGAGAGATTGGTAGCAGCATTTGAAGCATGTTACTCAGTTTGTCAATGCATCCTACAATTTAATACATTTCAGACCTGCTAAGTTCCAGTTTATTTTTAAGTATACACTGGAGAAAGGAAAACCTTTTCTATAAATGGTATTGGGAAAGCTGGACTATGGCATGCAAAAAAAAAAAAAAAAGAAGAAGAAGAAGAAGGAAAAAAAGAAACTAGCCTATTCTCATATAATACACAAAATTTAACTCAAAGTGGATAACAGAACTGCATGTGAGACTTGAAATCATAAAATTCATACAAGAAAACATAGGCAAAACCTCCATGGCATAGGCTTCAGTGATTTCTTTGTGAACTTATCAACAGCAAGAAAAGCAAAAGGAAATATAAACTAGATTTGAACTACATTAAACTAAAAAACTCAACATACCTCAAAAGAGCTATTATTAAAACAAAAAGATACCTTATTGACTTGGGGGCCATTGTTTGTGTACCATATATTTGACATGGAGCTGATATCCAAAATCTGAGAGAACTTATATAAGGTGAACAAAAGGAAAATGATTGACTTGGTAACTGCCATGAAAACACAGCATAGTTGTTAAATAGGCACTTCTACAAAGAACATATCAACTTCCATCAGGCACATAGTAAAAATATTCATCATTACTTTTCATCAGGGAAATTTAAATCTAAATCACAATGAGATACCAACTCATACTTCTGAGGAGAGAGAATGGCCCACATCAGAAAGATCAGAAACAGTGTTGGAGAGATTGTGGAGAATAAAGAATTCTGGTACACGACTGGTGGTAGACTGACTAGCTTTCATTTAAAACTGTGGCAATTTCTCAAAATATTAAAAACAGATCTGCCATATTATTCACAAATCTATCCTAGCTATCTGCCTGAAGAACGCCAACAACACTAGGGGTAATCTAAAGGGATATATACACTCTTGTGTTCATTGCAACACTATTTGTAGGTCCATCATTAAAAAGCCATTTTTATGCCCAATGTAGATGAGTACAATAGGAAGTTGTTGTATATATACACAATAAAATAAACTCTTGAATTTTGTGATGACATGGATGGAACTGGAGGGCATTATGCTAAGCAAAATAAATCAGAAGAAGAAAAATAAATACCAGATGGTGTCACATAAATGGAATAGAAGATGCAAAACAAAGGTTAAGACTAAACCAAATCCAAACCAAACCCTTAATATCTGACTATGGAACTGAGACTACAGAAGGAGTGGGGGGGGGTTGAGTAAAGTGAGGAGGAGCACAATGGACAATGGTGGGAGACTGGTTAGTGAGAGTGCTATCACAGAAAACCCCAAGAGGTTTTATCCTATAACTCCAAATAATATATCAATTTGCAAACTAACTCAAAAAAAAAAAAAAAGTAAAACACTCTTGGAATTGATATATCATATTTTTATGTATATAAACCTATTTTAATATTTACTATTCTTTACTTTTAGGGTTTGATTCTATTTGAAAGTTCAATTTTAACTATACTATTTTTTGTAAATTAGAATTCATCAAGTAAAGAGGGAAAAGAATAATCCAAAGGGGACACAAAAAGAAGTCATGCTTCAACTCTGGGAAAAAAACAGCTCCTTTGGTGGCCCTCCCTGGTGGCGCAGCGGGTTAAAGCACAACACTGAGAATCTAAAGCCGCTTCCGCATGAGTTCTATTCCCGCTTGCCCCGGAGGTGACCACACGGCGTGGCAGACCTCTCCTGACCCGCCCGCTGCTCCCCTCAGCAGTGTACATCCTCGATCTGCCTGTTCTGCTCCCCACTCTGTCTCTGGTGAAGCCTCTCACCGCCCCTGAGCCTCTGGCCTGTACCCCAGTTCTGTATGCACAAATAAATAAATCTTTAAAAAAAAAAAAACAGCTCCTTTGGAGTCAGGTAGTTTTAAATTATAATATAATTCTATAAACTTTTTTTTATTACTTAGAGATTTTATGTGATGTAGAAAAAATAAGAGCAGATGCATCATTTGCTAAAGCTCATTATTCACCTTTACCATGTTTGTATGCTATGCTCAAAGCAAAGGTTCTTGTTGTCCACACGTGTCATATGTTAGATGTTAAGTAACATCTAACATATATAGCATTTAAAATTCCTTTACCATTGGATTCTCACAAAAGTAAACAAAATCTAATCTCAGCTCAGTTAATGAAACTCTCTGCTCCTCCTTTTGTTACATTCCTCACCATGTACTTTATAAAAATATTACCACTGTTATTATCACTCTTGTTTTCTTATTTTGTCTTTCCTAAAAGTCACTTTTTCACTTCATTTTATGAGACAGTATTTAGGTATGCTTGAGTGAGTGATGTATTTTTGTGTTGTGGATTTGTGTGTTAATTTCTATTTTTCAGCTCCATTCTCGTCTTTTTTTTACTTATTGCAGATTTTGACATGGAAACATGTAGTGTGATAAGTTGCTTTTAGTGATATATTTGTTATGCAGATTAAAATTGAATATGAAGATTATCTGGGAAAATGTTAGCTCCCTTTCTTGAGATATAAGATGAAACAACACCTTCCTAGAGAGAAAGAACAGTTTATTATTATGAAATTAATTTATCATTTCAATTGTTGAAGTCTTTGAAATTTTTTCAAATGCCATCTAATGCCATCTCTTCATCCCAGAGATCTATTGAACACTTTGTTTACCTATTACTTAATTTTTCTTTTTTATTTTTAGATACTCATTTCATACTATAATTTCCTAATTAATTGGATCCCTATATTCAAGATGGTATTCAGAATAAATCACTATCTCACCACCAGTTTTAAAATGTATCAATTCTCTTTCAAATGTTTATATATATAAACAAAATGACTTTTTTTTTTAACTTTAGGCAATTCTGTAGTTGTATAAGTGGAAGGTTTTTGTCTCTTACCACTTTCCGTAAATACCCAAACACATTAAGAATAGTTATTATTTCTGAAAATTAATTTCTATGTATTTTTGATAATAAAGCTAAACTTAACTTCTTAAAAAGTTTTCAACTGATATGTCTGTGATTAATCTTAATTGATTTGTTAAATATTTATATCACTATATAACTTTAACTTTCCTTTATTTTTATCCTATTGGGTGTGAAATTAATACAATTTATCACTTATTAAACATATCACATTGATAAGACTAATAAAACCATAAAACATTAGTTAACAATGTACTGAAGACTTGGATGTAAGAACTAAAGCCTCAAAATACAAAGAAGAAAACAGGTGATAGACACTTTGATATAGGCGTTAGAAATGTCTTTGAGGATTTGACACCAGTGGTATAAAAGTAAAAGCAAAAATAAATACATGGTACTGCATCAAACTAAAAAGATTTTCCATAGTGAACAAAATTTCATTCAAAATGAAAAGACATCCTACTGAATATGAGTATGTATCTGCACATTATATGTCTCATAAGCATTAGTATTCAAAATGAAAATATAAAAATCTGTAACAAAAAAAAATCAACTTAGTGAAAAATGGTAAAACAATGAGAAAAGCTACTTCTGCAAAGACCTATAGAGAGAAAACAAATACATGAAAAGATGTTTCTCCCTTCTTATTAAATAAATTCAAATCAAATCAAATAATGATGATACTTTATAGCTTTGATAATGCCTACTACTCAAAAGATAACTATTGCTGAGGAGGGTATAGAGCAGGAACCCTTGTACATTGTTGGTAGGAAAGGAAGTTAGAGTAGTCATTATATAAATGATGATGCAGATTCTTACACAATTTAAAAACAAAAACACCATATATCCACTTATTCCATTTCTGTGTATTTACCTGAAATATGCAAAAGTACTAATTCAAAGAGTTATATGCATTCCCATGTATATTTCAGCATTATTTATAATAGCCAAAAGCAGAAAACTAAGTGTTCACTGACAGACGACTCCCTAAAGAAGATATGGTGTAGTCAGAAAGAAAAATAGCAGATGGTCTCACTTATAGGAGGAAAAAAGAGAAACTGAACAAAATATCAGGAAAATGATAAAGCTTGCAGATGAACCACAGAGCTGAGGATTACAGCAGGGAAGGAGCAGGGAGAGGGCTCAAACAGGAAGAAAGAGCCCAAGGGACTATGGTGATGGTTATTGAGTACAGTGGTGGTGGGATATGTATATGACTACACTTGAGGGGAGAAATCAAATATTGCATAAAACTCAACATGGATGTAAGAAAAAAAATAATAAAAACTTGAAATTGGAAATAAAAGAGAATGAAAAAGACAACATTATGTGATTTCACTCATGTGATTTGTAGAGAAACTAAACAAATGGATAAACTAAATATAACAAAATTAATTTCTAGACTATAGACTAAGTAAGTGGTTACCAGAGGGAAAAGGTTAAGTGAGAGTGGGTTAATTGGTTAAAAGGGCTCAGTAATATGTTGAAAGATAGACTTGGGCATTTAGTGGTGAACTTAAACTAGTATATACAAATGCTGATTTATGATGATGTACCATCTGAAGTTTATGTAGTGTTAATAATGCTACTTGTATAAAATGTAATGTTATGTAATGTTACTTGTCTAAAATTTTAACAGAGAAATTAACGAACTTCTTCTAAACTATCTTATTATATATCTTATTATATATAGTTTTCTGAAAAATTGTCCTATGAATCTTTATTTCTTAAGACTCACCGTACAGTAAGAGAAACTGTTCTGAGAAATAAACCTTTAGAAATATATATTAGTTTTAACTGTACATCATTGCAAGTCAACATGTGATGATAATGCATTAAGTTTACCACTAAAAGTTCAATTTTTTCCTTCACACAATAATCTTCAGAAATGCAGCAACATGATTTTTATTACCCATCTCTAACAATGCTGAACACATTGTTTTTCTATAACCCCAATATCCAAATATGATTTAGTTATTATTCCTTCATCTTTTCCTTAGTACTTATGATCTCATTTTTTTTTCTCTAAGGTCATCTTATTTTGTTTATATGCTGCTACTTTGTTCAAATGATATGCCCATATTTTCTTTTAATTTTTGAAATATATGTATAACAAGGATTGAATGTATTTCTTCTATTTCTTCTTCAAATCCCCAAGTAATTTACTCAGAATATTATAAAATGGTTTGATTTAGAGATTAATGAATGTTTATATATGAAGGCCCCAATATACTTTGCCTTTCTTTATCCTCCCAATACTACCATTTCTAACTTTTATTTAGCTCTGTATAAAATACTGTGCTCTGTATTTATTTAGCTCTGTATTAAATACTGTGGTAAGCAGAGATCCAGGACCTTTAGTTTCTACACTCCCTTGTATATGAGTACAAATTGTGACTTGTTCTAGCCAAAGCAGTGCAGTAAAGGTGATGACTGCCAATCTCTTAGATTTTTAAGACTGCTCACTAGAGTAAAACACTCTCCTGGTGACATTGAGGAGGAAAACACCCATGAGGTAAATGGCCTGTAGAGAGTGTCACATGATAAGGGTTTCTAGAGGTTGAAAGTAATGGCCAGTCCACAGTCGTTATGAAGCCAGGGCTTCTCTAGACAAAAGCATTTGGGGTCAAACGGATCCTTTGGGAAAGATCCCTAAATTCCAGAAGGAAACACAGCTCAGCCATCATAAGGCTTGTTATCTTTTGAGGTTTTTAACAGAAAATGCAGTTAAATCTTGCTTGGACTATTGACCTACTAAAGCATGAGTTAATATGTTTTGTATTAAATTAAATTTACATTTCCTTTTTTTATACAATTTTGTTTCCTTGAAATTAATGACCATTATCCTTTCCTGTTGTGCTCAGTTACCCATATGCCTATGATACTATACGACAAAATTGGTTGTAGAAGTGTAACCCTCCTTTTTGAAACACCTGTAACTTGAGCATACTTTCCTAGAGTCCATCTGTTCATGTTCCAGAGGTGACTACCTTTCTTTAAGAAAGATCTAGAGAACAAATGTTACATAGCATCTCCCTTTCACATAAACCTGAAATGTCTTTTCCTCCCCTTTTTCTTTCCTACCTCTTTTCTATTTATTCTCTTATTTCTTCTTTTACTCACCACTATGAATTAAAATGAAAAGCTATTTGAAGGGCAGTACTCCTAATTGAGATATTTATTTGTGAATAGATAACAAATTATGTTAGAGTGTATGTGTTTGTATATGTGTGTGTTGTGTATAATCTTAATTTGCATTGAGGCTGAAAGACTTTCAAAACTATTTGACTAAATTGTGTTCTGATATGTATGCTTCTATGTTGTACAGACATTACATATTAGTATTATCATTCATCATAGACTAATGGGAATGACTGGCTTAAAGTTTCATTTTATTGTATCGATATAATGCTGATGACAATCTTTTGATTCAATTCCTTTTTTTAATGCAATTGTGGTTGCACTCTAGCTTGAGATTTCAAAACTCTCTTCAAATTCACAATAACTCACTAGTTGATGATGCTAGCTACCTTTTATTATACTATTCAGAATAAAATATTGCTACAAGAGCTGCTCTATTAATACAGAACACATTATCTAAAGCTTGGGTAATTTGGGCTCAGAAGTTCTTTGTCATCTTTACAGTCTAGTGTTACATTCACTGAAATAATGCATTAAATTTGTATGTTCTTACACACCTGGCTTAATTGAGACTTGTGGCAATGATAGCACAATAACTGGCCTGAATAATACACTATAGGCAATCACAGTGCAGTGAAAGTTGTCAAAGACATGCTATATGGAGTCAAAGGCAGTACAGGGGACTTTTATTTCATTTAAAGGCAGGGGCAAATTGGAACTTATCCAATTTCATGCACAGTTTAAGAGTATGGCAATCTGGTTTATTAATTCTAAATAATCAATGTGGTTTAATTATGCATCAGAGAGAAAGCAGCTCATATATTTTTTGCACTCATATAACATAAATATATATAACATATATATATATATATATATATATA
>NW_004567117.1:17834706-17872044 GCF_000260355.1 Condylura cristata | reverse complement strand
GAGATGGAAAAAAAATGTGCAAAATGATGTAAAAATAAACTTTGTAATAAATAAAATAAAATGAAAAAATATACAAAGAACTCATATGACTGAATGAAAACAAAGTAAACAGCAGTCAAGAAATGGCAGAAAAGCTTAAAAGATACGTCTTCAAAAATGAAATGCAAAAAAATGAAATGGAAATGCATATGGCCAACAAGTATATGAAAAAAATGTTCAACATCCCTTATGATCAGGGAAATGCAAATCAAAATTACAATGAGATACCACCTTATACAGGTAAGAATGGCATATATATATATATATATATATATATATATATATATATATATATATATAACAAATTTTGATTGGAAAAATCATACTTAAGACATAATAATTTGTGATGAATGGAAAGAAATAGCCCAAAACACAAAGATGTTTTTAACAGTGTAATGGCGAGTTCTATAGTGAATGGCGAGTTCTATAGTGATATAAGAAACAAAAATTAAGTGGTTCTAGAACACTAATAAGAACAAAGAATTGCAAAAATTAAAAGTAAGAACTACTCCTTGCAAAGGTCTTCTGCATGGCTTTGAATTTAAATAGGAAAAAATACCAAATACTCATCATCTAAATTAGCTAGCATGGGCCTAGAATTTTTCATCAAGTTCTAATTGGGCTCTGGTGTCACAGAGATAGCATTCTCCTTTAAGTGAAATGTAAATACATGTTTTTATTGCCTCACCAAATTGGAGTGTTTTTGTAAGGTAAGGTCTTGCAATTTCATGATTTTTTTGTCCTGTAATTTGCTGACGTGTCACTATTTAATTTTTGCAGATGGATTATTGTTTCTGTTTACAAAGAGAAGAGAAATAATTTCAATATTAAAATAGAGTCAGCAATTATGGGTTAGAATAGGAGTCAATGCTTTGAGTCCTTAAAATGTTAAATCACAAATACTTCCAAAAATTAAACTTTGGTAGTCAGTGCCAATAAATTAACTGCATTTAGTAAATTGAGATCTGTCACCTTTGTAATTTCAGTGATAAATTCTAGTTTTGAGATACTATACCTTGCATTAGTCAAGTTCTCCAGAGAAGCAGAAACAATAAGATAAGTTGATAGATGTTAGCTGACAGATGAAAGATAATAGAGAGGCAGGCAGACAGGCATACAAACAGACAGATTAGATAGATGATAGAAGACAAACAGGTAGATGTAACAGAAGATTTATTACAAAAATTGGATAAACACAAGTTGCAGACTGCAAGCTCAAGAATTAGGAAAGTAGTGTATGACTCAGACTCAATCCAAAGGTAAAGAATCCAGAAGTTTATGCCAAAGATACAAAAACATTAATTCCAAAGCACACCCACCCTTATGCTTACTGCAGCACTACTTACAATAGGGAAGATGTATATTCAGTCCAAATGCCCAAAAATAGATAACTCTATCAAGAAGATGTAGTACACACACACACACACACACATAATGGAGTATTACTTGGCACTCAAAAGATAAATTCATGCCATTTGACAACATAGATGGAGCTGGAAGGGATCATGCTTAGTAAAGTGAGCCAGAAAGAAAAAGAAAAATGCCAGATGGTTTCGCTCATAGCAGGAATGTAAGGAATCGTGGGGGGGGGGGATGTAATTGTAATAAAGTAAAAAGTAAAACATACAAACAACTATAAACCCAAGACATTCTACAGGGGGGGAATAGGGAACAGGATCAAAACAGGGCCGGGAAGAGTACAAGGGGCTGTGATGTTGGCACATGGGTGAATTGGTGGTGGAAAGTCCATGGGGGTTGCAATGAAGATGAAAACACATATATTGTGCAAAAATGAAAAAAATGTTAAAAAATAATCCAGATTTTTAGTTATAGTCCTGGTCAGAACTGAATCACCTAAATGGGTAGTGCCAGAGTCCAATAGTATAAAAAGACAGATGTATCAACTTAAGATAAGTGCAAATTGCTCTTCCTTCCTATTTTTGTTCCATTCAAGCCCTAAACAGACTGAATGACACACATCTGCCTTGATGAAGATGGTATTTGTTCAACCTAAATATAAAATTATTTTCAAATTAAGTTTTAGTTCTATTTTTATTCTTCGAAAAAAGTTGCTAAGTTTAAAAGCAAATACATAAAACAGTTCAATTAAATAGGAAGCATAACTACAAGAATCAGCATTAGATGCTTGTAATCAAGATTGCACTCGTAAGTTTTTAACTTCTAGCAAATTAAATGAATTAGTCAATAAGAAAAAAATAAAACATATTTCAATAATAAAGTAAAAGTCATACATAAATTCCAATGCTGCCAAAATGTACTATATTGTTTGAATTAAATGATTACAGCTGACAGAAATCCAATTAATCTATCTTAGCAGGAATACAGAATTGGCATGCAGTATAAATTGAAAATATAGAATAAATTTGGTTCTTATTACATTTAGGTACCAAGAACACAAACAATGTTTTTATGGTTTTTTTTGCTTGCTTTTATTAAAAAAAAATGAACATCATTTTTAAGACATGTTTCAGAATAAGAGGAATTGATAAGAATAATTTTAATGTGTTAATTGATGTGCAAGCAATATAAAATTTCCAAATGTTATAGAATTCACTCACCTCCAGAACTTTCTTTATTTAAACTATTTCTGAGTTAACTTTGTTTTATAGCAATGTACATGATTCCAAGGAATAGGTTCACTCTTCTGTAGATGTTTACCACCAGACCCCAGGACCCCAGAACACAAATCTCCCTTTATGTACGATATAGCGCCCAACCTCACTTTGTTCTTATTCCCACTGATTCCCTTTACTAGCCTTAATTCTGCATTCATTTTTATCAACTTCATTTTTTTTAAAGATTTACTGTTTATTTGTGCATACAGAACTGGGGTGCAGGCCAGAGGCTCAGGGGCGGCGAGAGGCTTCCCAGAGACAGAGCAGGGAACAGAACAGGCAGATCGAGGGAAGCACACTGCTGAGGGGAGCAGCGGGCGGGTCAGGAGAGGTCTGCCACGCCATGTGGTCACCTCCGGGGCAGGTGGGAATCGAACTCATGCGGAAGTGGCCTCAGATTCTCAGCGCTGTGCTTTAACCCGCTGCGCCACCAAGGAGGGCCCTATCAACTTCATTTTTAGTTTTGATGCTTTCCTTTTATTCTGTTTCTCTGTATTCTATAGGAGGGAAATCAGCCAGTATTTGTCTTTCTCCTTCACCTAGTTCACTTAGTATAGCCCTTCTAATACTATCCAAATGGCAAGAGTTGGAAATGACAGTTCATTTTTATAGTAAATAGTAATCTATGTAGAGTTAATTTTTGTGTATGGTATGGGAATGGTCTAGTTTCACTTTTCTACATGTGTTTGTCCCAACACCATTTGTTCAAAAGGCTTTTTTTTAATCTTGACTACTTTGTTATAGATTGATTATACATAAAAATGTGGGTTTATTTCTGGGTTCTTATTTCTATTCCATTACACTTGTGTCTGTTTTTATTTTAGCGCCATACTATTTTGATTATTATGCTTTGCAATATAGTTTGAA
Organism: Condylura cristata; assembly: GCF_000260355.1. Taxonomy (NCBI): domain Eukaryota; kingdom Metazoa; phylum Chordata; class Mammalia; order Eulipotyphla; family Talpidae; genus Condylura; species Condylura cristata. Next base: position 17,868,502 of record NW_004567117.1, on the reverse strand, counting down.
GTCTAAGAGCATAATACCATCACTCTTTGGGATTCTCTTTTTTTCTATCTGAGTAGATTAGAAGATACTGAGATTTAATATTTAAAGATGCTTTTAGAATTTTAAGCAGGATTGCTCTAACAACCCAAAACTTCATAGCTTTTTAACTTTTCAACCCCTGCTGGAAGTTAATTTATTCTCTCTTCCATACTTGCATATTTATCTCAGGAAGACTAATCTGCTTTAGGTTTTATATTCATTTTATATTAGCAGGTGATAAACTAACAGCACTAGCTTTACTAAAATAATGACCATATCTGTAAAATGTGAAAATCCTTTTTGGAGTTACATGTAAAATGAAGAACAACTTCCTCTAAAATAAAGCACATGCAAGAAAGTGAGATTCTACAACGATTGTATGCCTTAAATTTACTAATTAAACTCTAAGCCACAGCTTCTAATAAGGACAAAAATATTATCAAATAGTTGGTGTGAAATTTTAATTACCTAGCATAATGTCTGGGAAATAGTGAATATTCATTTATTCAACTAGAATAAAATATATGATGTGATCCATATTTGATATCATAAAACACTATTAAACATTGGAATCAAACATGGAGTGGAAAGTTTTAATGCATAATATTTTCTGACTTAAAATGATAGATTCTTCTGACAAAAACACAAGAGATTTTTTTGAAATTATACTTCAAAATCCGCAAAAATATTGATAAACTTATATAAAATTTATATATTAATAGTTCATCATGCAGCATTAAAACAAATACTTTTCATATAAATTCATCATAAAGTTTATCATTTTTCTCTATTTAAAGAGCTACTATAACGCTAGAGGGAAAAGTTCAAAAACCACTGAATATATGGGCAAAGGCTATATGCAATAAATATTTTATAGCAGAATAATAACAAAGATTTCCAGTTATTTACAAAGACATTTAACCTCACTCAGAAAAATATAATGGAAGCTAGACCAATACAAATTTTAACCAATCTGACTTCAAGAAAATAACAAACTTTATTAGCAATATCTGAGAGAAAATAGGCACTTGGATATTTTAATAGAAACATGGAAACTTCTTCAACACAACCGTTTCTCCTACCCAATCTATTCTAAAGGTTATTCTGACAACCTATTATTCTGGTAAATATCTTGCACTTTTAACTTCATTTTGGTGTATGCTTCTCAAAAACTCAATGCAGAGTATGTGATTACTTATGAAATAATAGTCACACAGCCATTCAAAGGGATTTTTTTCCTAACAGTGAACATTTGAAAATACACAAAATATGATTTTAAGGATTTAATTAAAACACACTCCAATTTAATAAATTTAATATATGTAGATTAAAACATATCAAATGGAATATGTTCAAATTCCACACATGTACATATTTATATGAGTGTATATCAAAGTACAATATACAGAGAACACTTTCTTTGGTGTGTAAAGTGATTTCTTCTCTTTCCAGGTTTGTTTGTTTGTTTTCCATTGATAAGCCACCCAAAGAACAGTGAAGAGTAAGTAGGTTTGGAAAATAATAGCCAGGATAGGTGAAAGGGACAGATAAATAAGAATTTTTTTTCAATATTTAACTATTAAAAAAATATCTATCATCTATCATCAGTTTATCTTTCTGCTAAGACTTTTCTCAGAGCCTACCTGCCAAAAATATAGTTCAAGAAACATTTTTTTTTTTACTTGGGCAAAACTCCTTCATATAATTTTCTAGAATAAAGTTCTTCAAGATGGTCAAATGTTACTATTTCTTCAGATGCCAATTTGCTAAAGGAAATTATCCCTTTATCTATTCTAATAGTCTTTCAAAGAGCAGTAACTATCCTAATTTCTTCATAAACTGTCATGTAGATTTGTTTCACCTAGTCTCTTTTACTTTCTCCAATAAGTCTCTATCACCAGTATCTATACACAAAACAAACTCATAAGTCAAACTCCACCATAAACCCAGTTGAAATTTCCATGAGTATCACACATGGACCAACAATTACTGGCTTAATATACCTGCAACCAGGGAAGGTTAATCTGTTCTGGAAGTCATTACAGTCTTAAAGTACTCTCTTAAAAGTATCTTTACTAGATGTGAGGAGGGGTAACGCTTTAATCTTTCGCAAAGAAGAGTGATTACAAAACTCAATAGCATTAAATTCAGAATCAAGTAATATAAGTTCCTTATAAGATTTCTTCAGTGATCCTACTGACAACTGACAAGTTTCCCCAAATAGTCACAGCCTTTTTTTTTTTTTTTTTTATTAAGCCATTAGATCTGATGACTGTGGACCTTACCAAATCCTCACACTTTTTTGTTTGACTTGCGAACCCAAAAGCACTCTGCCTATAGATCCCAATAATAGCAAATCATTCAGGTTGCATCTCTACAAGTTTCCCAATATAGTCACAGCCTTTTTTTTTTTTTTTTTATTAAGCCATTAGATCTGATGACTGTGGACCTTACCAAATCCTCACACTTTTTTGTTTGACTTGCGAACCCAAAAGCACTCTGCCTATAGATCCCAATAATAGCAAATCATTCAGGTCCTGCAATTCTTTTTACCTGTAGTCTGCCTTGGTTACCAATTTGACCACTGCAAGCATGCTGTGAAACCCCTCGACAATTTGTAAGAAGTTAACTTCTTTATTTCCACTTACTGAAGTTGGTGTACTATCCAGTACCCTGGGACTCTAGTTAAAAAATGTTAATCCAACTGTTATGGCAGTCACTCTGATATCTTCTTCAAGATGTCTTTATAATTTTTTTTCATGTAGTTCTATAACACATTTTAAATTATTTTTTTATGAAAGGCTTAATGTCTGTGTTTAGATTTCTTTGGCATATTAATGTTCAGTTGTTTTAGCATTCTCTGCTGAAATAACTACTATTTGTTCTTTGAAATGCTTTGGCTCCTTTGTCAAAATATAAAAGAGCTTACCTGTGTGGGTTTATTCCAAAGTTCTGTTTTGTTTTGTTGCATTTTTTGTTGTTTTAGTTAATTATTCGACCACTACATTTATTATTTCTTTCATTCTGTTTGCTTTAATTTTTTTTCTTTTGCCTCATGATTTTTAAAGTAAAAAAATTATCTTATGGATCTCAATTTTTTTCTTTAAAACAAATATTTTTGAGGCTTCATTCTTAATTCTAACAACTGCTTTATTTTTGAAATGATTTATATTCAACTCTGAGTCCGGTAAAAACCTTTTTAGCTCTTTAACATATCCTTACTGACTAAATAGATTTTATAGATGTATGTAACTTCGTTTTGAGATATCTGTGAGCGTTTCAGGTATCTTTCTAAGGCTGCATTCTATTTCTATTATTGTCAGAAAACATACTTTATATAAGTTAAAATATCTGTTATGCTTTATTGTATAGCCAAAAAAAAAAATTGTATCGGTAAATCATTCCCTTGTGCTTGAGAAAGTCTTGTCTACTTTTTCCAGTAATGATTCTATAAATAGCAAATGGTTCAAGTTGTTTGGTAATATTATTATATCTTCTATATCACTTGTTATTTTCTGGCTTTTTAGCAGAGAGGATGATGACTATTCTATTAATTTCATTGGGTACATATTTCTTCATCTTTCAGGAAAGAATCTTAGGCAAGAATTTATTCTGTTTTCCCTTTTGCCATTAAAGCCTGTTGATTTTTTTTAATTGACAACAAATTAATTTTAATTCAATCCTTCACTATGCATAAAAGTTCTCATTTATATTCCACAGTGACATCGGAAAACTTTGTAAACACAAAGCAGAAACCCACACAGTCAATATTACTCCCCCCCCAAGAATTTTATAATATTAAATATTCATGTGAATCAAATTATAAAAAGTAGGAAATTAGAAATTTTGTTTCAAATTCTTTTCAGAAATAAAACTATCAGTGGGGGCCGTCCCTGGTGGCACAATGGGTTAGGACTAAGGACTGCAAGCTGGCCGCAGCCGCTTCAAAGCAAGTTCAATCCACAACCTCCCTGGAGGCCTGGAGGTGATCCACATGATGCAGCAGACCTCTCCTGACCCGCCCGCTGCTCCCCTCAGCAGCATACTTCCTCAAACTGCCTGTCATGCTCCCCACTCTTTTCTGGTGAATCCTCTCACCACCCCTGCACCTCTGATTGTACCCCACTTCTGTGTGCATAAATAAATCTTAACCAAAAAAGTATCAGTGGATTCTATATTTTTTACTTACAGTAGCTATAGAATTTCTCTGTACATTAGACTATCCAGAAAGTTCAAGAGATTGAGTTTTCATCCAAGATCAAGTAAGTTTCATTAAATACATTTTAAGCTTTTGTTCATTTGTTTTAATTCTATTAATTTCTTATTGAGATAACACTGATTTACAATGCTATATCATCCAGTAATACAGGTTCAAATCTGCAGATGTGTTACAATACCCACCCACCACCAAGAAATGCCTTTTAATTTTAAGGAAACAACAAAAATATGCATTTCTCTATAATTATGCTTCTTAAATCTTTCTCATTCTAAATAAAATATATTATTCAATAAACATTCATTTTTGTCCAACAAAACCCTGGGTATATAGTGAATCTTCGATATATTCCAGAAAGCTTTATCAAATAGTAGCTATATTTGGAATGCAGTCTTTAATCTGCTCATTCTATTCGATTTGGTCGTAGATATATTTTATAATTTCTAAACCTATATTTCAGTGGAGCAAAGTTACCTGGAAATTATATTTAGTAACAGTTCTGAACAGTTATTGTGGCATACATTGTTTCATGTTGCTACTGGGAATTTGTATCTGGGTTTTAGGCATTCAAATGATATAAGAATTCACATTATTAATATATAAATCAGCAGTGTGCTTTAACAAAATCATACATGAAAATGCTTTAGTTTGCCCTTTTACATATTAATAGAGGTCAAGGCAGATGGTATTATTTTATAGAATTGTACATTTTGTAATCAGCTCATTAGAAAGGTCTCATTTAGCATTCTTATAGTTGCTTGACTTTGTTCTAAGCTGCTACTCCTTGCTGTTTCACTGTCTTTAATTATTCCTCCCCCTGCATGTATTGAAATAGAATGCCTCAAGGATACTGTAATGGCAATAGTGAAATGCATTGTTTTTTCCTTATAATGGATGTTGGAATAAATATTGTTAGACCACTCAGCAAACTAGAAAGGTGGATTTAATTTGCATCAAATAAATATATTAATGTTAAATGAATCAAAAACAAAGTAAATGAATCAAAGATGCAAATTTAGTATTAATATCCAATTAAGGCCATTTAGGAATATATTTAAACCCATCACTCCTAAAAAAAGAAGTATGGCAATCCTTTCTCAAGGAAGGCATGTGTCCTGTCAAAACATTGTTATACAAATAAGGTCAGAATGTAAAACACATGTCAAGACCAGTGTTTCTTGCTGTTCTGTGTAGTGCAGCAATGCATAAGCATTATTATTTTCCTGCCCCATCTTTCCTAAACAAAATAAGTATTCCTTGATTTCTATGATTTATTTAAATAAAGGAGGGAAATGATACTGCTTTGAGATGAAGCTCTTTAAAAAAATCAGCTAAAAGAAATATTCCCTTATAAATTTTAAGGTGGGATATTGATTTTTATAATTGACGTATCAATGGAAAACTGTATTGAATAATTACTAATTTTGGAAATTACCAATTTTTTCCCAAGCATCATTTTTATAGACTTTAAGGAGTGTCTACTTTCAAAAAAGTATGTTAGATAGTTTAAATTACCCATTCTGTAGCAACCAAAGTTATTCAATTAGCAATACTACTTTGACTTATAATCAAACTATACTGCTTAAAAGATAAATCTGATTTATCATTTTCATTATCAGTAGTGATTACTATATATTACTATCAATATTTTCAAAACTTTCTAAGTTCTTATATGAATTAGATACTTTTTTCATATATTATATATATGATGTAATATATACCATATATGATATAAAAACAGGGTTTGAGACCAAAGCTCCTAATTTAAATTGAAAGACTTAAATCTGAGGAAAGTCTTTACATGCAGCAACTCAGCATTTATAGTTCTGATTGAGAAGAGTCATGGTGCCTATTTAATTCAATATGGAAAATAAACAGCTATGTTAAAGAAAATAAAAAGTAAAAAAAAATCAATTCTGAGATTACAGCTAATTATTACCATTTTAAGTATATAAACCTGGTTGGTTATTTTTATGGTATTAATGACCCAAAATTCAAATTGGCTTTTGTAATTTTAGGTTATTTGCCTGTAGATCTGTTAATAGATATCTACAAATAATTTGTAGTATATCTTTCAGTCAGAACCATGGTGGTTTAATATTGGGGTGCTGGTTCAAAGTTAGGGTGAATGAGAGAGGTAAGAAGAATTCACCAGAGGCAGAAAGGGAGAACAGAAAAGTTGAATTCACTGAAATATCCTGCAAGACAGCAGCAGGCCAGATGGGAGATATCATCTCATCTACACAACTAGAATTTGGTACTTCCGTTTATAATCTATTTCCAAGGATTTTTCGTGATGGGGAAAATCCTTCTCTGCAGGGTTCTTTCTGCTTGGACATCAAAGTGGTGTCCTGCCTGTTTAAAACTTTTTGCTCTGTTTCCACTGAATCCATAGGACCACAGCCTCCTATTGGTCCTATGGATATTTATTTCAGTTATATATATTAACAGCTTCCTGTCAATTCTATAGATTTCCCTGTTACCCATTTTATGCCTTGCTTTTAGAGACATTATTGACATTCTGAAACATTCTGGGTGTTCTATTGCTATGTACATAGTTATAACATGTAACTTATCACTGTAGTTATTATTCCATGTTTTGTTGTGTTTTTCTTTCACTTAATTGTTGTACTTCAATTCTTCAAGAGATTAAACTTGTCAGAGATCTGTGCTGTTACCTGATTCTTCTTCCAGATCTCTAAATCCTCACTACCTACCTACATATCTAACATGTTTGTTGTATGAATGAATCAGAATTTCCTATATTACAGCTCTATTTTTGTTCTGCTTCCTTTTAAAATACTTCCGTGTAATATTTATATTTACATAGAAAAATATTATGTAAAGTTCATTATTTAAAATTGTTAAGTGAAACTAATTTGGATAAGCAATTATTAAAATTATTTTATTACATTGATAACCTCAACCTACTAATTTGTTTTTCTCATTTGGGAAAAGGTTGTCAATTCTGTATTAAATGAATCATCTAGATTTTATTAAAAAATACATCACCTTTAGCATATTTTAAAATTTTCAATTAAGAAAATTTATTTGATTGTGGAAAAGAGGGAATTTAATTTGCATTGACATAATCATCCCTTAATATGTATTAATGATTTAAAACTCCTAACCTATATAAGAGCTGACATTTATATTGAAAGTAATATTCTTTCAGTACTAGTCTCACATAAACTATATTAATAGGAAATAGCTGACTAGAAGCATGTAAAACCTAAGTTTGGTTTAACTGAAATGTAATTCTGAAAGGTGAAATGATCACCTTAGATCTTATAACTCACAAGTTTCTTAAAAAGGAGAGAAGAGTTCTAGAGATACCCCTGTAATTATTTATAATTCATTTACATGCTATTCTTTTTGGTCACTTTTGCTAAGTCTTAAAAATAAACCAAGCAGGGCCCTTTCTGGTGGTGCAGTGGATTAAAGCAAAGAATTAAGAAGCTAAAAGCCACTTCAGCATAAATTCCATCCCTGCCCCAGAGGTGACCCACATGGCACAGCAGATATCTCCTGACCTGCCCGCTGCTCCCCTCAGTAGTGTTTTAGTCGGCTTGTTCTGCTCCCATTCTGTCTCTCAATGCCCCTGCACCTCTGGCTTGTACCCCAGCTCTGTATGCATAAAAATAAATAAATAAATAAATAGATAGATAAATAAAGCAGACATATAAGGAGAGGATATTCATTACTTTGTACACATCATATAATCCCAAGGACCAAAGACAGTAACTTCAGATTCCTTAGAAATTTAAACGTAATAACATTTGCAACCATTTAGCATTGTCTGGTTTATAAAATTGATCAGTCTGCAGCATGCTTTCAGTTAGTGTTGCAAAGCAGAAAGAAAAGCATATATTGAATTAGAAAAACAGTATTTTGTATTCTTGTTGAGTAATTTACTAAGTGGCATGGATAAATAATTTAAACTCTAGAAACCTTAATTTTCTTGTGACTTGACAAAAAAGATATTAAATATGATTTTTGAAGATACTAGTACTGACTAAAGGATATCACTGAAATAAAATGCAAACATTTCACAGATTATATTTGAAAATAACTTTGAAGGAACACACCTATTTCTGGTTTCATCTTAATTTACTTGTACATAAAAAAAAAATGATTTAGAAATGACAGCCCATAATTGGAAATTTAATTCATAAATAAGAACAATCAGATTCCTCTAATATTAACATTGTGACACATTAATTTTAATAGCATTCTGCTAATCTTGACTTTTACAGTCTACTTGAATCAGCTCACATCTCATAAAAAATTACTGACCTTATACTAAAACTTCTAAACTTTACTTGGGCAATTTTTATTTTTATTTTTTTTAAGATTTAGTTATTTAGTTATACATACAGAACTGGGGTACTGGCCAGAGGTGTGGTGGGTGAGAGGATTCACCAGAGACAGAGTGAAACAAACTGACTGACAAAGTACACTGCTGAGGGGAGCAGCAGACGGGGTCAGGAGAGGTCTGCTGTGCCATGTGGGTCATCTCCCACAGGGATCGAACTCATGCTGAAGTGGCTTTAGCTTCTCAGTGTTGTGCTTTAACCTGCTGCAGCACCAGAGAGGGCATTTTTATCTAGACTCCATGTTTATCTCCAGACAGGGGAATAGGTCTCTGTATTAGCCAATAATTACTATTCTGCTGAGTTCTAGTCTTAGGCCTATAAACAATTTCAGTTGACTCAATGAAATTTAATATAATTTTATGTAAATTAAATAAGATGTGCTTTGGTCTCAATTTTTAAAACTTATTTTGAATTGCAAATATGAAGCACTAAATGCATGTTTCACTTTAGAAAATTAAGGCTTAAATGAAACAATATTTCATTGGCAAAATGAAAATATAATTAAAAGAAAAAAAACTCCTTAAACTCCAAAAATTTACTGACTGTGATGACTGAAAGCTCTAGGAAATTTTTTTCAAAAGAAAATTGAATCACAATCTGTTGAGTTAAAGCTAGTTCACCATATTTGAACTCAATCATTCTCAACAAAGACTATTCAATTACTTTTCCTTCTTTTGTCTGAGATGTAGTGATATGTACACACACACACACACACACACACACACACACACTGGACAACATCTCAGAAATTTTTCTTGATAGAAAAGTATCATTTTGAAGTTAACTGTTAATTATTTCTTAGATTCCTAAAATTTCTATTTTATTTATGAAATGAGAATCTATCATTGGTAAAAGAAGAAGACTCATAAAATATAAATGTGGGATTGGTCATAGCCCTGGAGTCGACTAATTGCTAACATATACTTACAATACTGACCCTCAATTACTTCAATTAACGTAAGCATGGGTGTTTTATATCATTATTGTGCACCTTATGATTGATGGCATGGGCCAATTCTTTACCTCTTTTCCCTGACCAAACTTCTCTCTTCCTGGTAGGCACTACAAATGCAAATTGAACTGAAACCTGAGCAACCACAAAAATACAAAGTGTGTGTTACAGTAGTACTGAGTATTTGAGCATTTTTCATATGTTCTGAATACAGGTCCTTTATAAAGAAATTATGTAATAGCATTATTTTAATGTATGTACTGGAAGATGATGTATTGGTGACACAGGCTGTTTTTTTAGAAAACATCATTATAAAAAAAAAAAATACTGTAGCTTGACAATGATAGCCCTACATTGGCAACTGACTTTTAAATTCATTTAATATAAAGCTATTTAAAGCTATTAAATGCCAGGAACTCTTGTTATAAACATTCTTATTGTCTGGACAAATGTTGAGAAAGTCCATCACAATTCAGGAGGGACTGGAAAATGTGAAGACACAAAATCAATATTAAGTAAAGGGAATGACTACTTTTATTGTAATTTTCACAACCAAATCTCAATTTAAGGACAATAGATATATCAGATATATCATATAATCTGAGTCCTATCTCATTGCATTAAGAAATGAAAAGGCCAGCTGTAAAACAAAGAATCAGTAAATATGTCACAGAGCACCAAGCTTGACCTCAAAGGAATGCTTTTCCTATTCAGCAAGTCTCAAGTTTGAGAAAAACGCTTCAATAAAGTTTCCTAGGACAGCGTATAATTAGGAAAAATGACCTTGAGATTTATACTACTCTTAAGACAGCAACTTAGAAAATTATTGTGGGCATGAATGTCAGCCTAAGATTGATGTTTTTAAGAAAACTCTAAAATTCAATGTTTGAATGAGAACTTTGTCTTCTGGCCACGTATGGCATGTTTTAGCCCAGAAAGTCATTCTTTATCCTGTAATTCTGAGAAAGTGCATATGAGATTTTCTAAGGATGAATATAAGTCTATTGAAAGGATTCATAAAAATATTTTTCAGAAGTTTCTGGATATGAGTCTATTGAAAGGATTCATAAAAATATTTTTCAGAAGTTTCTGGATTTTTTTAATGCATGTTCTTGAATATAAATTTTATATTATAGAGATTATTACTGTGACAATAAAATATTGTATTTTATTTTATGAATGCAATGGTTGATATTTTCTAAAGTTCCTATAATTTCATCCTTTCTAACTAACACACCCCTTCAAATCTAAGAATTTCTCAAATATTTTTTTTCAATTTTAAGTCAGTATTTTAGAAAATTAAAGGTGAAGATTCCTGTCTAAAAATATGACACATGTATTTCAGCATATTATTGATATAACATATGAATCATGGAGTGTTACAAGGATTTTTCATGTCACATTCAACTTTCCCAACATATGAGAGTGTCAAGAAAGAATTTCTACTGAAGCTAAAATCTTCAATATCTAGTAATTAAGTCAGTATCTCTAGTATCTCTAGTAGATATACGGGTAATTTCACTTATGCCAGACATTTTTATTGTGTAGTTTTAAAGCAAAGTTGGTCCTGGAACACATATTTGTATTATAAAGAAGTATGAAATCATTTTATGGGAAATATAAAGCAGATAATTATTAACAATGATCTGATAGTAAACTCTTAAAATAAAACTACTTAAAAAAAAACAGAAAGCATGAATTATAATCTAACAAACCAAGGAATAGTGGTGTGGTTATGAGAGCAGTTCATTTTCCAGGGAGATTCTCTGAGGATCAATGAAGACAATAAATACAAAAGAGATTTTCTAGATACTAGAAAAGGTAAAAACGTTGTCAATATCTGATAATCCTTACAGAAATCAGTAACTTTTCAAAGGTAAATTTTACAAATTTTTTATATCGTTAAGATAATTTCATTTTCATTACAAAGTAGTAGAAGTGATAGTAACAATAAACTACACCCCACACATAATTTTGCATACAATTTGACCCCATTAGTTATATCCATATTCAACTTTACAAGAGATATTTGGACACTTCATTTAGACACAGTTCTAATTTTCTGTTGTGCAGTAAAGTCATAATATTGAGAGGAGTCTTTTTTCTCATAGGATAAATGAAAACTCTTTATTAATAATGAACTTTTATTTTGTTGTCCAAATGAATTTTTCTTAGAAATAACTAAGAAGAGTTTCAGGTTTCCAGAGCTTAACTAACTCTTGAGACTTGTGAAACTTCTAGAAATTTAACGAAGAAAACTGAATCTAAGGCCTTGTACTAGGGAATAGCTTCTATTGGCCTTCTTCTAACTCTCTAATAGCTTTCCTTGCAAATTAATTAAGCATCTCAAATCTCTAAAATCTGGTCTCTTAAACTTCAAAAGGATCATAGTGATGCTTAGAATTTGTACTGGGGTGCTGGGTTATTTTGAGGGCTCTCTATTCTTAGGGACGATAATTCTAGAGAGCCTAGCATGCAATGTATAAAAGCAATCATTTCATATATTTTCTGCAGGTTCCTAGCTTTTTACAGAAGAAAAATAAATCCAGCTATGCCCTGAAGTATAAATCTGATACTTCTGTCAATTCTTTCGGTTGGTGCAGTTCCAGAAATGTATGATTGTGCTTTCGTTAGTATTATCTAGAAGTATTGTATGGTGAATATAGCAAGTGTCCATGTCACTCAAGATTTTAAATTTCAGTGTGTATCAATTTGACCTCTAGCTTTTAATTACCAGTATTTCTTTCCCAAAAGGTGTTCTCTCTTAAGGGATATCAACTGCCAATGCAACTTCCTACAAATCAGAAAAAAAAAAAAAAAAAGACTTGGGGAATGATAGAAAAGTATCTCAACTCAGGGGCCTCCCAGGTGGCTTAACAGATTAAAGTACAGCACTATGAAGCTAGCCACAGCCACTGCATAATGAGTTTGATTCCTGGCCAGGAAGCTGCCCACCTGGCTCAGCAGACTTCTCCTGTTTACCTGCTGCTCACCTCAGCAGTGTACTTCATTATCTGCCTGTTCTGCTCCTCACTCTGTCTCTGGTGAATTCACTCACCTTACATCATATATCTCAGCATCTGCTTTTGGGTAAATCCAGATAAAATAATGATAAATAAAATTAGAATTATCTTTCAATTATCAGCAAAATTGAAAATCAGGGTTCTCCCTAGTGGTGGAACACGTTTAAGCACCACATTATGAAGCTCTCTGAAGCCACTGTGCCACGAGTTCAATCCGTGGCCAGGGAGCTGACACACATGGCTTGGCAGACCTCCTCTGGCCCACCCACTGCTCCCCTCAGCAGTGTATTTTGTCAATCTGCCTGTTCTCCCCATCGTCTCTGGTGAATCCTCTCACCTACCACACCTCTGGTCTATACCCCAGTTCTGTAAGCATAAATACATAAATCTTTTAAAAAAATTGAAAATCAGTATAAAAATTTGATGAACATTTTGGCTTTTTTATATTCATACTTAAGCATGTGTTAATGGTAACTGCAATCAAATGATTAAAAAAATAGAAATATCAATGATAAATAAATGGATTGTATCATCTAATAAACTTAATAGGTATTTAATCATCCATATAATGTTAATCAAAATAAAATAATAAAAATTATAGACAAATTGCTACTTTTGTTTCCTTTTGGAGAAGTTTTGGTGCTTAACTGGCTTAATTTTTTAAAGAAAGGATTATCTGACCAACCTTCCCCTGTGATGGTCGAATAAAGAATTGAGTAAGGGAATGCATTATTTTTTTTAAAGATTTATTTATTTATTCATATAGAACTGGGGTATAGGCCAGAGATGCAAAGGGTGAGAGGATTCACCAGAGACAGAGCGGGGAGCAGAACAGGCAGATAAAGGAAGTACACTGCTAAGGGGAGCAGCAGGCGGGCCAGGAGAGGTCTATCTTGCCATGTGGATCTCCTCCGGGGCAGGTGGGAATCGAATTCATGCAGAACTTGTTTAAGCTTCTTAGTGTAGTGCTTTAACCCGCTGTGCCACCAGGGAGGGCTGGGAATGCATTATTTTAAAAACTAGGGCAGGCATTATAATTGAGAAAGCTGAATTTTTAAATGGGTTATAGAAAAATGTGGATCATTTTTAAACATAGCTTCTTTTCATATTTTACCTACAAGTTTAGGATACTTGACATTCATTCATTCAGTTGATTATATAGTTGTTTCCCAATTAGTTTTGAAAAAGTGCTAATTTTCTCAACCTGGAGATATAACAATAAATAAGACATAATCCCTGCTTTTATAAATGAAGTAGTACTAATTAAAAGCGATAATTATGATGTGTTATAAATTTCATTTTTTTTTTGTTTGTTTCAAAGAACAGGTAGATATAGAAGCATTTCTAATTTTGGCAGAGAAAGCTTGAGCAAGAAACTATATTTTACTTGAGATATAGGGGATGGCTCAAATTATCCTGGTTACTGGTGCTTACACATATGTAGGAAGACCCAAGCAAGTTAAAAATGTAACAAAGGAGCCCTCCCTGGTGGCACAACGGGTTAGGATGCAGCACTGCAAGCTAGCTGCAGCCACTTCAGTGCAAGTTCAATCCCTGGCCCTGGAGGTGACTCACATGGCGCATGGTGACCTACCCACTGCCTCCTGACCTGCCCACTGTTCCACTCAGCAGTGTACTTTGTCAATCTGCCTGTTCTGCTTTCCACTCTGTCTCTGGTGAAGCCTCTCACCACTCCTGCACATCTGGCCTTACCCCAGTTCTGTATGCATAAAAAAAATATAATAAGATAAATTAAAAAAAGAGTAACAAAGATTGTGGAAGGAAAAGGAACCTATGACAGTAGTATGCTGGACTTATGTCTTCTTAGTAAGCTGATGAACGAAAGTAGGAGGATAGTGTAGAGAAGTAAAAATTATAATGGTGGCCTTCCCTGGTGGCGCAGCGGGTTGAAATACAGCACTAAGAATCTAAAGCTGCTTCCCCATGAGTTCGATTCCCGCCATGGCGTGGCAGACCTCTCCTGGCCCGCCCGCTGCTCCCCTCAGCAATGTACTTCGTCAATATGCCTGTTCTGTTCCCCACTCTGCCCCTGAGCCTCTGGCCTGTACCCCAGTTCTGCATGCACAAATAAATAAATCTTAAAAAAAATTACAATGGTAAGAAATGATAGATTTTTTTAAAACAATGATTAATTGAATATGAATTATGAGGGAAGTTCACTGAAGCTGACTGAATTAGAAATGCAGTTTTTTAAAGACTGAGAAGAGCCTCATTATGGGTGAATTCTGAATCTTTTAATAATTGATGACAGGTAGTTAGAAATATGAATTTAAACAAAAGGGGAGATACTTTACAGTACATAAACTTGGGATCATAAAAAATGGATAGGAAATACAACTATAATAAGTAGATAATTTACTAGTAATAAAGGAAATATAAAGCAAGAAGAAAAAACTTGAATGTCCATATTTTAAAGAACTATAAGTTGGTGATTATTCCAACCAATAGTAGCTGTTAACTATGAGTTATAAATATAATAATTTATTCAAGCTTCAAACTTATTTTTCAAATTATTTTCTATAAAAATTAAGGTCTAGTCAATATAATCAAGCTTCTAACTATAAAATTCAATGAATCTGACATTCTTTCTATTTGTTTTAGTCATCTCAATTCAGCAACCCAAGTTATTATATATTTAGTCTATTGACTTCTCATCTAAACTAGACATTCACATTTCAAATACTATTCGTGTTAATATTTCATTTACATTTGAGAAAACTAATACAAATGTATCATCAGTCTTTAAAGTATTATAATTGATACTTTAATTGGTCTTAATTTTTCAAACATAAGAACTATTTAGAGTCACCTGCTCTATGCTGCACATTGTTAATAGAACTTTGGAACTACCATTTAGTAAGTTGGAAGATTGCTCAATTTTAGAAAATATCAAAACTTCTAACTTTTCATCTTGATTTATTTCCCTATACTAGATTTAGTTATTTCAAGCTTGTAAATATGGTAACGTAAGAAATAAATATATAGTAACCTGCTCAAAATATAAGCCATGTCATTCTAACTAGAAATAGTAGTTAGTCACTAGCCTGGTTTAGTACTAGCAAGTTTAAGGTAGGAAGAGTTAAATTTAAGCTGGTTTTAGAGGGGTGAAAATCTTGTAATCAACTTTCAGACCCATTTCTTTCTCAAGTGTTATGTTCACTGAAAAGAAGAGAACCAAAGAAAACTCCACACTATTCACAAAGTTTAGTTGCCTTTGTAAATGCCATCTGCTTCATCTGTTCAGAAAAATCACTTTCATTATATTTCAAGTCCAAATTCTCTTTTCTTTGTCTGTGATACTTTTTTTCCCTATCCAGTGAAAGAATCCATGCCAATTTTATGGCATTTTCCCCCTGTTCTCTCTTATAGAATTCTTCGTTTTGCCCTGTGAAAGCAGCACAAAAATTACTGGTCAATTGACAATTCATTCAATTTTACAAAGCACATTTTATTTCTTCTTTTATGATTTCAAAGAGTTTTTTGAGGGGAGAGGGGGAAATCTACTTCTATTCACAATCAGGATGGCTTTGTTTGAGTTAAAAATTCCACCCTGTGAGATATCTTTTCTGAGTGGTAATGGATAGTGCTAGTAACGTGCAAGGAGCCTAAAGGGATAGAAAATTATTAAAACTTCCAGTAAGCAATAGACAAGCTGTGCTTTACATGGAAAAATTATTAATACACTGAAGATTCTCTCTTTTTTTGCACACTACACATTTTGGAGTGAAATTAATAAATAATAAAAGCAAGTTTCTTCCATTTAAAACTTTGCAGTATCTATTTAATGGATGGCCTAATAATTGTGTGGTGAGAGAGATCAGAGGTATATACATCTGTAACATGTGTGTATAATATCTTTTTTTAAAGATTTATTTATTTCCTCATACAGTACTGGGGTACAGGCCAGAGATGCGGAGGGTGAGAGGATTCACCAGAGACAGAGTGGGGAGCAGAACAGGCAGATCAACGAAGTACACTGCTGAGGCGAGCAGTGGGCAGGTCAGGAGAGATCTGCTGCGCCATGTGGTCACCTCCGGGGCAGGCGGGGATCAAACTCATGTGGAAGTGGCTTAAGCTTCTCAGTGCTGTGCTTTAAGCCACTGCACCACCAGGTAGGGCCGTGTGTATAATTTTGGAAAAGGTTAAGATCCATAACTTTTTTTCATGTCTGCTCTAAATAAGGTAATACTACTCTCCCTCCATCCACAACATGGCAGGCTACTAAAAGACAGGTTGGGATCACATTTCTCCCTAAAAACAATTCTACATTTTCTCGAAGGATTACTTGGGATTTTCCCTATAGAGTCACAAGACTTTCCTATGGAGTGTGAGCACTAAAGTCGGTGACTTGCCACAGAAAAAGACACAGGAACATGGCCAGGAAATGAGATACCCTCGCTGGCAAAATGAGTTAGGGTTGGCTGTCCCTGGCATGACAATGGATCACTCTGGTGCACTGCAGAGCCTTTTCAGAGATGGAGTACAGTCACACCCAGGCTTGAGTGGCTATGACCTGTGTGTAAGAGAAGTGCTCCCTCCACACCCCTCCCAGAAGTAAGAGATCAGTGGGTCACTAGGTGAGAGCTAGGCTGGGCTCTACCAGCCTCTATCTCTACCCAATACAGAGATAGAGGCATGTAAGAGAAAATTCCATAATCCCTTGGAAATTGTAAGCAAGTAACAGCACTTACAGCCCTCCCCTTCAGAGGCAGAATCCTCCCCTTCAGAGCATAGCTGCTGAGGCTGTTAGTGGCCATTGCCCCGTTTGTGTACCTTCTGCCTTCCAGGCCCAGTCAGAGCTAGTTCCCCTTAGCAGCTTCAAGCATCATCAGTCACCATCTGCTGGAGGTAAAAGGAACAGGAGGGAAAAACTAGGATAACTAAAGCATCAAAAAGTTGGTTCTGGCCCTTTGTGTATATTGTGATTTAGGTGATAGTATTAATGCCCATCTTAGGGATGAGCAAACTGACACTTGAAAGAGGCAAGAGAGGAAGTGGAACTAGAAATAAATATTAAATCTCTCTGGTTGCAAAACCATGTATTCTGTGCATTAAAGCTAGTTTTGTTATCTCAATATTAAACAAAGGCTGATACTCAACACATAAACTAAAACTAGAGCACTGGGTAAGATTAGTGTGGTCCCTCCATAAAGAAGACAGAGAAATTTATTAAATGTAATATAATTGTATATATTTGTACAAAAAATGATGACAAGAACAAGAATGAATGATTATAATACCCAATACTTTGAATTGATCTCAGTTGTAATATAGTGTGAAATAAGCAAAATAACAAAACATAGAGGTTTAGTGGTGGGTGTGGGGAGGTTTATACACAGGTGGGGGTGTGAAGATGTACCCCTGAAATTATGGAGTATTTTAAACCAATAGTAAATTGTTAAGTTTGTATTTAATTTTAAAATGATCATTCACACATTTGGTAGAGTTCTTGTTAAATGTACTGTTTGGATGTTAGTGTTACTTTGTGTTGTGAGTAGGTTTTTGTGTTATAAGGGTCATTTCCCTTATAATTTCTGTAGATGCCCTTATAATTTATAAGGGTTTATGACCAATGAAAGGGACAAGTAAGAACTTTATTTGCCCTTAATTATCTTGACTGTTCCTACCATAGCCACACCCTCACAACCTACAGGCACTGATTTAAAAGGAAATAAAATCAACAAAATATTTACTTTTGGGATTAGAAGTTAAAACTCACAAACGATGCATCAGTCTAATTTCTGTCATACCCCTGTTCTATCCACTGTGAATTTTATATGCTTTATACAGTTTGGTTACTTTGTGTTTTGTTTTGAGATCTGCCCCTGTCTAAAGAACAAATAAAGAAGTTAAGATACTATTGGAACACCAAGAATATGACTTGATGGTTATCACCTTCCTGCACAGAGTGTAAAACCAAACATGTTACTAACACAGTACATTCTTTATGTTCAAATACTATTTTTGAGCCTTTTCAGAAAAGTTTACATGTGGGGGATTTTATCATCAAATTTTATAATATCACCAAGTAGGGTCAGTGCTTAGGTTTGAAATTTTTGCAGCATTCAAAATTTCATTCTTACATAGATCCCCAAGGAAAAATGATGCCTTAAAGGTGTTGCAACTAAAGGTGTTAAACTTCACTAATCATCAGGGAAGCACAAATCAAAACCTAAATGAGATATCACCTCACAAAACAAAACAAAAACAAGTGTCATAGAAGATGTGCAGGAAAGGAGGCCCTTGTACATGGTGGTAAGAATGTAAAGTGGTATCATCAGGAACAACATAGAAGTTCCTCAAAATATTCACAATAAAATACCACATGATCCCAAATCTCACTAATAGTATGCATCCAGAAGAAATAAAGTCAGACCCTCAATGAGACCTCTATGCTCCTATGTTCACTGAAGCATTATTCACAATAGCCAAGGCATGCACCGTTAATAGATGAGTGGCTAAAGAAAACTTGTGTCAAGTATATACAATGGATGTTATTCATCTTTATGTAAAAAAGAGATTCTGCTCTTTGTGGCAACATGGATCAACCGGGAGTAGATTAGTGTAATGAATCAGACATAGTGAAAAAAAATACTGCATGATCTTTTCTATACATGCCATCTAAAAAAGCCATATTCATAAAAGCAGGGATAGACTGCTGGGTACCAGCATTGGAGGTGGTGAAAAAGGGGAAATTGAGCACAAACTTATAGTTGTGCAGAATGAATAAGCTCTAGAGATCTAATTATATACAGCGTGGTGCCAGTTGTTAATATTCCATATTGTATTTTGGGGTAGCTCTCAGTAGCTCTCATCACACATACATGAGTCAGACCCATGGAAGAAAGATGAAATTTAACTTGCTGTAGGAATCAATTCACTTCATATGTCTATCAAAGCATCATGTTACATACCTAAAACACACTTTCACTTAAAAAATAGTAAATGAAATTTAATTACTGACCAAGTGATAATAGATACATGATAGCATTAACAAGTTTGGTAATGAGTGCAACTAATAACAGAAAGAGTTGTTGAGCACGATCTGGAATACACTCCTATCTTAAACTTCTAGATATCTATCCCAATATTTGCTATTATATTTCCTTATTTCAAAGTTTACAGGCAAAATGAGGAAAAAATTATTTTTTCTGCCTTTGTATTGAGTTTTACCAGCTTTGATGATATTCCAGAATTTATTAGATACACAGGTATCAAAATAAATATTTATAACCACTAGATGCTAAGCTAGAAGTTTTGAACAGTTTCTGAATTCAAACCAGATAATAAAAAGTTTCCACTGAGGTATCACTAACCAGATGGTAGTTAAAAGGATAACCGAGAGTCCTTCCTAGTGGCACAATGTGTTAGGACGCAGCACTGCAAGCTAGCCACAGCTGCTTCAGGGTGAGTTTGATCCCCGGCCAATGGAGGTAACCCACATGGCACCATAGACTTCTCCAGACCTGCCCACTGCTCCCTTCAGCAGTGCACTTAGTCTACCTGTTCTGCTCCCCACTCTGCCTCTGGTGAATCTGTTCACTCCCCCTGCACCTCTGGCCTATATCCCAGTTCTGTATTCATACATAAAAAAAAATCTTTAAAAAAATAACAGAGCATTTACATCAGGGAACTTCCACATAAAAAAATATTCCAAACCTAAAATAAACATCAAGTGGTTATTATGTAACATTGTGTTCTTTCACAAACAGTAACGAATGAGTTGTGAAAATAAAAATGGAAAAAGCTCTACATAACTTTGGTGTCCTGATTAAAGTGTTGTTAGATGTGTGAAGTCTTGGTTTCTGTAAGGACCAAAATAATCTTACACCTTTTTTCTGCACTTGATAGGGAAAATCAAACATTAACATTTCATTGAGGTAGATCAGCAGTGGTTCTCAGGTGCTGAGCTATCAGAAAACAAACAAACAAACGAAAAAAAAATAGGTAATTGATTTCTGCTTTAATTTCCAATATACAGAACTGGCATTTCTTGTTGCAAGCATACTAGCTATTTTCTCCTCTATTTTCATGACCTGAGATCACAAATCCCCAGCATGCCATGAGCTACATCTGAACAGGAAACTTCTGAGAAGGATGAAGGAACTATGGGATATGTCGAACAAAGAGAGAAGAAATGGAAGACTCATGAAAGGGCAGATACCTCTCCTGGTTTTTGGTTATTATTATATTTTCTGACTTCAGTGTTTGGAGACAGAACCATCTGGTGCTCTTTAGAGACCATGATTATACCTAGCTTGCCTCTCTGGGGATTCAGGTTATGTGACACATTTTGAATCTGGGTCTCTCCTCTCATATCCTCTAGGTCCTGTCCCACCTCTGGTGTTTTTTGCCAGGAGGTTCTCTGGATTAGTTCTCCAGTTAGCTTTGTGTTGTATGTTGGTCACTCACTCTAGGCCCTGGCTGTTTGGCTGGGCTTTGATCCATAATGGGACAGGTGATTTGGGAGTTTGATGGCATGACCCTATTTTAAAAATCCTTTTCTCCCCTATTGCTTTGTATTTCTTTTGCCACTTACTCATTAAAAAAGTCTTTGAGCACACAGAATTTGATTATTTTTATGCATGTGGGTGTCATGAACCCTGAAACCAGTTACATGGTATTTTTCCCACTTAGCAGTGTGAGGTCCCTGGGGATCTTCAATCGTCAGTTTTGCCTGATAACAATTTTGATTCCCTGGCATTTTGCTCAGGATCAGTTTTGGTACGTTGCCCAGGCAACCCCTGCAATTTCACCCTGTATAACATTTAAAGTGGATATAGGTCTACCTATATTAATGCAATCATTGACACTTATTTAAACACTGGGGGCAGTAGAGTCAAGTAACACCAACAGTAACAACAGCAACAAAAAGCAGATGGCCACAGATCCTGACCATATTTTGTCAATTTAAAACTCATTCAGGGAGAAAGAAGGAAATAGAAATGACAAGAATTAAGGACAATATATGTACCTTGGACTAAGGATAGGTTCTTGTGAATTTAAAAGGTAAGGAAAATCAGAGTTGAGGGTAGAAGAGATGAAGGTTGAGAAATCACATATATTCACTTTCTACAGTTGTGGACCCAAACTTTTGCTGACAGGAGTGGGGTGTCTTTGAAAGAAAAAAAAAAGTCAAGTTTGAAACTGGCGTGATTGAGAACCATCAAAAGGATAAATTATACCATCTGTCTTGTTATTAATGTTATTAAATTTCTAAAAATTTCAACTTCAGAGTCCCCAGTTTAAAAGCTTAACCCAGATTTTACGACCACATTTCCTACTTCCTGCAACCTTTATCTTAGCAGATAAAACAGAAAATATATTTGGGGATAAACATATGAACCATGGTTTTGATTCACATAAGTAAGGATATATTATTTTAAACATATTGATTGGTTGGTGATTGCTTTACCTATTAGAAATAATTGAGTACTGATCTTGAAATGAGGTGATATAAAAAGAATGTAGTCTTAAATACTAAAACCGTGCTAGTGCTTCCATAATTTATTTTTGAATTTTGAAAATTCATAATTAGTTTATATATGAACACATATACAATCTGATGAGATTCTTACAGATCACATAAAAATGAGTTTCTTCTGTCTTTGTGACACATGACTTATGGGCAACAATGTGTTCTGAAGTTCAAGGATTACAGAGTATCAAAATCACAGACCGCTTCATATTAGGCGGGAATATATAGCTGGGAAGGAAGAAAGCACCAATTTGAGGCACTCTTTTGTTCAGAATTCTGCCTATGAAGGGGCAGTAAAATTTAAGTTTCTCCCCCAGTTTTGTCTTGTGCAGAAGCTACAATCATATATCTCTTTGATATATTAATTTTTATGAATCTTAGTGAAACCATTAAATACATTTATTATCGTTTTTTTAAATAATTTTCTACTCTAGATCATGATTATTTTTGTAGGATAGATAGAACTTTAACTTACTTTTAAAATGTTTCCAAAAATAGCAGAGAAAACACCCTCAATAGATTGGTAGGTTTTTGTGGGGAGAGGCTAGGATATCCTTTCTAAGAGTTCAAATTGTTTCTATAACTGCAATACACATATTTTTTTAAATCACTCTTTCATTTATATGTAAAATAGAACAGCCTTTCTCCTGTCTTTTGCCAATCAGTGGTTTTTCCACTCAAGCAACCCTGTATTTATTCTGTAAGAAAATATCTATTCATGTGAAAAAAAACTAGCTCTTCCAATTTTCATTTAATTTGCATTGGTATCTTGGAGTTGCTCTGGAATCTATTTTCCTTCCTTACTAAAAATGTCATTTTTCTTTATGCTGCTTGAGTTGTAAGTAACTTCAGAAGCATAATGTACATGGAATAAGAAAGTGAAAAAAAATATTTCCTTTATGTATGAATTTAAGTTCAGAAACAAAAGGACATATCAGCAAAGCAAAATGATAAACCTTGATATAGGAAAACAAATGGAGAGAAAAGGAAGGAAAAAATATTTCTACATGCTGCATTAAAAGGAGAAATCAAGGATTACTTAAAGCCTGAAATGTTAATCAAAGTTCAATTTTCTTGAAGCATTTCTCACTTTTAATTCACTTTGAGAGAACAAACAAGGTGATATTAAATTCTATGCTGGAAGTCATAATATATATATATATTCTACTGAAATTCCATTAGTACCTACAAACTACCTAGAAAAAAACTGGTATATTTTTACACTCACAACAGATGACATTTAAGAAGTAATATAGCAAATAAAACTTCATTATCAGCCTCTTTTATTTAAGATCAAATGCAAGTCTCTTTCTTAGTGGGAGGTTACTGTAACAAGAGAAAACAGCTGCCATTATTTCTGTTTCATAATTGCGGTTACATTCACATTCATGTTTTATTTATGTAAGATTTATAACTATCAGATTACACTGACTTTGGACAATAGATATACACTACAAATTTTCCTATTCTACTGAAGCAAAAAAAAATAACTGGGGTAGAGAGGAGAGTAATGGAAGCCTCATGAAAGGAGAGGAAGAAAACGAGGTTGGAGAGAAAAGCCTGAATGACATCACAAGTCACTCTAAATATGAATTACATTCAGCAAATATGTATTGAAAGTACTAATATTTGGTAAATGAAAGTCATCTCAATACATATTTGCTGCTGATTAATTGCTTAGTAGTACTAAATATTTAGTTGCTTTATTATATCAAATTGTTCATGATTCTGATCACTAATTTTCAGTTTAGAGAATTATATAAGGCAACAGGTTAAAGCACCACACTATGAAGTTTCAGAAGCCACTGCAGCAAGAGTTCAATCCCCAGCCAGGGAGATGACACACATGGCTCTGCAGACCTCTCCTGATCCACTCACTGCTCCCCTCAGCAGTGTATTTCAGTGGATCTGCCTATTCTGTTTCCCACTCTGTCTCTGGTGAATCTTCTTACCCACCACACCTCCAGCCTGTACTCCAGTTTGTAAACATAAATAAATCTTTAAAAATAAATTATATATATATATATATATACATACATATATATATACATATATAATTGAACTAAATTTTTTAAAAATATTAAAAAACAATTATTTAGAAATTCTAATTTTTATTTTCGTGAACACACATATATGTGCACATATGTATACACACTTCTATCCTTTATGGTATCTTTGACTTAGGTGTTTATTTTTAAAATTCTTTCAAATTCCCTTAATTCTATCAGTTTGTATAACAGAGGGCAAAGAAAGTACTCAAAAGAAATTTTGAAGCAGTCCTTGAAATAATCAACTTTTTTAGTTGATGGAAGCCACTGATGTCCATCCTCTTTATTTAGCAATGGTTTTTCAAAATGGGTCATCTGTAACTTTTGAAGCTTTTTTTAGTCATTATATACCTTATTTGATACACACTTATTTAGTCATAAAGAGAAAATAAACTTCACATACATGACACTGGATAGCACATAAAACATTTAAATACTTTCAACAAATCTTTTAAAGTATATCAGTTGTCAAATGCATAGCTTTCCAAAGATAACAAACCTGAACTAGAGTACATTATTTAAACAAATAGAAAAGCATCTTAAATGCACAGTATTAAAGAATGATGTTACTAAGGATTTCCATGATAATTCACTATTTGTGCTATTTTGTGTTTAATTGTGAACTTTGTTTCTCTAAGTTATCGGCTTAGTACAATAGAGTCAAGATAATTTGCTTGCATTAAAATGAATACCACACTTTACATACTGCAACTAAATTTAGCTACTTCACAAATCATACTTTTTAGTTTGGCTAGGAATTATTTTTGTGAATACTTTCCTAAAGAAAGAAGCAGTGCCTTAAATTTCATTCCTAGATAAGCATCTTAATTTGTTGGGCAACAGCTCTCTGAATAATTCTGCTCTAAAGAAGACAATCCACTAGAGGTCTATGGATGATGTAAGTAGAAACTGAGGATGTAAAGTTGCTAGTAAATATATAAAGTTCAGGTTGAAAATCAAACTGAACTTATGACTCCCATGGTGAACTTTTCCAGATATTTTCTAGAATGAATTTGAGGCAAGTGAGCATTTCTACTATGATTTATTTTAAAGAACAACAACAAACTTAATGTAAATTGAAGCTAAACTAAAAGGACTTTTCTTTGATGTTGATAATCTTAAAAAGGAAATAAAATTGCATTTCTGTGTTCTCTGCCTTTCCTGTTATTTCTCTTTTCCTCATTCTCATACAGGATGTGATAGCTTGAAAAATAAAACTTGAAATAGCAAGATGTGAGAATCACGTTATTTTTAAAGCACTTAGAAAATTGGTAAATGTATGTAATTTAATTTTCAGGAGCAGTAAGGTAGAAAATGGGTCTTATAAAGTGGCATTAAGGAAAGATTACATTCTGATTAGTTAACAGCTCTGATAGTATTCTGGATTAGAACAAATTTAGGCAATCAAATCTTTTCTGTATTATCAGAGTATTCTGCTAGGTTTACTAAGAGATATTTCACTAAATTTTTCTTCAGGGACTTAAAAGTCACTTTTTATGTTATTTATTTTCTGCCCTGTGTAGCATTTGCAACCTTCACTAAGAGCAACCATTTTTTTTTTTAAACCTTACTTTCATTTCTGACTTTCACTTTGCCCATATGTATTTGCTCTACCTTGATTCCTAACCTCCCCTAGTTTGCTGCACCTGATTAAGTAAGGTGCACTACAATATATACTTCACATACTTTAGGCAAACCCTATCTTATTTGGTAGACAATAAAAAATAACCTGTTGAGCAAATATATATGAAAGTTGTTGTGTAAAATGTAGGAGAAAGGCAATGTTGTTTTGATGAGTGTTTATTATAATATTGAGCAAGCTTCTAATCTTGGGAGGGAAAGATTTAAAGAGAGTGGTAATAGTGATCTAATTCTACATTAAACAAACCTTTGAGGGTATACAGCTACTACATTTCTGCAAAGACAAAATCAATCTTTTCAATTACCTTAGTCCACTGTAGTGGAGAGAAAATGTGATCTCTTTTCTCATTTAAAGACACTTTAAAAAACTTCAAGAAGTTTCTTAAGAAGTTTCTTTATTCCTCTAAGTGGAAATTTCAAGTTATGCAATTTTGCTGATTTCCACTTAGCAAGCAGCTTAATTTCAAACATTATAACTGGAAAATATGTAAGCATTTAATACAAGGTTTATTTACCATGTTGGCTAAAAATTTGAGATATCAAAGAAACAAGTGGATGGATTATATATTCCTTTAGATTAAAAAAAAAACACTTCTTAGATTCTAACAAAAAAAAAACTAAGTGGAGGCAGCATTCTTAATATGTTAATATTTTGGGTTAAAGGCATACACATATATAAAATGACCTTATAAAACATTGGTATGTGCCAAAAGGTTTCCTTTTTTTTTTTTTAAAGATTTATTTATTTATTCATACAGAACTGGGGTACAGGCCAGAGGCTCAGGGGCGGTGAGAGGCTTCATCAGAGACAGAGCGGGGAACAGAACAGGCAGATCGATGAAGTACACTGCTGAGGGGAGCAGCGGGAGGGTCAGAAGAGGTCTGCCACACCATGTGGTCACCTCTGGGGCAGGCGGGAATTGAACTCATGCGGAAGCGGCTTTGGATTCTCAGTGCTGTGCTTTAACCCGCTGCGCCACCAAGGAGGGCCAGGTTTCCTTTTTTAATCAACTTTTCTACTATCCTTCCTTTTGGTTTTCTTTCTCTATTTTTTTCTCTTTGATTTAACTTTGGAGACATTAAGTTTTCAACTCTCACAAAAGGAAAAGACAAAACAGCAAAAAGAAAATAAAGTAGAGGTTTTGTGTGTTTGTTTTTCTGATTTAAAAACCAAACTGGAAAATAATTGTAGAGAAATGAGGCAATAGGGTTTTAACAGGTGTAGGGATAGAACTCAAACTGCATATCACAAGTTCAGTGCATTTGCTAGATATGGATACATATTTACATTTATGTTTTCCAAGGTTTGTGCAAAACATACCAGTATAGTCACCATACCAGCTAATCTTTCAATCAGAGAATGATTGCCTGTGGGTCTTCATAAAGAACTTTTTAAAGAACTTTTTAAAAATCTTCCGAGAAGGGGTTTGATACTACCTGTAACATTTATCTTAGTTTATATTTAACTGATTTTACTTTGTGGAATTATATGACATGATATTTTTGTTACATACAAGAGGAAAGAGAATCTTTCCTCTGTTTCAAAATTATTATCATTGAAGCCATTTGCTTTCTATTTTGCTCCTTTATAGTCTGACATTGTCCCAGATACCATAGATAGTATTACAAATCTAGATCAATTTGTTCTTACCAATGGTTTACAGAGAAATGTCATATTACAAATATGATCCTTCTCCAAAAGTATCCAGAGGGCTAAGAGGCACATGAAATTTTGCTTAGTCATTTAATTGTCAGAAAAATGCAATTCAAAGCCACAATGAGTTATCTTTCACAGGTGAGGAAGATTTACATCAAAAGGACAAACTAGTAACAAGTGTTGGTGAGGTTGTGAAGCAAAGAACACTTCATACACTTTTGGTGGGAATGTAAATTGGTCAACAATTTCAGAAAACAGTATATAGGGTCTTCAAAAACTTAAGAAAACTACATTATGGCACAGCCATCCAAAAGGTGGGTATTTTTCTGAATATGATAGTATCAACTTAAAAACTTTATGCACTACAGTGTTCACTGAAGAATTACTTATAACAGGTAAGATAGGTAAACAATCTAAATTCCCATCAATCTGTAACAGGGCAGAGAGAGGGGCATACCAGAACCTCCAAACCTGCTCACTCTAAGTAGGTTCTGCCATCTGCCGCTTCAAGACAAAAACCTACTCTAGTGGGTAAGACCTTTACAACTAGTTTTCAACAAAGAATATAATTTCCGATTCCAGCACCTGATGTTACCCTTCCCCTCCCGCGACGTAAATGCCCGGTCCAACAGGGTTGGCCCAGTAGAGCCTCTGATGGCTGAAAGCATGCCATGATTCTAAAGCGCCTTCTTGTGGAGACCCATAGAAAAGGTTCAGAAACAGGCAAGTGGGAGGAAAAGAACAAAATCAATTGAAGGTTGTCTCTACCCACGCCTGTTTTCATCAAACTGTTACAGAGCACCCCTGATATAAAATGGGGTGCCTCACTTTGGCTCCTCATCTGTGCACGTAAAGGAATTTAAAGCAAGCCTCAGCTGCAGGCGCACACAAAAAGGTTAATAAAGGGTTTATTTACAGAAGAACGGAGGAAGAAGAAATGAATAACTCAGGGAGAAAGAGAGCGAGAAATATTCGTGAGGGCATCCTACCAGTTCCGCTGAGCTGGAACCCCAACACCATGCTGCAGGGCAGTGTAAAAACCAACGGCCCCTCAAAGCCCACAAACCTGGTTATATACGGAGCCTGGCTGCTTAGCTCCACCCTTAGTTCCCAGCAATCCTCCCTTCAGTGGTGATGGTGTGTTATGGGATTTGTAGTCCTTAGTACCTTGGATGGCGTTGGTCTGGGGTTAGCCGGGAGTCCATAAAACCTGTTTGTGGGGCCCTCCCTTTTGGTGCAACGGGTTAGAATGCAGCACTGCAAGTTGCTGGCAGCCGCTTCAGTTGGAGGTTGCTCCCTGGCCCCGAAGCTGACCCACATGGCACATCAGACCTCTCCTGACCACCTGCTGCTCCCGTCAGCAGTGTGCTTCGAAGATCTACCTGTTCTCCCCACTCTGTCTCTGGTGAATCTGCTCAGCCCCGCTGGCACCTCTGGCCTGTATCCCAGGTCTGTATGCATAAATAAATCAATCTTAAAAAAAAAAAAAAAAGCTATGATGTTCTTTCAGGGTATCCTTTCACCCTAACATGTCCAGGACCGAGCAAGTGAGGCTGAGAAATGATAGAAAGTGTACGCGCGCGCGCGCGCACACACACACACACACACACACACACACAGGAATACTGCTGAACTATAAAGAAAAAGGAATTTGCCATTTGATGTAAAATGAAAGGAAGTTGAGGGGTTATGTGAAACAAAGTAAGGGAGGGGGGGAAATGGATGATTTCATCTATAACATAATATAAAGTAATATAGCAGAAGAAAAGACAAAAATTAGAAACTAAAAGGTAACCAGAGGAAATTAACAACAGAAATGAAGATACCCGAGGGGAAGAAGGTGGGAGCAAGGGTGGAGGGGACTTAGTGGATGGGTGTGGCTGTTTTGTTTTGTTTTCTGTAAGTAAATGAAAAAAAAAAAAAAAGTACAACAAAGCGGAGTGAAAATTCAGGGGACAAGTGGCATCATTAACCTTTGAAACTTCTTTCTGGATTTCTGATCGGGTTTTTTTCTCTGTTTAGACTGTCTTGCTGAGCATTCAACTTGCAGTTTCTTGAAAAGATTTAGTGAATTCTTAGGAGGATATACAACTTAGCAGAAAAATAGACATTACTATAGATATCATTTTATAAATCCTTTACATCATGGACAGTGTCATAAAGGCACAATTCAGAATTATATTATTCTCATACAAGGGTTATCTCCTAATTTGAACTCTTGACATCCAGGGGTGTCGAGGTGCTCCTGTTGACACCCAGACTTTCTTGTCCAAGGCATGCTCTTCTGATTATATTCTCTCAAGTTGTCTCTCTTGGAAGACAACTTCCATTATAATATAAAAATAATATTGGCCCTCCCTGGTGGCGCAGCGGGTTAAAGCACTGCATTGAGAAGCTAAAGCCACTTCCACATGAGTTCGATTCCCGCCTGCCCCGGAGGTGACCACATGGTGTGGCAGACCTCTCCTGACCCACCCGCTGCTCCCCTCAGCAGTGTGCTTCGTCGATCTGCCTGTTCTGCTCCCCACTCTGTCTCTGGTGAATCCTCTCACCCTCCGCATCTCTGGCCTGTGCCCCAGTTCTGTACAAATAAATAAATAAATAAATAAATAAATTGCTTTTGATAATCTTACTTTTACATACTGGACTAAATTGTCTCCATCATAGCATAATAGCACTTGATGCAGTTACAAATGACTGGTCTCTCAGACAATCTTTAACAAGTTTTTCTTTCCTCTATTTCTTGCTACTGTAGCTTTGTTTGACAAGTTTGTCTACTTTATGACCAATCTCTCAGATAGTCATCAAGTTTGTCCTCCCCCTAGTCTTGCAACCCCCCACCCCTTTGTTTGCAGGTTTGTCTTCCTGCATTCCAAGGAAAGGGGAGTTAAACTGCAGTTGTTGAAAAAGCAAGTTAGTGCCCATCTGTCTCCACCTGTCTCGGTGCTGACCCCTGCTTTTCCCGTTTGCAGAGCCTTGCTCATCTCTCCCTTTTTTGCCCTTTGTTAAAATAATCCTGCAACCTGCCAAAGAGCAGGACAGTGGTCTTTCAGACATGAGTCTGCTGCCCTCCTCATCTGTCAACAAATTAAACTCCTTTCCCTTTCCTCAAACTCTGTTTCTTTTTATTGGCTGAAGGAAATTGAGGCCGCATTTGGTAACACACTGAGCTTGCAATGTACTGTAACCAGTGTTACCAACCCCAATTTTATTAGTGGTTAATAACAAAGTACTGAGTGTATGGGCTGCATTTGTTCAAGTCCTTTTATTTTTCCCTTTTTATTTTTATTTTTTTAAGATGTATTTATTTATGCATACAGAATTGGGGTACAGGCCAGAGGTGCAGGGGTGGTAAGCAGATTCACCAGAACAGAGTGAGGAGCAAAATGGGCAGACTGACGAGGTCCACTGATGAGGGAGCAGCGGGTGGGTCAGGAGAGGTCTGCTGTGCCATGTGGGTCACCTCTGGGGCAGGGATCATAGGCATGCTGAAGTGGCTTTAGCTTCTTAGTGCTGTGCTTTAACCTGCTGTGCTACCAGGGAGGGTCCTATTTTTATTTTTTAATTTATGTTTTTATTTGTTTGCTTTTTACTGAGCAAAATGGAAATGGCATGAGGGGATTATATTATAAAGTCTAGTAGTAACTAGAATTAAGATATACTAAATTGTTTTCTTATGAACAAAAGTTTGCTTATTAAAAATAAAGAAATTATAAAAGTTTACCTGTAATAGGGCAGGAAAACTGGAGTTTTGGTGGTAGACGAGAGAAGTGTGTGTGCACATAAGGTGTGAAGCTTTACCCCAATATCAGAAAGTAAACTACTGGTAAATCAATAAAATTTTGTTTTCAAACAAGAAAATTCTACATGAGATCTAAGAGTAAACTTTTATTATTTTATTGTGTAAACTGTTGTCATTATATGTAACCATGCTCAAAGAATATGTAGTTATCTAATTATGATATTTTAAAGTTCTGAATAGTTTGTCTGAAAGAATAGTATTAGAAATGGGACATATTCTACTGAGCTCTCAAGAAAAAGAAAATTATAGTTTGAGATCAAATTTGTAAAGGTTGGGGCCCTGCCTGGTGGCGCAGTTGGTTAAAGCATAGCACTAGGAAGCGAAGCCACTTCCACATGCGTTGGATCCCCGCCTGCCCGGGAGGTGATCCCACATGGTGGGGCAGACCTCTCCTGACCCGCCCACTGCTCCCCTCAGCAGTGTACTTCACAATCTGCCTGTTCTGCTCCCCACTCTGTCTCTGGTGAATCCTCTCACCACCCCTGCACCTCTGGCCTATACCCCTGTTCTGTATGCATAAATAAATAAATCTTTAAAAAAAAAATAAAAGTTTAAGGCCTCATGTTTATAAAAAATAAAGGTGGTCTCAAAATAGGACTTAGTTTTATGCATTATATGCTGTATTTCATCTATTTCTACATTTATCCCAGAAAAAAATAACTTAATGTCTATTTTTAGCCTTTTTAATGGTGCCTGTTATTCACAAACCTTAAAGACTCAGCGCATTCTATTTGGTTTTATTACTCAGTGGCGTCTTTCAGTCTGTTTTAAGACCATGGGAGTGATCAAAGGAAGCACATGCTTTATATGCTCTAGCTCGGCTTATTAACCAAGCTAAATGTAAATAAGCTAGCTCAGCAGAGTCCCAACCTGGCCTTTTTTAAACGATTTTCACATTCTTATGCTCAAGTTGACCGACAATTTCTATATGACCTTGACATCAGAATATCATGGCTATCAAGTCAAAAAAAAAAAAAAAAAAGCTTCAATGTCAAATAGCTGCTAAAACCAAATAATTAATGAAGCTCTAAATCTCACCAAAGAAATATGACCTTAACTAGAAAATTACTTAGATAAATTTCTATAGCATGCTGTTTATATACGTTTACATTTGAATTCAAGAACTGGGGTGCAGGTCAGAGGTGCAGGGAGTGAGAGGATTCACCAGAGAGAGTGGGGAGCAGAACAGGTGGACCAACTGAAATACATTGCTGAGAAGTGCAGTGGAGGACACAGGAGAGGTGTGCTGTGCCAACTGGGTCAGCTCCCTACTAGAGATGGAACTGGTGCTGTAGTGGTTGAGGATAGCTTCATAGTGCTGTGTTTTAACCTATTGTGCTACCAGGGACAATAGCTTATTGCTTTTACATTTTGGTATGAATAAAAATTTGTCCTTAATTTTTCTAAAAGAAACAAAAAAGTATCTTACATTCTTACATGCTTTGCCAGCATCAATAGAATCACTAAAAAATGCATATAGTTTTATTGAAATTATTTTTATACTTAAGTATAAACTTTAAAAAATATTTGATGCATGTAATTTTCATGGATAATTGGTCGGTTGTGTGATAAAAATGGAAGAACATTTTTCTAAAGAAGTAGAAGCAGTGAAGTGTCTTTCAGGATCGCATAGACCAGTAGATAGTAAAATATACTGTCTGCTGGTTCCTAGCAATGGCACATCCTAGAGGAAGTTGTTAGCTCACAATATGGAATGGCAGGATGCATGTTGCACTTTGTACTTGGACAGGAAGACCTCAGCTGTTCAGCAGAATGTATCTGTGGGAGAGCACTATTGTACATTATAGTAACTCGAAATCTTTAAGACTTGGCATGATATAACTTCTAAGCACACTGCAATTGTAAGCTAACACACTGAAAACACTGTCTTCCTCAGGTAAAATCAAAGGCAATCAGATGGTTAGGAGAGCATGAGACATACATTCATATTAAGGATCAGCCACAAGGGAAAACATGTCTTTTGAAATTTTATTTCTATTCAAGATAAAGGTTTATAATCAGTAATGCAGTTTAAAGAGGAATCAGAAATTACAAGAGGACTATACCATCTGTCTATTATTAAAGTGTGACAGATAATATATTTCCTGGAAATAGTTTTTTTAGAGAAGGATTATTTGATTTTATGGCAGTGCTATGCTCATGTCTAAAGACTGTATGTGTATGATAGCAATTCACTATACTTGACTTTTGACCAAAATACATCCATTAAAAATTTTGCCACTTAGTGCTCAATTCTTTAGTATCTAAAAGTACTATTAAGAGACACCAGAGTGTATTGATAGAAATTCCTGCCTTCTCTCACTTCACAGATGGAGTACGAAAACATCTTCACAAAGTGTCCTGCAGGCATAACACAGCTTTGCCTCTTTTTGGTTTGGCTCACCACACAGCTATTTTTGGCCAGAAAAGGATGATGCCTTTCTGGGCTACAGTGGCACTTATTTAACATGACATAAGCAGTGATAGCAAACTCTCTTCAGTGAAGAGAGACTGAAACAATAAAATCTTGGCATCATTTCACAGAAAATGAAAAAAAAAAAAAA
>NW_004567117.1:17786252-17833541 GCF_000260355.1 Condylura cristata | reverse complement strand
TTTTTTTTCTTGTGAATGTTTGTTACAGGTAATTTGTTTAAAAGACTAATTTTGTCTTACTGTATTGCTTGGCTATATCATTAATGATCAGTTGACTATATTTATATGGATCTTTTCTGGGCTCTCTGTTCTGTTCTGTTCATCTATTTATCTAGTCTTTCATCAGCATTGCACTGGATTGCTTGCTGCAGTGATACAGTAGATCTTAAAGTCAAGTAGTGTCTGTCCTACTACTTTTCTTTCCTTCAATACTAGGTTGAATATTCTGGGTTTTTGCCATTTCAAACAGACTTTAGTTCAGTTTGTTAATATAGACATAATAACTTGCTGGGATTTTGATATGCATTTTATTGAGTCTGTAGATCAATTTAGAAATAAGTGACATCTTGATAATATTGATTCTTACTCTCCTGTATATGAAATATATCTCTATTCATTTATTTCTTCCTT
Source organism: Condylura cristata (assembly GCF_000260355.1). Taxonomy (NCBI): domain Eukaryota; kingdom Metazoa; phylum Chordata; class Mammalia; order Eulipotyphla; family Talpidae; genus Condylura; species Condylura cristata. The sequence goes on along the minus strand of NW_004567117.1, from coordinate 17,833,091 downwards.
GATTTCATTCATTGGAACTTTAGTTTTCCTCCCATACATATTGCATATATTTTCTAAGACGTATAGTTAGTATCTTGTATTTGGACAGTTAACCCAAATTTTATTTTGCTTAAAATTTCAAACCCCAATTGTTCATCATCGCTCTATAGGAAATCAATGACTTTTCTATGTTAATCTGGTATCCTGAAATCTAACTATAATCTTACTCAATCTTTCAAATTTTCAACATAGAAAATCTCATTACCTGAGAACAAAGACAATTTCATATATCCTTTTTTAATTGTATAACATTTATTTACCTGTTTTGTTTTATATGTTTATCCAGAACTTCAGTTTAATGTTGAAAATCACTGGTGAGAGACCTAATTTTGTCCCCGATCTTGGAAAAATTTTAAGTTTCTTTCCCTTAAGTATGTTGATTGCTGTAAGTGTAAATATATTTTACAATGTTAAGGAAGTTCTGTTCTGTTTTTCAGTTTGCTCAATATATTAAGCACGAATGGGTTGTTATATTTTGTCAAGTGCCATTCATGCATCTATTGATCTAATTTTGTGAATTTTCTTTTTTTTAAATTGAGGTAACACTGGCTTACAAAACTGCATATGATTCAGAAGCATAGGCCCATAACACTTCAGATGTGTTTTAGCACAACAAATACATTGTTAAGGCACCCATATTCCTCTGCCATCTCCTGGCCATATAATTATATTAGTTGATTTTCAAATGTCAAGTTAGTCTTGCGTTCCTGGCATAAATCATCTTGACTATATTTTTATAAATATATATGCACATACATAAACTCATACAATGTAACAGAAACAATTGCAGGTATTTACTCAAATCATAGATTAGATTATGCTAAATAAAAGCTAATAGAAGTAAACAAGTAATAGGTGGAGAAAATAGGAAACAAGCTATTGATAAAGTAGAATGAAAGAATTTGTGGAAATAAGATACATAAGAACAGCAAATCACAATTGGCATTGCATAGTGAATTAAATATATAAACATATATCTATATTCTGATACAACTACTACAGAATATTAAAAATAAAGTGAAATTCACTGAGTTGCATATATATGTGTATATGTTTTAAATAAAATAGTATATATACTATTTATATAGACTATATAGACTATATACATATATATATACTATTTTTTTAAATATTAGATGATAATAATTTTCCTCTATTAAGATAAGGCATTTTCATCTGATCTTTCAAAAATAATTTATTTCTGGCATGTTTCATTATTCTTTTTAATTTTCTCTGTCATATTCCAGAAAACGAGGTTTTTCCACAGTGCTTCAATTTATAGGTTTTGTAATGAGCATACGTTTTCTGATAGTTTAAAAAGTACCAGAGAAAGTATTAGCTCAAAGTTCTACTTAAAGGTTTTTTTAAATCAAAATATTACTTTCATGATTCCTTGCAGGTTTGATTTGGTGAATTCTTGTTTTAGAGCTCATTTTTTCCCCCCAGATTCTTTCCATTCATAAAATTTTTCTCCATATTAAAAAAAATTCTGGCCCTCCCTGGTAGCACAGCGGGTTAAAGCACAGCACTAAGAAGCTTAAGCCACTTCTGCATGAGTTCGATTCCTGCCTGCCCCACAGGAGATCCACATGGAGTGGCAGACCTCTCCTGACCTGCCTGCTGCACCTTCAGCAATGTACTTCTTCGATCTGTTTGTTCTGCTCCCTACTGTGTCTCTGGTGAATCCTCTCACCCTCCACATCTCTGGCCTGTATCCCAGTTCTGTATGAATAAATAAATAAATCTTTTTAAAAAAAATTCTATGTTACTTACTGGATTGCTATTTAAAGGTTTAGTAATAGAAAATGTTAAGGTTTAGTAAAATTAATTCAGTAATATATTTATAAATGCCTTTCATATTCCTTATATTTATATATTTTCTTACAGTTGTAATTCCTTCAATGTTAAGTAATTTAACAATCTGTGGATTAGCCTTCCCATATTTCCTTATATTCATTTAATTTTTCATTTACATGAATTCTCTATTTTTTAATAAGTTAAAGAAGATTGTTATCAAATATATCCATACATATCCTAAATGATAGGACTTATCATTTTTGTGCATAATTCAAATATAAACTAAGTATGTATATGGAGTGTAGATACACATAGATCCTCTCTATTCATGGAGTTACTCAGCAGATAACTTTTTGATACTAATTAAGTTTGAACCACAGACGAAGGTGTTTCTTTTTATGTGTGTATGTAAGTATGTATGTATGCATGCATACAGAACCAGTACAGGCCCCAGAGGTTCAGGGGCAGTGAGAGGATTCACCAGAGTCAGAGTGGGGAGCAGAACATGCAGATCAACGAAGTACACTGCTGAGGGGAGCAGCGGGCCAGACAGAAAAAGTGTGCTGCCCCATGTGGGTCATCTGCCAGGCAGGAATGGAACATTTCTTTCAGTATTAATATTCGGGAATGGAACATTTCTTTCAGTATTAATATTTAGGATATAAAATAAGGAATGGGTACTGAAAGTGAGTATGGCTTATTTGGTAAATATTACATATTATAAATATTTTAATGTAATATTTTATTTCTATTTCTACAGTATCTTCAAGGCAAGTCAGGTCTGTGCACTCTACATTTCCTATTCAATCATTTTTCATTTGATCCATCTTATTACATCTATTTCATTCTTATGAAACAAATTCTTGGTTTTACCCCTTACTAATCAATGTAAGCGCACACTTCTTGTCCATTCAAGGTTCCTTACTTTACCCCATAAAGACATCTATAACAAATCAGAAATATAAAGTATCATTAAAACAAATATATGAAATTCTCCTGTGTACAACCCACAGGAGTCACAATACTGAAAATAACTGACTCATGGGCCAAGCTATTAAATTTTCAATACATGATCAGGTTTCTTCAATCCTCCTCCCCCATTTTTTTTTTTTTTAATTCCAAAATGTTTGGCACTGCAAGCTAGCAGCAGCCACTTCTGTCCCAGTTCGATTCCTGCCTGCCGGGAGGTGCTCCACGTGGGGCAACACACCTTTTCTGACTGGCTCACTGCTCCCCTCAGCAGAATATCCTTGTGCTAAGTGGGTTTTGTGGTTAGGTTATGGTGTCTTTAAAATTACAGAAAATTGATGCTGTAATATCATTGAGACCATATTTCAATCCAATGAAGGTCTTATTCTAAAATTGAAGAATAATGTTTCACTCAATAAAATTTATCTATCTTGCTCTTTACTTTGTAAATAAATCAAACAGTACTAAATAAGCACACTATTTCTCCTTTCTAACCAACTATTTAATGCTTTAGTCTTTACTCTTTTTAATTAATCTATAAATTTAAGGATAATATTTAAAGAACAGTTTGTGTGTGTGTGTGTGTGTGTGTGTGTGTTAACTCATTGGATTTTAAATCATGTATTTGTATCAAAATTTTAATATCTTAGTGTATTGAAAATAAATGGTATGGCTTTAAAATGTCACACACAACACAGTAATATTCAATAACTTCTATCAGTGGAAGTTAATATTACCTGTTCATGAATAATTGTATTTCCTTTCAAAGAATAAAAAACACAAGGCACCATCAATAAATGTTCCTAAATCACATTCATTTAAAAAATGATGATAAAAAGCATGCTGCCCCATAGTCCACAACTCCCTCAATTTCTTGCCCTGAATTTAAATTTTTTGGCAAGAAAAATCTTAGTCAATTTATTCATAGTAATTAGCCTTTGAATTCACATCTTGAAAATCTAGTTTGATAAAAATACCAGTGATTGTCAAATTGGCCACAAATCTGATCCAGGTTAACTCAGAGCTAGAATCATTAGCAATTCTTAATTTATTGAAAACCATAAAGCCTCTCAAAAGAATATCATTTTTGAAATAACACTGTGACATTATGACTTGTTAGTTTAAAATAACTTCCCAAATAAATATTTGTGAATAGCAGCTGATTGCTGTACCGAATGCTGCAGAAAGATGCCTTCCACCTTTCGTGTCTTATTTGCAGATCAAACCTTCCCTGAAACTGTAACATTTTAATAAATAGCACCCTCCATCCACAATTTTTCTCTTACATAGAAATTTTAATGAATTCATCCTTTCTGACATTTGCATTTGTCTTTAAATGCCACAAGATAACAGGGTTTTAATCATTCTAAATAGCTTTTTAATTATACACCTAATTACTTTTGCAGAAGGTTAAGCTCCACAAACAGGAATAAAACTGTTTGCTTGCACTTTGTGTGAAGAACGATGTTAGGCTCCTGATACAGGTATTTGGCAAATTTATTTGGTCAGTTCTATCTGACTTTTTAGTCTGAGATATATGAGTTTAGTTTTAAGAGATTTTGACATTAGACAGTGTGATTCAAGTAATGCTATTTTAATTAATTACAGAATCAGAGAACAAGCAGGAGATAGTCTGTGCAAGAAATGGCAGATTATTTACTGCTAGTTTTGCTTCCAGGGTTGTACCAGAAGTGTGAATATTTCAGTCTCCAGGAAACTCAGTTGTTGTCTAAAGTGTTCAAGAAGGAATTTGCTGTTATAAAGTTCTTGAGACAAAAGAGGATTTCTATTTTGGTACTGTGTTCCGAGTGAGGGCTCAGCTAATGATTTGTGGGGGACAAAAGTAATTCTAGTAAATTATTTCTTATATGGATGTTGCTAAAGATTTAATTTTCTACACTGCTTCCTATTGCTAGGCTCAAATCAGTTATTTCTGAGTGTACAGTGTCAGATAACTAATTGGTTTATTCGGCCCTCCCTGGTGGCGCAGCGGGTTAAAGCACTACACTAAGAAGCTTAAGCCACTTCCTCATGAGTTCGATTCCCGCCTGCCCCGGAGGTGACCACATGGTGAGGCAGACCTCTCAGGACCCGCCCACTGCTCCCCTCAGCAGTGTACTTCCTTGATCTGCCTGTTATGCTCCCCACTGTGTCTCTGGTGAAGCCTCTCACCCTCCACATCTCTGGCCTGTACCCCAGTTCAGTATGAATAAATCTTAAAAAAAAAAAAAAAAACCTTGACTAAAAAATAATAATAATTGGTTTATTCAGTTGTGTTATTATCTCATTTAAACTTAAAAATGAGACTCAAATAGGGTTTTTGGGTTTTATATTCTTTTTTATAAAAAAAAGTAGGATTGTTTATAAATACCAACATAGTTTAGATAAAAGTGGTCAAATTTCTAGACAACTTAATTTGATTGTTAAAATCACTATGGATATAGTGATATATCCAATATATTTATTATAACACCAGCAGATTAAAAACAATATGCTGAAGCCAAGATTCACTAAAAAAAAAGAGCTCTTTAATTGGGCAACTATGTGTTGACAGAATATCTGTTTGACCAATGGAACTTATTATATATTCACATTTAATACATGATGACAGATACAATCCATGACCTGTGAGGAACTTCTGGTTATAGCAGATGCTCCCCCTGACATCTAATTATGGCCTTTTCAAAGTTGGAGAAAATGAAATTTCCATTGCTGGGGATCACAATTCACAAGAGGAAAATGAAACAATTGAAAATGGAATTAACTCCACAATGTTAATAAACACTTACTCTCTTGGTGAATTGCTTTCCCCCATCCCCACCCCCCACCCCCAGTTGTAAGATTGTTTGCATGCCTTTTGTTATAATACTCAGTTCTACTTCGGTTAATAGCATTTTATTGAGGGCCCACTGTACATCCAATTCTGTGTGATGTGCCTAGGCTACATAGTAAGTACTGTTTCTGCACAGACTTTCGTCGTTTGTTGTGCAGAAAAATTAATTATGAGGTACCAAGTGATTATGGCAGACTGTATCTAGAAACAAAGAATGTGGACATGGTCCAAAATGGGATTCAGGAAAGGCTTCTTAGAAGAGCTTTTTTTAAGAGTCTCTCAAGGCAATTAGAAATCATTTTACTAAATTTGGTCAGTGTGGTTGGAAACAGAGGAAGATTTAGGGTAAAAAAAGATGTAAAGCTCAAGCCATCAGTGTGGTATAAAATTGACACACAGTTATATGGGGCATGGTACGATTTAGGAGGCAGGTAGAGGACCCTTATGAACTTATATAAAAAAGTAAGGTGTAGTTAGATGAGTGAGGTTTCTAGGTCGTGCCAAAGATTACTTGCTTTTTTTTTTTTCTTTTTTTTGTAGTGATGGAGAGACACTGAACTGAAGAATTGAAGAATAGACAATAAAGACATTTTTGTTTTTGATATATTTACCTAGTGGAATCTTTGGGGTGTGTCCATTTATTAATAAGGCTAGGACATTCAATTCTTACTTAGTATTAGTTATTAGTTGTGTGACATAGAGTGAGAGGTGAGATATTTGACTTCTCAAGTGATGCTCTTTATTTATCCGTCAAATGATAAGGGAGGCTAATAGCAACAACAATTACACTTCCTGCCTAAAGTTGTCCATATGGATTAAATGCTGTAATCCTTGTGAAGGACTGGTACATGGTAACATTAATAACAATTGCACTAATATCATTGCTTATTTGCATAATGTTTGACTTGGTATTCATTAATTTGAAAAAAATATTCTTTTAAGTAGAGGAAATTTTCATTACTATTTGAAAAAGTAGGGTTAATTTCACATGGATTATAACAAATAAACCCAGGTGTATTAGGATTTAATGTGAACGTAAAACAAAACACCTCCTCTAAACTTATCAGAAAATAATGTATTAGAAATAACCTTATGCCCTTTAATGGTGGGCAAATAAAATTAATGAATAAGTCACAGGAAGGGAATCTCATTTATAAGGGTACAAAGTGATGCTTAATTTCTTTTTTTTTTTTAAGGTTTATTTCTTTATTCACACAAGAACTGGGATACAAGTCAGAGGTGCAGGGAGGGGTGAGAAGATTTACCAGAGACAGAGTGGGGAGCAGAACAGGAAGATGGAATGAAATAAACTGCTGAGGGGAATGGTGGGTGCGGCAGAAGAGATCTGCTGTGCCATGTGGGTCACTTCCCTGGCAGGGTTTGGGACTTGTGCTGCAATGGCTGTGGATAGCTTCATAGTGCTGTGCTTTAAACAACTGTGCCACCAGGGAGAGCCTGATTTTTTTTTTTTTTTTTAAGATTTATTTATTTTTTCAAACAGAACTGGGATACAGGCCAGAGATGGGGAGGGTAAGAGGATTCACCAGAGACAGAACGGGGAGCAGAACAGGCAGATCAAGGAAGTACACTGCTGAGGGGAGCAGCAGGCGGGTCAGGAGAGGTCTGCCATACCATATGGATCTCCTCCATGGCAGGCAGGGATAGAACTCATGCGGAAGTGGCTTAAACTTCTTAGTGCTGTGCTTTAACCCGCTGTGCCACCAGGGAGGGCCTGATTTTTTCATAAAAATTAAGCTAAACAAAAATATACTACTTTTGTTTACCAGATTGGAAAAAATGACATTAAATAGGATGATAATGGAAGATACCATAAAATTATATGCTATTTGTGGGGAAAATAATTTTCAGATAAATAAATGCATTTTTATCAAATTTATGGTGCTAATGTTTTATCATCCATAAATTAATCTTATAAGTACACACCCAGAGAAACTAGAGTAAAAATATACAAAAATGACGTACATGAAAATCCGTTACTGTGAAATTTGTCATAGCAAAGTAATGAAAATCACCTCAATGACAATTTTAAAAACTGAATAAAATATGTAGCATGAAAACTATGTAATACCATCATGTTATTTATTAGATGATCTTTCCAGGAGTGAAGCAAGGAACTTTCTCTTTCTTATTCTTGATAGTAATTCCCCAAATATAATTATGTAACTACCATAATATGAAGAAGAAAATATATTGGTTTTGAATGCCGAGTATAGAAGAGATTTCTTCAGCATTGACACATGACTGTGTTGTTATATTCCAATCGGATTCATATGTATGTATTTAAAAACCACTTCATGAGGAAATATTTAAGAGAAAGTCAATAATTGAACATTTGGACTTTAGGCTTATTTGGGATGAAGTATTTTATAAAAGGAAAGAGTAACCAATTTGACTGCCATACTGAATTGGCAGCATGTAAAATGAAGGCATTATTTTTTACATTGCATATTTCAGGATAAATTAAATTAATTATTCCAACTCAATTTTATAATGCTTTCTCCTTTTTTATAGTGAAATATATCACATTTATTTTTCAGATGCAATTTTATCAAGACTAGCTCATCAACTGAAATTTAAACTCATTTTAATCTTAATTAATTATATTCAGTTACCAGAAATAAGGCTTTAAATTCCCAACTACATGACAGATGTTTTATATATATTTTTTTTTAAAGTATGGATTGATAGCCTGATAATGTCTTCAGTATCACTTGTGGCTACTTTTAATGGATATTTAAAAATAAAACAACAATTTCTGTTTATGTTTGCTTACTTGAGGGAAAGCACTTATAATTTAAAAATATGCATAAAACTGTGAAGTGTGGTTCTAAGCATATTGCCATACTTAGAAAAAAGACTAGCTTTTCCTCAAGCTGACTCCAAAACAAATTAAATTGTGAAAACTTATATTCAGATTGATAGTTTGAAATTTGTGATATTTTATTTGAAAAAATACAAATTTAGTTTTGTTAAACATTTGAGCTAAAGCAATGGAAAATGTAGTAAATTTAAATTAGACAAAATAATCTTTATATTTTCTTTCTACTTCATTTTTTACTTTTTGAGTGTATTAACGTTGGTAATTTTCTCTACCATACAAATAAAACATTTCTTTAATATTTTTGATAGTCATTTACTCACATAGATCTGGAAATTTATTGCACAACTCTGCCTTTATGAAATAGCATTTTAAATCTAGCATCATGTAGTTTATCAGAATATTTTCAAATCAGATATTTCATGATGAGTAGTCTTTAAAAATGGATTTGTAGAAGCTATATCAGAGAAGTAAGGTTTAGTGTCACATATCTTGGTTAATTTTTTTTTTTAAGATTTATTTATGCATACATACATAGCTGGGGTAAAGGCCAGAGGAGCAGGAGTCATGAGAGGATTCACCAAAGACAGAAAGGGGAGCAGAAAAGGCAGATTGATGAAGTAAAGTGCTGAGGGGAGCAGTGGGCGAGACAGGAGAGGTCTGCTGTGCCATGTGGATCACCTAGAGCTGGGATCCAACTAACACTGAAGAGGCTGCAGCTAGCTTGCAGTGCTACACTTTAACCTGTTAAGCCCCTAGGGAGGGCCTCTTGGTTAAATTGTTGTATAGAAATTTTTTCCATTCTACAATAGATTACATGTAAAAGCAAGGCACCAGGGATAAAAGCATGAAACATATAACAATTACGCATGGAAAAAAAGGAATAACTCATGGGAAGTGTAAAGAGATCATTCTAAGTTTAATCTTCCTAATACGTCATATGAGTGAGGGCTTCAATTTATTTTTCTCTTAGGAGTAAACTGCTGTTCAAATATACTAGAAAAAGCTGCTATGTCTGGAATGCATGCATACATTACTATGTAAAGTATTGATGAAGATGTATTCCTACTTCATGATAAATATAACATTGAAACCTGCAATTAAAAATGCCTTAATTCATTTAGATGTAATTTCCTTAAATATATTTACCACCTGACTTAGATTACAAAGAGAAAAATTTAACCCCAAAAGAGAATGTGAGAAAACTAGATACTGCAAAAGCCTTCATTTATGGATTTCTGTTGATATTTCTACATTATTATTTGACATTTATATAATATTATATTGTTCTACCAGCTTAAATCTATCAGATTTTCTTCATTAGTGGTAAGAAGTCTAAACATAACTGATTTTTTGGATACATATGCAATAAACTATGTGTAAACTGTCATATATTCTTTGATAAACATAAAACTTTTAATATTTAAAATCTTCATATTGCTCATATAAAATTCTTATAACAATCCTGAGGAACTAACAATAGAAGGCTAATAATATATGCTGCTCAATAAGTATTTCATTATGTAGTAGCTACGTTCTGAAAAAAGAAAGGTTTTATTACTTATAAAATTGTTTTTAATTTGCCTGACTTTCAATTTTAAATTAATTTAATAAATATGTGCTGGATATAAAATGTATTTGTTTTCAAATATTAACATTGATTTTTTTTCAATATATAGAAGAATTATCTAAGGACATTAAATTATTTCCTCCCTGTTTTGGTTTTATCACTTTAGTCTCAGGAAAGAAAGACTTTTTTTAAAAAAAGATTCATTTATTCATTCATTCATTCATCTATTTATTTATTCATTCATTCATTCATTCATTCATTCATTTATTTATTTATTTATTTATTTATGTATGTATGTATGCAGAACTGGAGGACATGCTAGAGGCGCAAGGGCAGTGAGAGGATTCACCGGAGACAGAGTAGGGAGCAGAATAGGCCCACTGATGAAGTACACTGCTGAGGGGAACAGTGGGAGATACAGGAGAGGTCTGCCATGCCATGTGGGTCACCCTCCCTCACAGGGTATAGACTTCACTCAGAATAGGCTGACATTAGTTTGGGCAGTGCTGGGCTTTAACCAGTGGCACCATCAGGGAGGGCCCAACAAGATGATTTAACTGAAATTTACAAATGAATTTTCAATAAGCAAATGAAAAAAATATATATATATATTAACATCAGTTAGACCAGGTTCATATTCTAAAACAATTTTCCAGTACAATGGCCTTATTAGAATACTTAAGAAATAAACCAGTTCTTATGCACCTCATGGATACTATCAGGATACAACTGTTATCCCAGGAAGCATTTCTTATGTGGAAATAAATTATGCAATTTTATTTTTACATTACGAGGCAACTTAGTATAAAGCACATTTGAAAGCTAAATAATTTTCAATTATCTCTTTAAAGCATGGGTGTTCATCCCATCTATGGAAAATCATCAAAGCTTTGTTTCTCAAGCTGTTCACAAACCATTTGCAGAAACATAACAATGATTTTAATTTAAAGATAGTCTCGTACTACAGAGATCCAATGGATAAAAATCTCCATGTGCAGAACTATAAAATCATTAATTAAATAGCCTGAGATGTGATCCAAGAACTACTGTTTCAAAAGGCCTATGCCTTAATGGTATATTATTTTCCTCAGAAAAAGAGAAACATTAAGTCATTTTTAAATATTCTTGTTTAGTGTTTCTTTATTTTATTTATTTTCTTTATGATTATCAGAACTGGGGGTATAAGCCAGAGTTACAGGGGGTGAGAAGATTCACCAGACACAGAGTGGGGAGCAGACCAGACAGATGTACTGAGATATCCTGCTAAGGGAAGCAGCAAGCAAGACAGGAAAGGTCTGCTACACCATATGGGTCACCTCCCTGGCCTGGGATAGAAGTCATGCTTCAGTGTCTGGTAATAGCTTGATAAAGCTGAGATTTTAACCCCTGTGCCACCAGGGAGTTTTGGTGTTTCTTATGAAAAATCTGTACTGATGCAAGTCATTTTTCATTTCTGGGACTAAGACTTATGTTATTTTTTTATGTTATTGATATAACATTAATCTACAAACTCTGTGATTTAGAGTTACAGGATCACACTCCTTGAGAAGTATGTTTCACACTAGCTACCACCAGATACCTATAGCCCTCTCTACAGTCCATCAAGTCACCTTTACACATGTGTGGTCTGTGTCAGCGTCAAACATGTTTTTTAAAGCAGGAAAAGCCAGATTCATCAAGAAAATTCAGTGGTGACTGAGTTTCTCACGTCATTTCATTTGGAAGCATCTAGTCTGCTACACTCTAGTTTTAAGAATAGACTTCCGGTCAGAAACAACTAACCGGATAAACACAGCATCTGGGAGGAAAGTAAGAGAATGCTACATGGTGGATACATGGTGGATATTTTTGTTTGGTTAACAGCTTTTGTGTTTTTATATGATCAGTATTTTTCTATGGCCAGAACCATCTAATCAAATCAACCAATACATCCTGTTGATTTTTGTTTCTCATATTCTAAAACACTGTCAAGCTTTATGACACTTCAGTTAAAAAAAAAAAAATGACATGTGCCAATATTGATTAATTATATTTATCCATTAACTGATTTTATAACCTGGTCACAACAATACAAAATGAAGAGACTATCTCTCATTCCCTGGAGAAATGCTGTTATGGAAAGCAGTAAATCCAAACTAATAAGTCACTTGCATGGGTGCTTATATAGTCATGCCTACCTTGCAAATTCTTATGCCACCAATGATTTGTGAACAAGAGAAATTAACAAAGAGGATATTATAGCAATTTATGTATTTTCTTTAATTTACCACACATAATGAATAGTAAAAAGAGCATTAATTGAAAATGTAATTTTGTTGAAGGTGTCTTCTGAAGATTTTATTAGATTCTAATTTTTTCAATCTATCAAAAATGGCAAGAAAATTTCTCTACTTAGTATATTTGTTAACTGGAAATCAGAATATGTTAAAGAATGAGAGTGATAGTAGTGATTATTTTGCTATAATTATTATTTTACAACTTAGAAATATGAGCTACAAGAAGAGTAAGTTTTTTTTTTTTTTTTTTTTTTTTTTTTATCTAAGGTCACACAGATTCACAAAGTCAGTGACAGCAAAGTAGAAAAACTTTTGGTCTACTCTTTTCTGGTGGTCTATCGAATGTACTGTGCTATTTTTTTGTTTGTTTGTTTTCCAGCATTTAGAACAGTACAAATATAGTTACAGGTTGTATTTTAAGGAAATTCTGTGTAATAGAAAGCCAGTCTGAAGTTTTGCAGAACTTTAACTGAGAGTATAAAAGAATCTTGGCATGTTGGTTACTTAGGACAGAAAACTAGATATACATATGCACTTACTGCACCAAATAAAGTATTAACAACACAAAAATAGCACAGCATATATTTAAGAAGTTTATAAGTTGAACATTGACAGTGTCAAAATGCTTATTTCTTTCATCAGAGTAACCTATAGTTTGATATAAACAATAAATCCTATTTCCAGTTCAACACTATTGATGGCATTCATTTTTTTCCCCATGTCAATGAAAAAGCTACTTCAGCACACCAATGAAAAAATTGTTACCTCATCTGTATATAATTATTTGGTGAAATAATTAGTATTTTTATAACAGTTATTGTCAGCAATATGCCTCTATTTTTAACTGTGTGTGTGTGTGTGTATATAATTTTAAAAAGGTATACAAAAAGATGAACTCCAATAGTAAATTAGATAAATATTATGACATATCTCATTCTTGTTATATTTTGTGAAAATGTCTAAATCTTGAGTAACAAACACCTAGTCAATTATTCATATTGCTTTCTTGAAGATACTCAAAGTTGAAAATAAAAGGAGAAACTAGCTGAATGATCTTTTTTTAATTAGTTTTTTTTTAATGCTCCAAATTGTAATATATAACCTTGAAAAAATGGGACATTTCATTTCATTAATTTTTTTTTCCCCTTATGATACTTTTGCTAGCTGGGAACTCAGGGAAGCCATTAAAGTCCAGGTTGAGGAAGAGCAGCTGCTTTATAAATAGGTAGACTACTGCTGGTAGCTCCAGGTGGTTCAGTTCCACAGTTTTCTGTTTGTTTTTTGTTTTTAACATTTATTTATTGGTGCATACAGAACTGGGGTACAGAGCAGAGGTGCAGGGGTGATGAGAGGATTCACCAGGGACAGAGTGGGGAGCAGAACAGGCTGACTTCGACTGACGAAGTTCACTGCAGAGGGAGGAATAGCGGGTAGGTCAGAAGCCACGTGGGTCACCTCCAGGGCTGGATGGAACTCATGCTGAAATGGCTTTAGTTTCTTAGTGCTGCGCTTTAACCTGTTGGGCCACCAGGGAAGACCATTTTTATTTTATTTTATTATTTTTTAAAAGATATGCTTATTTATGCATACAAGAACTGGGAACAGTCCAGAGGAGGGGGGCATGAAAGATTCCATAAGAGATAGAGTGGGGAGTAGAAAAGGAAGATCAACTAAAATACTCGGTTGAGGGGGGCCAGTGGGTGGGACAGTCCATGTGCCCTGGCCGGGGATCGAACTGCTGCAGTGGATGCCGATAGAATTATAGTGCTCCCTTGTGCGACCAGGGAGGCCCCGAAAATGGGACATTTAAAAAAAAACATTTACATTATTATTTTTACAGCTACTGACATGAAATTCAGATGTTTCCCAGAAGGAAAAAGAATAGTATTACATAAAAGAATAGATGAAACTGTATATGCTCTGTTATCAGAAACATACATCTTATGAGTCCCTGGAAATCAGCCAATTCTCAAAACATTTCTGGTGATGAATAAATATTAATGGTTAGCTGTCTTAACAGCTCAAATTTAAGAGTTCTGAAAATGTTTTTTAAAAGAATGTTTCTGTTAAGAGTGGACAGGAGTTTCAGGGTGAGCATATACATGCTATTAACTGTATGGCTTAAAACACTACTTTGAGTCTACTAGCTCTTGAAACATGATGTCAAGTCATCAAAAATCAGGTTTTAAACACCCATCATTGTATCCATTGTACTCAGGTAACGTGCCATAATAAAATAAATAAATAAATAAATAAAAATTAAAAAAAAAAAACTAATCTTAGAAGGAACTAGAAAAATAGAACCAATATATATTAAATGGTTACAAAAACAGTATTAATTATGCATTCCATCTGAAATGAAGTTGAAAGACAAAAATGCAATCAACACAAACATGACAAAGAGATTGCCCCAAAGTGTAACTAGAATACTTTGTATAAGGAATATAGAATTTTAATTTTTCACATTATCATAATTTGTGTTATGGATGCATTTTTTGCTCAGAATAAAATTTGCACTTCATTATATAAATGAGTATTATGAGTGGTAATTTGTTCTTATAATTAAATTTACATATATATATATGTATATATATATGTGTGTGTGTGTGTGTGTGTCTGCATTTTAACAGATCTTTACTCTTAAATTTATAGCAGCTTGCTACCAACCTAACTTCACAAAATCTAGTCAAAATTTTCTTGATCAAAATAAGATTCCCTTATGTAAATTCTTTAGAAAAGTTTTGCCTTACAGTTTTAGGTGCATAGTAAATATTTATAGGGAACCACAGAAAACCATTTATAGTAATAGTGAAATTTAAATACTTTTTGGCTATTTTCTTCAGTTATATGAGATAGAAATGCACTTAAATCTAAAAAATCAGCCAATTGTGATTCTGACTTATCTGAATTCAGTTTAATTTCAATTTCATATAAATCTAGTGATGATTGACTCTGATTTCAATCTTAAGTTAGCAAAAATTAATTGAGAATAGATCTGAAAAGAAAATATTTGTTTGATTACATGGCTAGCATATCTAGGACAATTAAAGAAAAAACTGCTTTACTTTTTTTTAATAGAAACATTGTCACTATTTGTCTATAAGGCATGTTGTTGCTCTTTAGTATTGACAGAGTATTGTTCATAATCTTTAATCCAATTTACAATAAATGCAATCAGGTGTCAGTACTTTGAAATGTTATAAAAGTTAGCAGCAGTTAATAACATGATAATGAATTTATACAAAATAGCTTAATTGCGATAAGAAATGTTTTCATTAGGTCATTGCTAAAGAAAATGTTTACATTGGAGAACTGTTTAATTTTCAAATAATTTATATTATAGTCTGGCTTTAATAATTTTTACCCTAGGAAAATAGAGTATTTTTCATTTTAGTAATAAAGCCAAATTGTTATAATTTTAGGATTTTAAAATTTCATATATTGTTTCATTAATTCTCTTAGTTCTACAACATATGGAGGAAGAATAAATATTAATCTTATTTTATAGTTATAAAACTTTATACCTTATCAAATGAAATA
Source organism: Condylura cristata (assembly GCF_000260355.1). Lineage (NCBI taxonomy): Eukaryota > Metazoa > Chordata > Mammalia > Eulipotyphla > Talpidae > Condylura > Condylura cristata. The sequence continues at coordinate 17,817,228 of NW_004567117.1, read as the reverse complement.
TAATCAAGGATGAAGAGCACATTGATAATCTTAAAAGAAACAAGTTTATTTGTATTTTTAGTCTTCTATAACTAAATATTATACAATGTAAGTGGCTGGATACCTGACTGGTTCACTTTATAAGTAGGAATTCAGAGTTTATATTTATTTTCATTTTTTCATTATACATACTTATATAAACAATGCAAGACCTAGTTGTATCTGTAATTTTTTTCAATTTTTCTTTACTAAGATTATGCCCTTCAATGGCCTCTAAATTGATAGAATAAGCAACTAGCACAATTATCAAAAAGTGATTAATGTGTTTGATATTTTCAATATTTATATGCTTTTTCTGAAGAAATTTAAAAGTATTAATAACTAAAATCCTCACTTATGGCTTTATTATAACTATTCTTTTGGATCCAGACACTGTCTTCAAATAGATTGAGATGAGACAAATGATAAGGGCCACAAAGTCATCACAATTTCCTCCTTTAAGATATGATTAAAAGGGCAATTTAGACTGTAATAATTAATGTCAGTGATAATTGCATTACTGTATGACATGCTGAGATATCCTATGTCATTTGATAGCCTTGGATTTGCAAGGCAAACTTCTAAAAGCTGGTTAATTCCTCCCAGACAGTATGTCTACAATTTAGATAGGAATTACCAGATTTATTATTTTGGAGGCAAGAGAGGGTGAACATAATGCATAATTTAGATTTATACTAGGCAGTACTCTGAGGACATTCTCTACATTATTCGGTAAGCAATGCTTACTATGAAAAGCAATGCCTTTTCTATTGATAAAGTTTTGATTAAAATGATATTTTAACTTGCAGGCATTGATTAAATTTATAATAATGTAGGTTCTTCCTTAAGGATTACATTGGTGTGCATGAACAACTAAGTTATACATTCACTTTGGCAAAAGGTAAATACGTGTATTTATTCATTGATTACCTTATTTTGAACATGTAATGTAAGATTTTAAATTAAAAGAAAAGGCATAGTCTGGTGAAGGACACTTACAATTCAAAACTAAATCACAATATTCCATAAAATAATAAATCTTAGGGTTGTGATTATCATGTGACAATGAGAACGAGTATATATAATAATAGAACCTACTTTATGGGTTCATAAAGACTTGTTTAAAAAAGTAATACTTAAAAATAAGAAAGAATGTTATGTAAATAATCAATATATGTTGACTATATAGACATGGTGTGTTATTTAGGGAGAATTTTTATATACCCAAAGGCAATAGGAAAAATTGCATTTTGTAGGAACTTCATGTATGTTTCTACCATAAATTGTTGAAAGATAAATGGAGAGCGATAAGGAGCTAGATCATGAAGGACCCAGTGAATCATATGGAAGAGATTGAATTTTTTCCTCAGGGTAATAGGAATGAGTAAAAATATATATATTATAATTTACACTCAGGGCCCTCCCTGATGGTACAATGGGTTAAAACACAGTACTAGAAAGCTAGCTGCAGCTTCTCAAGCTGGAGTTCTACCCCTAGCCAGGGAGGTGACCCACGTGGCGTGGCAGACCTCTCCTGTCTCCCACTGCCCCCTTCAGCTAAGCTATGTACTTTGTCACTCTGCCTGTTCTATCCCCAACTCTGTCTTTGGTGAATCCTCTCTCACAGCCCCTGGGCCTCTGACCTGTACCCCAGTTCTGTATGCATAAATAAATAAATCTTAACAAATAATTTACAATCAGATGTGTCTCAAAGTATGGAAATTCTGACTGCAGTGTGGAAAATGAATTAGAGTGCAGTGACTTTAGAAATAAAAGGGTACTATTTATGAATTTGTTGCTATGATTCAAAAATGTAATGAATCATAAAACAAGATAGTAAAGGTGTAAATGAGGAAAAGTAAATAGATCTGAAAGATTCGGTGATGATTATCACAAGTTTTAGAAGAAAGGAAAATGTATTAGTCTCCTATTGCTGCTGTAATAAATTACTAGTAACATTGCTGCTTAAAACAACACAGCCCTATGAATTAGAGTCTGACATGAGTCTCCCTGACTAAAAGCAAGGTATTAGTGTGGGACTGTTCACTTTTCTGAAAGGTCTAGGGAAGAATTTCCTTCCATGTCTTTCCAACTTATATAGTTTTAATTCTTTGGCTTTTGTTCTCTTCCTCCTTCTCATAGTAATGTTACATCTTCCTGACTCGGCTTATATAGTCACAGCACCATCTCTTACCACAGGTGAGAAAGATGATTGGGTAAAGATTAAGGTCTAAGGGTACACTGATCCATACAAGTAGTCTATAATAATCATCTCCGCTCAAATTCCACATTTAGCTTCATAATCACAGTCCATTTTGTCAGGTAAATAACATGGTTACAGTTTCTAGATATTAGGACTTGGGCATTGAGGAGCATTATTTTATACACCGCAACAATGACAAATTTCCATATTTACTGATAAGACAATAAGCAAATATGTAATGGTCTCTGTTTTGTTTATTATTCTCAGTAATATTCCTTCAAGCACTAATGCCCTAACAGTACTGTGGATTTTGTAATAGTTTTATTTCTATCAACATCTACATATAGAGAACCCTGTACATGTTTTTACTGAAGTATCATTATTTTATCAACTAGAATGTTAATAAAATAATTATATAATAGAATAATTTCTGACATCTTCTGACTGAATATAATTTGTTAGACACTCATCTCAGTATTGTGCCCAGAATGTTCCATTTTAAGGTTTATAGTAACATTACAAATGAAGTGCTATTATTATCATTATCCCCTTTTCATAAAAAGTTGAAAGTGCTCAGATTTCTAGAATTGAATACAAAAGCATTCTATACTTCAGGTGCCAAAATATTTCTATGCAACATCTAGAGATTAGTAGCTTTGTCTTTTTATCAACTTTATAGCATTTTTTTTTTAATCTCACTCAAATATTTTCTCCTTAGAGTTAAGATTTCACAAAGTCTTTCTGGACTAATAACCTTCTAACACTTATCCATATCTTGTAAAATGAATGATCTCAACTTCCGATCTATATATTTTAGACAGAAGAGTTTTTAAAATATGTGGAAAAAAAAAGTTTTTAAACTCACATCCTTTGTGTTTGGGTCTGCCAGTTATCGTAAACATATCTGAACTCTGCACTTCCCTGGTAGAAAATATTCATCTTTGTCTAATCTGCAACACTTGCATATGTAGACACCTTTTGCCCAAGTATGAGATGTGGCATAGGGAAAAATGCCATTAGATTAAGTATTACACTGATTTTTATTGGCTGAATTTTTTTTTTTTTGTAGCTTCAGAGAAAAAAAAAAGTCAGTTATCTAAAAGCAAATATACCAAGACAATTCTAGTTACCATTTTATTAAGTAGAACATATTCAAAGGAGAATTAATTAAACCATAACAAAAGAATCACGTATCTCCACATGAACTTCTTTAAATAGATTTTATCAAATGGTATCAGATGAATAAAGATGATTACAGGCAGAACATTAATGTGCCAACAAAAAAAATGGCTTAAAGTTGTTTCAGAAATATAATCTACTATACCTGCCTTCATTAGTAAAATAGATTTTGCTATTTTGTGGTATAGAACAGTATCCTAGCAAACCCTTGATATCTACTGTAAATTTGGGGAGAAAGTTTGTGAGAAGGGAGGAAGCACAATGGACTGTGCTGGAGGGCTGTGTGTGCCCTGGGCCTGTTGGCTCCTGAGCTGGCCTGGGAGGCCCCAGGGAGGGAGGATTGTCCCCAGGCAGTGGGCAGAAGCCTGCAGCCTCAGCCTCAGCCTCAACAGAATTGTCTCAATGTCCTCTTTTATTTTAGGTTTTCTAGCAATATACCACAGAGCCTCCCACCTACACGGGTATTCATAAACTGATGAGTGAGGATCTAGGATTTTCCTTAAGGAAAGAGAGCACGTGGGCATTAAATGAAGGGAATCTGAGAATTTGAAGAGCTGGAGTGGTCTAACTCTGTATTGGGTGAACTTCAGCAGATTGTTTCCTACACTTCTTTGGACCTATCTCCTCATCTGTCATGCTAGAAACTTGGCTGAAGTTACTTGAGTTACTTAAAGCTAAAAAAAAAAAAAAAGAAAGAAAATTGCAGTGTCCGACCTTCCCCTGCTTCTCATCCCTGATGTCATCTTGGAATCGATGTTAAGGCATCCAGTATATAAAGATGTTGAGGTCACCTGCTGCTTGTCTGTCAAAGTCCACTCAAAATATTGCACCCCAGTGCCTAGTCTTAGAAAGACCTGTAGTCTCATTTTTTCCAGCTTCCTCCAAATCTATTAAAAAGTGACAATGAGTAAAGATAAGAATAAGGAGTTTCAGTGTCTCTGTCGGCACAAGGGATTAAGTCTCAGCTCTATGGAGTGAGGGACAGCCACTGCAGCATGCGTGCAGTACCTGGCCAGGAAGCTGACCCATGTATGGCACAGCAGGACTCTCCTGTCTAGCCTACTGCTCCCCTCAGCAGTGTATTTCAGTCAATTCACCTGTTTGTTCTCTGGTGAATCCTGTTCCTCACACACTTCTAGCCTGTACCCCAGTTCTTGTATGTATAGTAAATAAATCTTAAAAAAAAAAAAAGTATTTCCAAAACCAGTACAACTGGAAGGAGTGGTTTAGTAGATAAGTTTAAGAACAGGGGTTCCACAGACCTCCTGCCATCAGGCAACTTTACAATTAGAGTTTTACAGATTGCCTGCAGGAGGGCACTTGATAAGGGAAAATACTTCCTTTACATGCTTTATATAAAGGTGGTGAGTTGGATTGTAAATATGCCACTACCTCCCATTACAGACAGGTTCCAGATCTTAGGAGCCATCTCACTCTCTTAAATTAGGTGAATGTCTACCTAGAGCAGGAGTATGTGTGTGTATTATTATATCCTTATATGTAGAAATAAATTAAGCTTAGTTCATGTTAACATTTCTTCTAACTTCAATGTTCTGGACATAAGTGTGTTTATTCTTTATAATTACATGAATCAGAAGTTATTCCATGTTTATTGTGATTTTATTTTATGTCTCCATATAGACTGTTATTCATTTTATTTACTCTTCATGTTTTTATTGCTACACATTTTATTTTGTTGCCAGGTTTCAGCCTACTGAAATGATATTTGCTCATATTTATCCCACTTCTCTCTTCTCCATGTTTTTCCTCCCTTGGGGCCAGCTGAAAAACTCAACTTATAGACTTCTCTCAAATCATCTAACATTTCTGCCTCATCGTCTAAAACATGGTTGTTATTACCCCTCTGCTCCGTGTTTTGTTTCTACTTTAAAATTGGATTGGTGAGAACATGCCTAAGGCAATGAAAGACAATTATTTCTCTTATGTTCTGTTCGCAGTGATTTTTTTCCCCAGAAATTCCTTTTACAAAGACATGAACTTGTAGCATTTTAAGTGCTACAAAGCCATTGTGAAATTGTCTTCGATGTGTTTTCAACACAGAGACTACTAAACACCTTTGTGAGAAATGCTTACAAAATCACCATTATGAGTAGAACCTGAAACTAGAATTTGTTTCTAATGTTACAATCACATGAAATAGGTTTTATCTAACAGATATGAAAAGTCCGCAAGAATAGGTTGCAATATTCACTTATAATGTACAATGCACCTAATTTATTGTCTCCTAGTGAGCCCCCATTCATTTATTTGGGAGTGTCTTAGCCATCCTGTGTGGCAGTCTGTGTCCTTCTGTTGCTAGAGAAAAGATGGGTGGCCAACTTTAAACAAAATTAAAAAATCAGATTTTGTTTATTGTACCCATACACTTCTCTTTTTAAGCTAAAAACTTTTCTATAATTGGAAACAACTAAAATATATAAGGAACGGAATAAATATAACTTGAGTTTAAATCCTAGCTTGATGTGAGTTTAGGCAATTTGCTAAACTTCTCCAAAGCTCACTTTCCTCTGCTTTGAATTACAGAAAATGAACATCTATATAAGAAAATATTTTACAGCAATTTAACAATACCTAAAAATACATATCATAGTGCCTTGCATATATTCAGAATCTTGGAATTAATACCAGACAGTAGTCTGTGTTTTTATCTATTACTGTGATATAACTTTTTGTTTTACAGATGAAAAAGATTTAAAGAGGGAGAGAGTTAGATAACTGAGATCCCACAAGAAGGTAATGAATGGGGTTTCATGATTCAAAACCAGGCAGTAGAGTTCTAGAATCCATGCTCTTAACATCTCCTTTCAATAATGTGTGATCCTTGCCTATACCTTTGGATTTCACTTGTCTTCTTGGTAGGGACCAAAAGTTTCCAATCCCATCATAGTCTTCATAAAAAGTTTAGTGTAAACCATAAGCACTCTGCAGATACCACTACCCCAAGTTGTATTGTGCAAAACCTCCAACAGTTTTAGAATTTTAGAATGATGTTGTTTTTTTTTTTTTTCATTCTTGTCTAAAACAACATAAACAGCTTATTATTTTTTCTAAGTTTATCACTCAGATTTCTTTTCTTTCTCTGGTACTTAAAATGGTTTCAGTTTGACACCAGGTACTTGTGAAACTCTTATGCATTTTCAGAAAAACCCAAAGGACCTTAGAAGAAATGGTTCAGTCAAAACACATTAACCTCTTTTTGAATGGGTTTTGGTAGCTTCAAAAACCTAGGAGGCAGAATGGCTAATGGGTTTTACTTATACTTCTGAGGATATTCTATAACTAACAATCTGCTGACATATCTTTGGTTTTGGGGGGGAGGTTATTTTCTTTATCTCTCAAATGAAAGTAAAATAAAGGGCAAGAAGAAGAATGAGAAGGAGTGTGGTTGGTTAATGAGCATTCTGTTATGGGAAGGAAGGAGGTTAGAGATATGTCTTATATCTTGTTTTTAAGTTTACACTATTAGTATATACTCATAAATATTAGGAGAACATTAACCTTGTCTTATACTTTGTAAAGCTTATATCTTGGCATAACAGGATATAATAACTTAATTTAAAGATTACACAAATTTATAATATCAATGTTATGGGCACTTGATAAATATCAAAAGCTCCAAAAGAGGAAAAAGTCTCTAACACATACTATGATGACTCTCTCAGTTTATTCAGCCTATACATTTGAGTATTTGGAAACTCTTCTATTTTGCAAATCTTCCCTCCCAACCAACTTCCACCTTCTTTTACAAAACTGCGATTTGTTTGGTGGCAATCAGCCTACAAAAGGGGTGTTATGATAAATCCTCGAACATTTGTCATTGGTTTTATTTGTGAGAATGCTTTAGAGATTGTCAATTGTTTACTAAATAGAACTTTATTTCACCAGGATTATGGTTCTATTTAATTTCATGAAGAAAAATACCTTATAACTTTTTTTTTTAAGATTTATTTATTTGTGCGTACAGAACTGGGGTACAGGCCAGAGGCTCAGGGATGGTGAGAGGCTTCACCAGAGACAGAGTGGGGAACAGAACAGGCAGATCACGAAGTACACTGCTGAGGGGAGCAGCAGGCGGGTCAGGAGAGGTCTGCCCTGCCATGTGGTCACCTCCAGGACAGGCGGGAATTGAACTCATGCTGAAGCGGCTTTAGATTCTCAATGCTGTGCTTTAACCTGCTGCACCACCAGGAAGGGCCCCCTTATAACTATTTTTAAAGTGTTTGCCACAATAAAAAGTTAAATTCTATATGAAATTTTTTTATCATGATTGTACTTAATATTTATTGAATTTCACTATATTCCAGGAGAGTTTCAAATCCTTTTGGGAATTCTGTGTGTGTGTGTTTTTAATATAATCTATATGAGGCTAGTATTAATATGTCAATATTATGTTTGAGACTACTAAATTTTAAAGAATTAAAGTAACTTGACCAATATTAGGTGAATTTGCTTGCAGAAATCCAAATGCATTTTAGCCAGTCTAAATCTGTGCTTTGCATAAAAGATTATATTACTCCTAGTAGCATATTTTTTTTAATAAAACTTATTTGTTCCAGTTAGCACCTAATTTAAATATTTTAGTTGTCGAAGTATTGTTTTTCTGTCTATATCTGTGTAATTCCACATGCCTTATAATCTGCATAGGGTTAAATCTCAGTGAACAACAGTAGGATACGATCAATATGTGGGAAATAGGACATTGTGATTAATGATGAAGGGAAAATGTAGCTACAACAGAGCAAGAAATCAATATGAAAAAAATAATAATGAAAAACAAACATCTAAAAATATATCCTTATATCCAGATTATTTAAATAAAATTTAAATTGCACAGTTATATTTCCAAGCAAGGTTACTCAACAATGTCAGACCAGTTCCAAACTAATCACGTATTGATTCCAGAAAGGTATGGGTGTGATCTTTAAGATAGTCTTATGTTTTTTGGTCTATCACAAGACCATAATTTATGTACATTCATAAGGTCTTGTTTCCTTCTTATTTTTTCAATGAAATAATTTAAATTTCAAGACAGTCATTAACACGCAATCAGTTAAAGTGATTTTAATATTTGGCAAATTGTATTTCTATTAATATTAAATTCAAATGAAATGTGTTATTGATACAACTAATGAGGCTTCTACTTATTATTATTATTATTATTTTATTTTAGGGCCTCCCTGGTGGTTCAAAGGGTTGAGTCTCAGCACTATGAAGCAAAAACAGCCACTGCAGCTAGAGTTTGATCCCTGGCCAGGGAGCTGATCCACATGGCACAGAAGATCTCTCCTGTCTAGCCTGCTGCTCCCCTCAGGAGTGTATTTCAGTCAATCTGCCTGTGCTGCTCCCAACTCTGTCTCCGTTGAATCCTCTTGTATGCATAAATTTAAAAAATAAGCTTTTCATTTTAGCACATGTTTCTTTGATAAAGCTTTCTCAGTTGTTCTTTGATTTTTCTATTGTCAATGAAGAAAAATGCCTTCACCCTTACTTTTTCTACAATTTCCTGTAATTAAAACTATGTAAACAGACTTTGTACCATAACGCATAATGTAATGTTACACTGTTTTCCCTAAACACATTTTATTTATTAGCACCATAGGACATGAAATATTTGAACTAAATTCATAACTAGAGATGCAAAATTTTACCTAATTAGGAGTCAGAGAAATATTAACCTTTGCAACTTAAGAATTTGCTTATAGATTAAACAACAACTGAATGACACAGAAGTAGAGGGGTATGAGATGCATGAATTTACAAATGGCTAGTGAGTGATTTGCTTTTCTGGAGTACATTATTTAGTTAATTTTTAAGATAGCATCTGTTGTCCTGGTAACCTTTTAAAATATCTAATTAGAACATCGCACAAATGAAGGAAGGAATGCTGAGAGAACAGGTTTTTGGCTTCTCAGTTCATGTCCTGATGTGAGCTTTTTCACCTGAGCTGTGAAAGGAAGCTATGTGGATATCTAGATTCACCTGACTTTGTTTTATACGCCTTCATTAATATTTGGCTAATTGAATAACATGTAACAAATAAAATTCTGCATATTTGGAGAAATTTAAAGTTATTAATGAAAAACTAAAAGGAAATGTTTCTTAAAAATTGAGTGTTTTTGGCCCTCGCTGGTGGTGCAGTGGGTTAAAGCACTGCACTAAGAAGCTAAAGCCACTTCCGCATGAGTTCGATTCCCGCCTGCCCCGGAGGTGACCACATGGCGCGGCACACCTCTCCTGACCCGCCCGCTGCTTCCCTCAGCAGTGTACTTCCTCGATCTGCCTGTTCTGCTCCCCACTCTGTCTCTGGCGAAGCCTTTCACCGCCCCTGAGCCTCTAGCCTGTACCCCAGTTCTGTATGCACAAATAAATAAATCTTTAAAAAAAAATTGAGTGTTTGCGAAGAGTATGCTTTGTTTTGGTCTGTTCTGTGTATTTCATTTAATCACCCAAGAACTCTATGAAATAGATATTAATACTATGTCTACTTTTCAAATGCAAAAACACAGACACAATATTCAAGATAATATAAGTAGAAGGGATAAAATAAGGATCCCAACTTGTGCAGTGCGATTCTTAACTAGTAAGCAATGAATTACATTTTCTTTGGATCTACATTGCTTTTAATAATAATGCTCTGTTTGATAACCATATACATTCAACCTTCCCTTAGGATTAACATTAAAACTTTGTATTACCAGACCATTCTTAACTTCAGTGTAAGGTTTGGCATTGAGGCGATTTACTAAAGAGTAAATTCAGTAACTAGTATGTAAAGAGATAATTATCTTTATTAATAGTTGGATAAAAGTGAATTGATAGCAAAAGACAGGAAAGCCAGGTGTACTCTTTATACTTTTCATACTTAAAAAATTAGATATAGAAAAATGCTGTTTTTCTGTGGGAATGTTGATACTTAGAAATATTCATGTACCTATTAGGAATCAAGAGTTGAAGGCAATTTAGCAAACCATGTGAGTCAAGCTAAAATATAAAATAAGCTTTTCACCTATGTACAAGCATTTTCCTAGATGTGTGTATATATACAATTGTATATACTTTTTTTTTTTTCTCTCACTTGGATCTATTAACATCTTAGCACAAAAGTGTTACTTGCAGTATTCATGGTAGGGGTTTAAAGCATGTTAAGCATCTTGGCAACCATCATTGAGAAGTACATTAGGTAAAGTGTAGAGGGGAGAAGTCACAGTTTACAATGAAGTTAAGAGTAATGGACTAGACAAAAATATAGCAATGTGGATTAAAAACTTTAAGTCTAAGTAAAATAACAAAGCAGTGAAATGTATTATAAATTATCTCAATGTGTGTTAATAGCATACATATTGCAGAAAGCATTTTCAATGAATAGTTTGCCTGAGTAGTTGTCAATAAAATGAAAGATGAATGGGATAACTATATAACAATAAAATAAAATAGATAGGCCCTCCCTGGTGGCACAGTGGGTTAAAGCACTGCACTAAGAAGCTTAAGCCAATTCCACATGAGTTCAAACCCCACCTGCCCCAGAGGAGATCCACATGGCCTGGCAGACCTCTCCTGACCCACCCGCTGCTCCCCTCAGCAGTGTGCTTTGTTGATCTGCCTCTTCTGCTCCCCACTTTGTTCCTGGTGAATCCTCTCACCCTCTGCATCTCTGGCCTGTACCCCAGTTCTGTATGAATACATAAATAAATCTTTAAAAATAAATAAATAAAATAGATAATTAAGAGAGGGTCCATCTGTGTGCTATGATGATATTGGCCTAAGAATTGAGCTCTATGATTAACTTAATCCTTTGATCTGTGATCTAACAGGATGGCACACACCGGTTAAAGGTGGGGACATTTAATTAAACTATTATTCACCAACCTCCCTTACATTTGCTTGTTCTCACATGCTAGAGTAGCCTATTGTCTGGGAAAATCCATCTTCATCATAACTCATTAACCCAAGAAAAACACCTTTTCTCTCTTTGGAGTTAGGAAGAAATAATCATATATATCCCCTTGAATTTGGTGTGTTGTAGTATATATTTTTGAAACCCAAATTTGTTTTACTTCACTAAGCAGATGGAATCTTTGTAGGGGTCTACCTGTTGGGCTGAACACAAGTGAGTTTCTGAGCCAAGATACATAAATACTTTATCTCCTTAGGGGACCCATCATTTTCCTTCTCTGTTTATACTGTTTGTTAATGATCTGCTTAAGAGCTGGTTTGGCATGCACATATTTCTTCATGCAGGCAACCATATTGTTTCATAACAGGTTGTTTGACATTCTCAAGATAAATTCCAACAGGGCACTTTGGATCTTTATAATTAGCCTTTGTATTCTCAGTAGAAGTTGCTATAATTATACTTTTCTTTTAATGACTTTTGAAAAGGGCTTCCCTCTACCACATCTGCTATTACAAAAAAAATATTTGAAACATAATTGTAAATTAAAATAATTTAACATTTCACTTTGTGATACACCATTGTTCTAGGTCACACAATCTTGGAAAATAAGCAGGTATCACTTAACATGATGTTTAAGCACATTGCCCTAGCTTCTTGTTTAACTGACCTTGATTATTCTATTTAATCAATTACTCTAGATCAATATAAACAATATATTAGGGACACCAGTTTGCAAATAACTTCATCACTATAGATAGACTCAAGTATAAGAAAAATAATTGTATACTTTTGTTGAACCTGTTTGTTAATATGTTTTTATATCTATACTTTTGTTTCTAATCACTGTAGGCTGACTCATGATATATAAATCTCTCTAGAATAGATTCACATTTACCTGCTTTCAGTTTCATTCATGGGTTAGTTCCACCTTGTCAACATCATCATAGCCCTATTTTCACACTTCAAAAGGTATTCTCCTTCCTGGAATCATAAATTTCTTACACGCATCTTTTTATGGCTTCTCAAACTTATTTCAATGGTATTGAATCACCCCACATTATTCTGTTTTGTAGTTGGCTTTTAATTCCACTTTGTATTTCATTTAGGTTGGGATCACTTCATAGTAAATAAAACTATGAGAATTATTGCTATTTTGTCTTATTTTACTTTTTCAATATGGAATCCTATCATTCACATTACTGTTTAGACACACGCAGAAAAGTAATTAGCTTGGCTTACATATATTAAGAATATATTAAAATAATAATTTTAAGAAGTATATATGTTCAGTGAATAATTTGGAAAATACAGGTTGTATTTTTTAATACCAAATACACTTACAAAAATAACAACTATTGGGCCCTCCCTGGTGGCACAGCGGGTTAAAGCACTGAACTAAGAAGCTTGAGTCACTTCCGCATGAGTTCGATTCCTGCCTACCCCGGAGATCTATCTGGCATGGCAGACCTCTCCTGACCCGTCCGCTGCTCCCCTCAGCAGTGTACTTCATGGACCTGCCTGTTCTGCTCCCCACTCTGTCCCAGGTAAATCCTCTCACCCTCTGCATCTCTGGCCTGTACCCCAGTTCTGTACGAATAAATAAAATAAATCTTTAAAAAATAAAATAAAATAAAATAACAACTATTAACATTCTTATGTTTGATAGTATAGCCTACTTTTTTCCCAGTAGTACAAACAAAATACATCAAAATATATTGCTGAGAAATTATATTTTAAGTTAAGTGTAATTAATGTAAATAAGTTTAGTAGATTTACATGTATTACTGAATATTTTCTTAAATATGATAACTTCAGGACAAACCTGAAGTTTATCAAAGTCATTATTATTTACATAGTTTGACAGGAATATCACAAAATTCCTCCTCACTCTTTGTTCACTCTTGTGAGCCAATTTTTATTTAAATTATCAATGAGTCATTATTAAATCAAGTTATAATAAATTGACTAAATTGAAGGAAAGCAAAGCATGAAGTAAAAGTATTTCATATTTGCATTGAAATATGTCCTCTCATTTGATTTTTTAAAAAATGAATGTGCTTATGTGCAATAATGTGTTATAATTCATAACATATTTGATATGAATTATCTAATTTTTTAAATCACAATCCATCTCTATATTGCATATTATTTCCTATTTTATTCCTTCTTCATCCACACCTATAAAAGCCCTCATTACCTTCTCTTTCTATTTTTTTGTGAAAAAATATTCTTCCTATTGATATAAAGTTTGTTTAAAAAAAATCAGTCAAGTTTAATTGTATTCTTTGTTCCTTTGACATACATGGAGAATTTTAATAGGAACAATGACAAATCATACAAATTTGACCTGCTATGAAGTTACACTTACTATCTTCCATCATTTTTGGAGTGATGTTCAGCAATCCTCTTAGTTATGTTGAACTTCTCAAAGTCTTGTTTCCAAAAGTCCTGGTCTCTTCAAACTTAAAATCGTATAAAACTTTTACAGTGTTAGGAATAAAACTCTGTTCACTGAAGGCTGAAGTCAATTTTACTCTTCTAGTTCCAACATAAATATTTATTACATATCCTAAATGTACACACACACACACACACACACACATTGGTGTTAATTTGTATAATCCAGAAACAGTATGTCTGATCTCCCTCAAACCACTTTCAATCCACCTCTCCCACAAGATCTTGAGGTTGAGGAATATGAAGTCTGGCCCTGAAGAATGTAAGACCCATGGTAAATGTGAAAAAATGTTGACAAATCCAGAAACACCTTAAGGGGAAGCCAAATGTTTTTTGTTTTTGTTTTTGTTTTTAATAAAAAATGAGATGGTTATTTTTGACTTCTTTGACTTGTTTATGATAGTAAAATGTAAGGTTGATGTGACTTGAATTTTGTTACTAAAGACACATCCTTCCTTACTGATTCTCTCCTAATAATTATGATTAAGTCTCTATCTTCAAGCTTCTTTCCATCATTTCTGTTACCTAATAATCCGATTTTATAGTAAAACCTTTGTTTGTCTCTACAGCATATAAACATAATTGGCTACTTGTACGATTCATATGATATTGATATTCTTTCCCTGTACTGATCTATTTCACTCCTTTACAGGTCTAGACCAATAACTCTTACTCAGGTTTTACATATTGAAGTATAAATAAAGGCACACATCAAAGTCACTGGTGAAATTATCATTTATTAATGAATTTGACTTATCTTGATTTTTTTTAAAGATTTATTTATTTGTACAGAACTGGGGTACAGGCCAGAGATGTGGAGGGTGAGAGGATTCACCAGAGACAGAGTGGGGAGCAAAAAAGGCAGATCGACAAAGTACACTGCTGAGGGGAGCAGCGGGCGGGTCAGGAGAGGTCTGCCCCGCCATGTGGTCACCTCTGGGGCAGGCGGGAATCGAACTCATGCGGAAGCAGCTTTAGCTTCTTAGAGCTGTGCTTTAACCCGCTGCACCACCTGGGAGGGCCCTTATCTTGATTTTTAATTCTCTGTAGAATGTGAAAATCTTAGCCATCCTTTCTTGAACTTATTTAATATATTTCTCATTCTAATGTTAAGCCTTAAAAATTGGCAATTATACTGCTTTTGCTCCTTTACAATGCAAACATTATTTAGCTTCAAAATCAACCTCTATATAAATACTCTGCCACCTTTGTGATAGTGTAAACATTATATTTAAGACAAACTATATTTGAGGACAGCATCAATTACTAAAATCAGACTTCCTATTGACCAAAATCAGTCTAGTGTGTTTCTAAGTTCTCCTAGGTACAATAAAAAATGTAATCTATATTTCTATTAACATCCTCTAAGCAATTAAAACAATTATTTGTAAATTCTTAATATTGCCAATTATTTGGGCACAGTGATTATAGTTCTGCTGATGATAACTCGATTAACATTTCATGTTCATAATAACCTTTTAAGTATTAATATTCTTCTTAGACTGTAGTACCTAAAATTAACAACCAGGGTTGAACTTCACTCATCTTTTTTCTTTTAGCCCACAAGAGGATGACAGCTTGGTGCTATTGTTAATTCCCAAACGTTTGAACATTTTTTTTGTTGCTCTTTTTTTTTTCCTGTGTTCCTATCACTATTATCAAATTTTAAATTTCCATATGTAATTAACCAATATTTACTATGTTTCCCTTACTGATCTTGAATAAATAAAACAATCATACAAACTCAATAAGCCCACAAAATAAATAGCAAAAGGAAAATATGAGAAGTGACAGAAAAATGCTATGAAAGAGAAAAAGTTAAAGATGCATTTAGAAGGAAGAAAGGATATGAAAAAATGAAGTAAAAAGTGCTATCATTATTTTAGTCCCTGGACTCGAAGGATAAAAAAAAAAAAAAACTCACAAAAGCAGTTGAAAACAGTGAATTTAAATAAATATATCAATATTCAAGCAAGATTGATAAATTTGCCTTTGGACCAAATGAGAACAGTGTGATGGTAGAAAATGAAAATTAAAATTTAAGTAGATAGTAGCTAACCATGTAGGATTAGAAAGACAAGTGAGATGAATGTTCAATCTAAGATACCTTTTATGACAAAATAAAAAGATAAACAATGTACTTTGGAAAATGTCAGTGATTTATATAGGAAAGGCAAAGAAGATTTGTGCAAAATGTCACACTCACATGTGAATAATTTCTTACAGTTTACAAAACACTATTAGATTAAAATGCTTATTTTGCCTTCACAGAAACCCGGTTAAATTGGCAGGGCAGATGGCGATAGTTCTTGTTTACAGAGGAGGAAAGAAAGGGGGAGAACAAGAGAAAGAATAGCAAAGCATGGAAACAAATAGGAAGCAGAAACAGGATATAGGAAGAACATGTAGTATAAGGTTATCGAGATTTAAATTCTGAACTAATTAGCTAAATAGTTAAAAGGAATGAATCTGTAAACAAATGACAGATTCGTCTGTTAATTCATTTAATCTCATTGGAATCTCAGGAGAAGTTAGCATCTCCATTTTACTGGAAATAAAGGCTGACTGAGCTGTTTTATTTTTTGTCATTACATGTTCTGGGATGCTACATACATTAAATTATAATTCAATACATGTTTGTTATTTCAAACTGACACAGCACTGTTTTAATATTTATTAGTTTTCTTTTATGTTTAGAACATGTCAGAGACATCATTTAGATTCCAAAGAATCCACTGTTCTATTAAGAACAAGTGATTAAATAAATGAAAACAAACATAAATTTTGTGTAATGCAATATTGGTATCCAAATTATGATTGTGCTTATTTACATTATGTTCATTCAAAATTAATTGGGATTTATTCAGTTTAGTAATTAATTCTGCACTCCCTGAAAAAAAAATATAGATAAGAACAAATTATACTGACTCATATAGTCAGTGGAATATTTTCTGCATTGCTTGATTTATGATTTCAAACTTTTAAGTTTCATCCTTCATTGAGATGAATTATATAAAATGCAGGGACTAATTTATATCTCTGCTAATGATAGTTTTAGAATGTGGGTGGGTAAAATTAAGTCATCTTAATTTATATTGTAGATGGAGTAAAGAGCTAAATGCATAATCTTGTGTATAACTAACATTTCCATAGTGATGTATAACTAAATTCTTTCCTAGCTATTCCTTTTTCTTTGATCAGCCATCATAATGAAATTGTTTTTTTTTTTCTTTTGGGGACATTTATTTTTATAACTCAAAATCCATATGTATTCTATATATATAGAGAGAGAGAATATGTTCCTTTTTTAGAGTTTCTGTAACAAGTTGCCAGAAACTAGGTGTTTTAAAACAACAGATATTAATATTGTTTCAGTTCTAGAAACTAGATATTTGAAATCAAAGTGTCAGCAAGTAAAAGCTCCCTATTGTAAGCTCAAGGAAAGACTCTTTTCTTGTTTTGTCTTAGCTTCTGCTATGTCCCAACAGACCTTGCCTTGACTTATAGCTGTTATTATCACATGGCCTTCTTTATGTATGTCTCATGTCCCCTGCCCTTTTCTTATAAAAACCTAGTCATTGGATTTAGGGTATACTAATCCACTATGAGCTCATGTTCACTAATTACATATGCAAAATCCCCACTAAGGTTCCATTCTTAGATTCTGTGTGGAAAGGAATTTTGGACGTTACTATCCAGTCAGGTACTGCAGTGATTTAAATAAAGAGTGGTAGGAGGACCGAAAGCAATAATGGTGAAGAAGTTCAGGAAGGACACACACTTTGCTTCCAATTATCCATCATTAAAGTATTCCAGAAATCTTTCTGAGGAAGAAAGACTCATGACTAATGTGAAGTCATACATGTAAAATTTTGCTTTCTAATTATTACCAAAACATCAGTTAAGTAATAATGTTTCTAGCATCAGTATCCATGAATGTCTACAGTTTGTAAAGTTGGAAAATAGAGTATTCATATTTTGAATTTGTTCTTTTTTATTAAAAAATAAATACCTATAATTTTATACTTCACCAATAATAACTTTGCATTTTAGTGATTTCAATTTAATTTTTGGAGATATGATTGAGGATATATGTATGCTTAAAAAATCATATTCTAAGCACAAATTTACATTCTTTATCCATTTATTAGCTTGAACTCTGAGTTCAGTAAAAATAAATACCATCTGAAAACACAATTATATTTCACATCATTAATAAGACACTTTCCATGGGTTTGGCAAAAGTCTGTTATTGATTAACACATGGCTTTTGTGTTGTTTATGTTTCCATAAATATTTTTTATCTTTCTTGGCATCAACAACACTCTACAGATGATAGTTAAAGATGCTGAAACAGAGCCCTCCCTGGTATCACAAGGGGTTATTGCACAGCACTATGAAGTTATCCACAGCCACTGCAGCACAAGTTAGGTACCTGGCACAGCAGGCCTCTCTTGTCTCACCTGCTGCTCCCCTGAGCAGTGTATTTGTGTCAATCTGCCTGTTCTGTCCCACACTGTCTCTGGTGAGTCTTCTCACTCTCACACACCTCTGGCCTGTACCCCAGTTCTTGTATGAGACAGCCTAGGCCTTCAACATTACTGTCCAAATTATTATAGGACACATACATTTCATCTTATTTAAATGACTGTATATATTTTATCTTATATTAGAACAGCCTAATCAGTTTCACATGTAATTAAGTTTATCTATTCATAAAATCAGCAATCTCTTTTTCTAAACAAAGGGAATCTAATATAGACCTACAGTTTTTTTCATGCCTTCCTTCCCCTCAAATAGCAGACTCATTGAAAACCATCTCAAGGGATACCACTCAGACTAATTGAGAAACTGGCGTGTCTGCCTCTGTGTGACTTTAGAATTGCCATTGACTAAGGATTGCTGTCTTCCACTCCCCCCTTTATGCCTGGACTTATCTATTATGCATATCCTAGGTCTTTTCTGTCATTGTGTGGAGGGAGAATGGATCTAAATGGCTAATCTTTAATTTATAAATGCTTGCATGGGAAGTATCATATTTGGGCTACCAAATTCAGAGATATTCTTCTGTGTCTGGACCTCATTTAGATGATACAATTTCGGACCTAACCTTAAGCCTGAGTGTAATATAATTCAACTTAGACAATTGCATGTTACTTGGAAAAACTTGCATTTTACAGGTAAGTGGAGAGTAAATAATTTGAAGTGAGAGAACAGACTATGGTGTTTTAAAAGCAATATGACTACTAATTCATCTCATTGAAAAGTAGATCTACATCTCTTCCCCTCTTATCTGCATGGGTTTGTGGTGCTGCAAGCATTCAAGGACAATAGAACAATACTAAGAGCCTTCTGAGTCTACCTTGTCGAAATCCAGGTAGTAACTGCCTTTTTCCTTGCAGATACACTTTGAAACTCAAGCTTTATTTTAAAATCCAGATCTAAGACAATGGCAGATCATGGACTTACATGCTGACAGTGTCCTAAGCATCTGAACCCTGGTTCTCCAGGATTCTGAACTCAGCTTCAGCCACCGGGGATTCTGGAGTGTTCTCTTTGCTGATCAGCATGCCTCTCTTCAGACTCTCTTTGAAGCAACAAGATCCAGCAGAGTTTCTAGATCTTCAACTCACCCCCTTCACCAGTATCTATTTTCTTTTTATGTATTCATTTTTCAGGAAACAGTGTTGCCTGACATAAAGTAGGGTGTCCAATAGGCTACCAGATGGACTCCAGGGTTCTTTCTAGGTCAACAATAACAAGACAATAACAATAACAACCACAAGGCCTACTCACTAATGCTCATTTTGTTTGTTTATTTATTTGTTTTAACATAACCCTTTATTCTCATTTTAAGGTGTCCATCCTCAAAGGCACTATGAAATCAGACTCAGTGAGTTGTGTTCCCCCCCCTTTTGTCTCCTAGCCAGAATCAAACTGGCTTCATCAGTCCTAAACTGCAGATGCAATGGCATTATTAATTATGCATGCCGCGTTCATCCTCATTTTCTTTGGGTGCTAAGAGGAGCTTTCCCATAACCCCTCCCTAATGGAGCCTTGACTTTTGGACTCTAACCAGCATCACTATCACCACTTTCTTCTCTTTTCTCATTTCCCTTCATTCTTCTTCACCCATATGGTCACACATGTTCACATATATATTAAATTATGAATCCATCAGAATCAGAGAGTTCTCTGAATTTAGCTCATGTGGGAAATGGTTTTACTTTATTTTTCCCCACTACCACTTTCTCCCTCCCTTCTTAACATCAGGAATCTCACTTTGTTACTGGTGTCTATTAGTTTTATAAGCCTTTTGCTTTGGTGAATCATCTGCTATGTAAATGTCCATTATTTGTCTTTGTCATTTGATTTGCTTTACTGCACATGATTCCCTTGAACTCCTGTTCTGCTGTAGAGGGAAATATTTCATCTTTCCTTGTGGCAGGATAAATACTTCAATGGGTAGATGTACCCCATCTTCTTAATCCAATGGCCTGTCAGTGGACACTTAGTGTGTCCCCATGCCCCAGCTATTTATTGTAAATAATGCTACAATTCATGATGTAAAATAACTAATTTTTTGAGTTGATGGTTGCATTATTTTAGATAAGTGTTCAAAGACAGATTTCTAGGACATGCTATATCTATATTTCAAGTTTTTAGGTAAATCTATGGCAGTAGCAGCTTACATTCCCACCATCATCATAATAGCTTTCTGCTTTCTCTACTTCTGCAGTACTTGTTGGAAATCCCTTTAAGATATACCATTCTCATGGGTGTGGTTTTGCTCGGCATCTCCCTCATCAAAAGAAATGATAAGCATTTTTCCACATGTGTATTGATGTATACATGTATCTGTTCATACCTGTTGTCCATTTAACTGGGTTTTGTTATTATTCAATTGCATAAGTTCACAGATTACCTTGGATACCAGCCCCTTGTAGTAAGTATGTGTATCTTCTCCCACTAATTAGGATGTCTTTTCATCTGCTATCATTTCATTTTTTTTCTTTTGCTAGATTTCTTTTTTCTTTTTTTTTAATTTGAGGTAGACTCAATTGCTTAGTTTGCTTTTAATTCCCGTGCTGTAGGGATTGAATCTCCAAACGCAACTCTATAACTAAAGTCTTGAAATTATCATATGACCAGTCTATGTACTTCATTATTACTGGTCTTACATCAAAGTTCCTACTCCCTATTGAATTTATTTTTGTGCATGGAGTGACCCAACTACATTCTTTTACATTTGTCCACCCAATTTTGCCAGAACCATTTGTTAAATACTCTCTCCTTTCTCCATTCACCAGTAGCTATTTTAGCAGCCTCTGAGAACTAATTACAGCTTCTTCAAATACCAAATAGTCATAGACTGAGAAGGAAAGTTGCTGTGAGAAAGGTCAATAACAGTTTAATCAATCAAAGCAGAAGGTAGAAGATTTGAGTGCCTTTGTAGAAGATTTAGAGTTAACTTCTACAAAAAATAATTTACCAATAGTTTTTACTATCTTAACACATTAGGACTCAATCTAATTTCTGCAACTATTTGAGTGTGCAATGGTTTTCCATAGGAAAAAAAAAACAAAACAAAACACTGTTTTGTAGCCAAACTGTGCATATAAATGTATCAGCCAATAACGTGAAGTAACATAGCTGCTACTACTGTCAGGATTTTGTCTTTGGATGTTAGAATCTTAAGTATGATATGCATCCCATTGTGGATCTTACTCTACTTATTTTCCTGGAACTCTCTTTTGTTACTTGGATATGTAAATTAATATTTTCATCAAATATGGGAAGTGGTCAACAAGAACATCAAAAATACTTTCTGTTAGGAAAGGAAAGAGAGAGAGGAAGGAGGTAAAAACAGGTAAAATTTTATATATTGTACAGAGACTATGGCTATCAGAAGAGGTTTATGGTCAGCTGGGAGCAAAGGGGATGGGAATGGATTACTGCAGCTTTAATAATTGGTGTGATGAAACAACACACAACTGTAGAGGTGTCAACTGATACCTCTAAGAAATACACTGTAATATAAATAAGCATTACTTCAATAAATATATATATATATATTTATTTTCAATATATACATATATGTATATATATATATTTTTTTTTTTTCCTGTCCTTTCTCCCCTGAATTATTTTTCCAGGATTCTATTGTGCATTTACAGGTAAGTTACCTTTCCGTTCTTCAGATTGCAGTACATCTATTGTTCTCTATATCGTCACATTCATTAGTTTATTCTGTCACTTCACATCTGCTTTAAATACCTCTGATAAAATTTGTATTTAATTTCTGATTCCAGAGCTTTAATTTTGTTCTCTTGGATAATTTGTCTTTATTGATAACCTGTATTTGAGTCATTATTGATATAATTAATTTTATAAAATATAGTCAATATATTTATATATAATGTATTTATATATACTTAAAAATATACACATAATAATTCCTATGCTTCTATAAACATTTCCAATGTATATTTTTAATTATATCTTTGCTAATTTTCTCACCAGTGACACTTTCAATTACTATTTTTTCAATGTTATTGTTACAATTGCTTATTATTTTCTTTTTTTTTTCTAAATTAAAGTTGGACATATAAGTAATATATTATTTCAACTCAAGGTGAAATGTAGCTATTCTTCCTTTTAGTTTGTTTGTTTGATTTTGTTGTTAAAAGAATTCAAAAGAAATTATCACTGAAATATTTACTTCATTGTTATTTTTACTTTTGTCTATATTTTTACTTTTAATCTGCATTATGAGCATTCCTTTTGGGTCAATAGTTTAGTAAACAGCCAGTCATGTTTAAAATCATTGAAGTCAGTAAGCTTTGCTCTTTGTTAATAGATTGGTGCATTATTTGGAAACACATTTGAAGTTCAATATTTTTATAGTTCTCCAGTTTAAGTTCTTTGAGTTCAAGGTCTGATACTTAGAAACAAATAGACAACTAGGACTTTTTCGGTAAGTTTTTGAGTGTGCATTCCATAAACTCACAATAATACAGGCCACAATATCAATGTGATAGTTTATGAACACCCATTGTGTCTGTCTGGTTCCCTAGAATTTCCTGTTGAATTTACGTTGCTTGTTCTAGAGTGTACCATGGCATACATTAAGGGTGATGTTGGCCTCCCCACATGGTTTATTATTTCAATATTGCTTCTGATTTTTTTTCTATATTATTTTCAGAAGAAGGTACTGGTATGGATTGTTACAAACTGATATACCAAATAAAAACAGGTCTTTTGAGAACAAAAATGCTAGTCTTTGTGGTCTGCCTTCTACTAGAAGACACAGCAAGATCTTGTCATGCTAAAATGCCACAGATGTCCACTAACCTTGCAGACATTCAGGACTCCTTCAATAAATATTTCTCTCACTTTGTTGTATGTCTTTGGTCAATAGAATACTAAAGTAGTTGACAAGTCTGTCCTTTTATAATTGCTTTTTAGGGGATTTACTGAACTCCTTGTTGAGGTGTTCCAGAAGCTTAAAATGCTTACTCATTTAAAATGTACCTTGCATCTCACAAGAGATGCTTTGAACATAAGATTTTTTTGAGTGTTTGAATTAAATACAAATGTTTGAATTCACTATAGGTAAAATTGACTATTTGATGTAATATCTTCTTGATACATATGTTTTTTAACTATGATAACATACTATACTCAACCTTTACCTGGCTGTTCTTTTATTTCATTCTACCTCCTTATCTGGCTCATTCTCACATCTGTTTTTCATATGATGGAATCTCCTAAGGATTTGGTCTTGGGGTTTCTTCTTTTCTCACTTAATACTATTTCTCTGTGATATTTCATTCACAAGTCTAGTTTCATTTGGCTCCCTCTAACTGAAGATAATACTATTGCCAGTCTCTGTGCTCCATGATTTTGTTTCTTTCTTTCTGCTTGACATCACTTTTTGATGTAACAAACATAGTTCACACACAATGTATTAAAGTCTGAACTCCTGTTCATCTTTACAGGCCTGGTCATCTTTTGTGTCTCCTCTTTCATGGAATGGCCTCACAACCAACCAGTTTGGACCATTACATGGGCTGTTTGTGCAATTGTGCTTATCTGTGATCCCATGTTCAGGTCATCACAACAATGGCTTTCATTGATGATTTTAATTCTACTTTCAGAGTTGAAATTAATTACATAAACTTTCTCATAAAAATTAACTTGTCCCCACAAACTGTACACTATGAGCTTGTTCTAGCTGAAAAAGCAGCATTTTGATGGTGTCTCCATTATATACATAAGTGCCACTATATACACACAATAAAACTATACAAATTTTAATATATTATTATTAAAAAGGTCTGCTTTGTTTTGGTTATGATAAATGATATATTAAAAAATGCTAATGTCAATATTAAGAATCTTCTACTAAGGTAATCTTCCTATATAGAAAAGTTAATATTTTACAACTATTTCTATAGGTATTACATCAACTTTAGCACCAAATTATTTAAGAGACATGTATATGTCCAGAGAGTTTCCAAAAATTGGTTAGTGATGATGAGAAAGAAATTAAAAAAAAAACAAAACAAAACAAAAAATACACTGTTACAGATTAAAATGAACTTCCAGACAAATATTTAAAAAAATACATAATTTTTTGGTAGACATATACTTTTGTTAATGTTTATTGTCATGGCTCAAAAGTGACTCATCCAGAATAATAACCATAACAACCCTGCTAAAGGATGAAGAGATGATCACTGTAATAACATAGATTAAAAAAAAAAAAGAGGTTTGCAGGGAGTTTGGTTTACATAGTTGTCAAGCTATTGTGGGGGAGAATTTTTTGTTTCCAAATATTGAGCATTTTTACTTCAGTGGCAATCACATGAAAAGTTGCTACACTCATTTGGTTAATGTACAAGTATGGTGAACTTTTCCAATTATAGTAAACATGGATAAAATTCAAAGGGTATTTATCCACTCATTTAAAAATAATAAATTATAGTCCAACAGAATTTTAATGAGTCTGTTTTCTAAACATAAGTGTGTTCTAGGAATTACATTTCATACAGTTAAGCATTTTCTCATAAATTGTGATCTTTTAGGATCAGGGTTAAATCCTTACCTAAACCACTCTAAAGTATTTTTCAAAGATTTTCTACCCTTTCAGAAACATGGCTGTTTTGCAAGCCAATGAAATTTCATTCAAAAGAATCAAAAGCATGTGAAAAACCAAGCACACCTTTAAAGAAATGCATCTCTAAGCATTCATTCTCAAGTCACATTCAGAATAGGAAAAATATGAATTTATTGAAAATTGAAGCAAATGTGCTCCTGTAATAATACCTCAAGGGAAAATTATAGCTTATACATGTTTATAATTTTAAAGAAGATTATTGAATGTATTTTAAGAACAAATACCTGACAGAATTTGTGCTTATTCTTTCCTATATCCATAAAACTATAATCTGATTTAATTAGAAAGGTTATCACTGGGGCTTAAAATTTGATGCCCTTTTACTTTCTTTTTTCCCCTTTTCAAAAGCTTTTATAAATCCTCCTTACTTGACATTATATTCTTTCCTAAGAAAATGGGTAGTTGTTTATTCTTCCACTGTGGCCTTTAAAGATCTTTCTGTCATTTGTGGTCCCAAGAGAGTTACGTGTTTGGGGAAGGATATTAACACATTTGGAGACTGAAAAAGGAAAAAGAACTCTGGCTTTTGTGCTATTTCAAGTGATTTATTTTACTGAGCAAGTTTCTCTTATTAGCCTGGGAGTTTACTCTGCCCAGTGAGCCAAGATGGGTTGGCTGCAAAAACTCCTTAGAAGAGCCAGACTCACACTGATCCAAAAACAACAACTATCAAATCAATAGCCTCTCAGCTTCTGGCAAAGGCTGGATGCTCTCAGCACCACCTGAGAATGTTATATTTGGTTGATTAACAAATACGAAGTGGAAGAACAAGGGATAACATGATATTTGGCACCAGACCTGAAAGTAGTAAGTCAAATAATGACTATATATTATATCAAAATTCAATAAATAGGATAAATAAATTACTATTTGGCAGGTAATATAATGGTGGCTGTCAAATGATTTATGTAATAATATCAACAGCTACATAAAAATAAGCCTAGATATGTTAACAACCTGCTAGAGAATATATACTAGATTATCATAAAATTGTTATCATGTGAATAAAGAAAGTGATAAATAATATTTAGAGGGGCAAAATCAGGATGGAAACATAATGTTCTTTCGACCTCACTAATCGTATTAATGTAGAATTAGGGGAACATATAATTATATAATTTAAAGAAACTTTAGATCTATACAATGGCAGTCAAAATAATTACCAAAATGATTTTATTTTGTATTTCATAAAGCTGGAAATCAAGTTATACCCACTTTCCAACTTTATTTGGTTGATAGCTCCACGTTTGATT
The DNA here is from genome assembly GCF_000260355.1 of Condylura cristata. Lineage (NCBI taxonomy): Eukaryota > Metazoa > Chordata > Mammalia > Eulipotyphla > Talpidae > Condylura > Condylura cristata. The sequence goes on along the minus strand of NW_004567117.1, from coordinate 17,791,021 downwards.
GCTGTATTTTTGACATAAATCAATAGAATGCATCTTTCCTTCAAACTGATTGCAGATAAATGTAGCTTGGATGATTATAAAATATTACCTTTTTGGAAATTATGATTTCAATCTTAATACTCTTAATACAATGGACTTGTGAACTTAAATTTGTTATTGACCTCTCCCTGATTCTTAATTTTTGTTTTTTTTTTTTTTTTTTTTTTTGGTTTCTTCATTACTGCTCTGAATGCAGGAAGCATTAAATAGAACTCATAACCCTTCTTAAACAATGGACTGTGGTTGAGGACTTTGGGTGACATAGAGGTGGGTGTGGTATCATAGCTTATAATTAAAAAGATGGGATCCTATATTTCTGAGTCATATATAGTGTTGTAAACCAATGTTATCATAATTTTAGAAAATGATAAAGGACAAAAAAAATGAATTAGCCACGGCAACAAAAAGAGCCTACTTCCTCTTCTTTATCAGAGAGAAAGCCAATAAATGTGACTCAAATGAACAGAATGAAAGATTTTCAGTTTCCTCGGTGGGTAGGGATACTGGGAAAGCTAACTAGAGAGCTGCATATAAATTAATATGCAGCTTTGGGAAGCATATGAAATCAGAGAGCAGAACAGTAAAACTGTCAGAGGAAGAGCAGAATAGTTGGAGTGGAATGTCTAGGGGGGATTTTGAGGTAAAGGGAGATGTTTTAAATTGGAAAAGAATAAAGACAATCTGTAGATAATCAAACCATAGTTAAAGGCAGAGCTTCATTTAACTCAGTTCAAAAGAACATATTGTCTACTGGGATATATGAATCAATCTTAATGTACTAAATTTTCCTAAATTTTATAAAGAAAAAACAGATTTCCATAAATATATTTACTAAGATCGTCTCTACTTAAAATAAAGTAAATACATAAAGTAAAAATTATAAAACATGGCTTTCTGAAAAGTTTCAAGAACACAGGATAAGATAATTCAAAATATCCAGTAATCAAGGACCATGTATCATGGAGTAATAGAGTAGCAATCTAATGAATTCCTCAGGAATTATGCAAGAATACTGGGATTTTAAACCTATAATGCCGCAAGAGGAATGTAAGCCAAAGACCAATTTACAGATAAAATCCACACCTAATCTACAGATTTGTTGCAGGATGGATATCCTTCAGATGCCAAGGAAATGGACCAGACATTGCTTTGCTTTAGGACAAGAGGGAAATGTCTCCAAGATTATCAAGATGAGCCTTTATCTAAATCCACAACCCTACCACTCTCTGATATGATCACAGATCAAGAAATAGTAAGTAAGAATCTATATATAACTCAATAGTAGAAAAACCCTTGAATTTGTGATATGTTTCCTTCACAGCTTAATGTTGTCAGGGTCAAAACCATTAGTTTCTTGACTCTTTTGACTTGGCTTACTTTTTACTTTGGAACACAAAGCATAATGCCAGGAGGTATGTAGAGTTTATCGAATACAATGCTTGCATGATTTGTTTAATAGTGAACTTAAGCATAGCCACTACAGACAAAGTGTGTGACCAGGCTGAGTTTAACACATTGTGAGTTTATCAATTAATCATTCAATCTTTTGAATTCGAAGTTGGGATTATCTGTCTATCTTTGCTTTTTTTTTTTTTTTAAGATTGATTTATTTATGCATACAGAACTTGGGTACACGCCAGAGGGGCAGGGGCGGTGAGAGGATCCACCAGAGATAGATTGGGGAACAGAACAGGCAGATCAACAAAGTACACTGCTGAGGGGAGCAGCGGGCAGGCCAGGAGAGGTCTGCGCGCCATGTGGTGACCTCCGGGGCAGGTGGGGATCGAACTCATGCTGAAGTGGCTTTAGCCTCTCAGTGCTGCACTTTAACCTTCTGCACCACGAGGGAGGGCCCGGACTATTTGTGTTTTTAAATGTTTCTTGGTTTAAATTAAGATTATTATTCTTAGGATATGGTCTCATCCAAATTTCGATTCAGAATGTGACATCATTGAATAACTAGTTCATTTTGTGGCCATATTTAGCACTTTAAAAAGCATATTAAACATAATGATATATGAAAACATAAAAACACTTGACAGATAGCCACCTCCAGTCTTTCTGCCTATACATTGTGTTTTATTGATTGCCCACAGGTCCACAAGTTGTTAAATTCAACTCATTGATTCAACAAGGCTTATGGTGTTTATATGCACACACATTGTCTAAGATATTGAAGATAAAAAAAAATCATATCCATCCCTCAAAGATATGTTATTGAAGAAATTGGCCCTCTCTGATGGTGCAAAGGGTTGAAATGCAGCACTGCAAGTGAACTGCAGCTACTTTTGTGAGAGTTCGATCACAATTACTGAGGTGATCCTTATGGCCCAGCAGACCTCTCCTGACACGCCCACTGCTCTCCTCAGCAGTGTATTCCATCAATCTGCCTGTTCTGCTCCCCACTCTGTCTTTGGTAAATCTTCTAACTGCCCCTGAACCTCTGGCTTTTACCCCAGTTCTGTATGCATAAGTAAATAAATCTTTTTTTAAAAAAGAAGAAGTTATTGAAAATGCTATGTTATAAAGATCACTATGAAGACATACTAAAAGGAGAGGCCAACTAATTTGTTTTAATAACTGTAATATGAAACGTAGTGTTAGGAAATTATTTTTGTTTCAGCAATAAAACATTTACACGGACCAGAGACTCCTGCTAGGACTTGAGTAGCAACTTATTTTATAACCAAAACATAGTAAGCCAAGTAGTTTATGTTACCAAGTAAGAAATCTATAAATTCAAAAGATTAGTGTCAGACCCGGGCTTTTCATTACTTGAACTGCACAACACTTAAGTTCCACACTCAGGCTCACTTTTTCCAGTTGGAGAGTTGAATTAGACAGTAGAGTTCAATCTTCAGGTACTGATGAGAAGCTTTTCATTTTTCTTTAACAATTAGTGATGTGAAATTAGAAGGAACAGTGTTGATGTTTACTGAAGTTCAGTTTGGACAGTACACTAAAGTTGGGATAAATTTGCTTGAATATCAATGAATGGACAACATTGTCTTCTCAATTGTCCTTTTTGTTTGCCTGATAACATGCAATTCACTTTCTAAGGACAATAACAGAGGAAACTAAAAATATAAATTTTTGTGTAATGCCAGTATGCAGTGAGAAATTCTCACTATTAATGTTAAGAAAGGCCATAGAAAGATATTGCCACTCTTTGTTTTAGAGAAGCAAAATGCCTTATTTCAGCAGCAATTTATGAATATAAAATATCTTAAATGAAAATTCAAAAATATAATTCTCACAGTTGTGCTTGAATAAGAGACACTATTCTAATTTTTCTGAAACATCTTTATTTTTAATAGAAATTTAAAATGTGGGCTCTCCTTGGTGGCACAACAGGTAAAGACGCAGCACTGCATGCTAGCTACAGCCACTTCAGTGCAAGTTCGACCCCCAGCTCCAGATGTGATCCACATGGAGCGGACATGGGGCCGCAGTCCTCTCTTGACCTGCCCACCACTCCCCTCAGCAGTGTACTTAGTCGATCTGCCTGTTCTGCTCCCCAATATGTCTCTGGTGAATCCTCTCACCGACCCTGCACTTCTGATTTATGTCCCAGTTCGAAATGCATAAATAAACAAGTCAAGTCTTTAAAAAAAAAAAAAAGAAAAGAAATTTAAAATGTTTACAAATCCTTTGTTTATTAGATTTACAAAGAAAATTACTAAAATAATTCACCTTTCTCCAGCTATCAGTAGTCTCTCTTGAGTTTTACATTTCCACAAAGGCTTTTGTGCATGATCAGATAGAGAAATCGAATGCTACAAAAGGTGTATTTTGATAACTATTTTGAGGATTATTTTGAGAATAAAAATGTCACATACCAAAAGAATAATTCATATTGCCCTCAAGAACTCTTCTCATGAATGCCATTTAAGAGTCACTATAAAACGAGTTATTGTGTGAATATACATAACACAAGCATAAATAAATTCTCTTATCTGTTTGCAAAAGCCAAAGCATGGAAAGAGACATAATTCCACAAATCATAGGTTGATAACATTTTTATCTCTCCATCTACAGCAACTATTTTGTAGCTTACTGCTACTTCTATACATGCATTTCAGGAAGCTTTGTTCCTTTGTGAAAGAAGTTGTTGTTTTAGTTTTTATTGACTTATAAACTATAGCTTTATTTTTATCATATATATATTCTAATGTGCAAAAAATAAAGAAAAAAGCTATTGTAATCTGTAGCTTCACCTCTAAGGTAAATACTTATATCAATATCAGCTTAGAATATTTTTTCATAAGATTTATAATCTGCAGAACTGATTCTTTGTATTGTGTAGTTTATCAGGCTTGTACAACATATTTGCTGTTTTCTACAAGTTTATTTCAGGAAATTTAAAAATAACTTCCTATCTATACTCTTATTCAAACCAAGTATATGTTCAGATGCCCATGGAATTCAATATGAATCAGTTCTACATGAGTGAAAAAGTGTTTCACAAGCCAACAAATCTGAGACATTCCCTGTATCTGTTCTGGTGATATTTTTGTCCACTGATACAATTCATCTTTTATAACTGTTGCCATATTTTTTTGTACTAATAGATTTTTTTGTACTAATAGTTGTAGGACTATTGAGAAAATATTTTATGTTCTTAGGGCTTTGGGTTTTATGTATATACACACACGTACACATATATATTTAATATACACACTTATATTTGAACACTACCTTTATTGGAATACTTTTTATCTTTTTTTTTT
>NW_004567117.1:17783311-17784185 GCF_000260355.1 Condylura cristata | reverse complement strand
ATGATCCTCCAAATGTTCCCCAGTTTTCAGTCACCATAGATCTCAGGAACTTTTTTAAAAATATTAAGAAGAGGGTCCTCCCTGGTGGCTCATCAGATTAGGATGCAGCGCTGCAAGCGAACAGCAGCCCCTTCAGTGCGAGTTGGATCACCCGCCCCGGAGGGGACTCACATAGTACAGCAGAGGGCCCCTGTCTCAAGGGCTGCTCCCCTCAGCAGTATATTTCAGTAGACCTGCCTGTTCTGCTTCCCACATTGTCTCTACACCTGTGGCCTGTACTCCAGTTCTTGTATATATAAATAAATAAATCTGTAAAAAATACTTTGAGAAAATATCTTATATGTGACAATAAAGCATATATAAGAGAAAAAATCTATAGGGATGGTGAGATATTACTTTCTGCATTTAAACCATTATTATTATTAAAACAAAATAATTAGGGTTTCAGCAGCTCCTTAAGTTGAGGCTATTTATTCATGCTTTTGTTTAATATTTTGTTTTTGACCCTGCTCTTTCTTTTATAACCTATGGAAATGATAAAGTCAATATTCCAAATTAACCTAAATGTCCCTTTATGAACTACATGTGAATTCTTCACAATGTAAGCATCCTCAATGGATTTATAGGATATTACCCTTTATAGGATAGGATTCTTGAGCAATATTACTAATAAAAGAGAGTGTATATATAATTTGATTAAATCATTAGGAAAAAACAAGAACATAACCTTTCAAATAGTTCAGAGACTCTTGTTTATGACACATTTTACTCTTTACTATTGTTGCACTGTATCACATGTTCTAGACTCTCCCTTTACAAAAATGATAATAGACAGCAATACTATTTGCTATGTTATTCTGATAAACTAAGTAAA
>NW_004567117.1:17770744-17781741 GCF_000260355.1 Condylura cristata | reverse complement strand
TCAACATCCTTTCATAATTGTGTTATTTCTCTATATTACTCAACCATTTATGCTGAAAATGAAGACAGCAGGAAAGGGAAAAAAGGGTGATTCACTTGTCTTTCTTCTGCTGGTCTCCCCTTACTGACTAGTAAATCTAAGGTAGAGAGCATTGGTACTTAGAAAAGAGCAAGATAAAAAGACTGCAGTTAGTTTTGTGTGGTGTTTTCACTATTCAGGTTAGGACAAATTACATAGGCATGCATAAACTATGAAATCTAATTTGCTTAATTTTAGACATTTTGCATACACATTAAATAATCAGATTTGCATTGTAAATTGGCATACAAATATGAAGAACAGTACAATTTTTGATTATTATGTAAAATCTTAATATTTCTTCACTTAAAAATGTCATAGCAAAATAAAAACAAAATCACCATGTCCAATGAACTAGAAGTCTAGAGAAGAAAACAATATGTTTGTATTTTATTACATTTAATAGCACATTTTTTTCTACTTTTTGGACAAAAGAGCCCAGTAATTGAGGTAGCACAATATTACATGGGGCCCAATAATTGAAGTAGCAAATCCTGCCTGAATAGTTCTCTTGTAAGGGAAAAGTATTCTCTCATTTTTTATACTTCATGGTGTACAATTAATTATTACAGTCTAATATCTTCATTAACAACTTTCTTTAAATAAAACACTTCTTTGACATTCATGGCATCCCAATATGCTATAAATTTCCTTTCAAAAACATTTAAATCTTTCAACATTTAGATCTTTCTTTTCTAATCTACTGAAACATCTCACCCTTATGCTGATCAATGTAAGGTTTGAAATCAGAGAACATGATACATTTGTTTTTCTTTTTTCTCATGATTAATTTGGCTATTTGAGGTCTTTTTTTTTTTCCTTAAAATTTTTGGGTTTTTTTTTTTTTTTTTTTTTTTTTTTTTTTATTTTCATTAAGTCCAGCTAAGGATTCATCAATTTGTTTATCTTTTCCAAGAAACAGATCTTGGTTCATTGATCCATTGTTTCATCTTTTTGTTGTCTATTTTCTGTACTGTCACTATAATTATTATTTCCTTTGTTCTGCTGAGTTTTGGTTTCACTTGTCCCTCTTCTCCTAGCTCCTACAGATATAAAGTTGTCAGAGGCCCTTTGTTCCCTGATCATGGATTATTGGGGGGGCAGCACAAGCAGGGTTTCAAGGTGGGAGCGGCGTCCGTGAGCAGAAATTCCTAAAAACAGAGAAAAGGAGTAAAAGGGGAAAGGGGAGCAAGTCTTCCTGTTCTGCCTTTAGCAGAAGTTTATTTTATACATTAGGAGCAAGCAGTAGGATGACATCAGCACATGAACTGGGCTGAGAGATTACAATCATCTCCTTTTTTTTTTCTAGGAACAGTTTAGAGTCGTATTGCCCTTTAGCTGAGATATAAAATTCATTATCCTTAAAATCAATCTATTAAAGTTGAGATAGGTACATAAATTCATAAAATTTAAGGCTAACATTGTTATATTTACTACAGTGTTGATTGGCTAAAATAAAGTCCCTTTAAACCTTAAATACTACTTCATGATCTTCATTCTCTTTGAGACATCCTAGAAAGTAAAGTCAAGTCGAGGACTAGGGTGGATGCTGGGTTGGGGATGTGAAGGGGGATAAGGTGAGGTCGCAGGCCAAGGAGAAGTTGTAAAAGAGGGTAAAGTAAGGTTGAAGACTAGGCTGGAGGAATTTCTGGTAGATAAATCACTAAGGGAGGTAGTTAAGATTCCTCATTTAAAGGCTAAGCAATAAAAGCTTATGTAAGAGAGTAGAGTGATATTTTGGTTCTGGTTCGGGCAGTAAAAGAACTTTAATTATTATTATTATTATTTTTTTAAGATTTATTTATTTGTGCATACAGAGCTGGGGTACAGGCCAGAGGGTCAGGGGTGGTGAGAGGCTTCAGCAGAGACAGAGTGGGGAGCAGAACAGGCAGATCTACGAAGTACACTGCTGAGGGGAGCAGTGGGCGGGTCAGGAGAGGTCTGCCCCGCCATGTGGTCACCTCCGAGGCAGGCGGGAATCGAACTCATGCGGAAGTGGTTTTAGCTTCTCAGTGCTGTGCTTTAACCCTCTGCGCCACCAGGGAGGGCCGAACTTTAATTATTTTTTAGCATGTCCTAGTACTGCCTTGTCTTACAATATTGATTTTGTTATAATTGTTTTTATTAATCAGCCAGTTGTAATATTATTTTTTGCTTTCTAGAGGTATTCCCTGTCTTGGGCAGTGCTTGCTCATCTGAGCCAGGCAGCGCCTTATGAGGCTAAAGGCAATCTGGTTGTAAGCTGATGGTTGCTTAGACTATTTTGATATTCCAAAAAAGGGAGGTCATACCATAAGTTAGCATGGAAATTCTGATTTTTTAGAGCACTTCCGTCTCTATCCAGAATTTGTAAGTTGATAGAGATTGCATAGATTGTGTCACAAAGTTAGAGTGCTTATTTTCCTAAGGTAATCAACATTTGTAAGAATTCATTCTTTTGAATGGTTTTGATATTTTTAACTAATTCAATACATTGAGTAATTTAACTGAGTTCTTTGGCTGTACCTTACAGTACTAGAATCATATGACAAGTACTTCTAATTCCCTGATCTTTAATTTAACATTAAAGATTATGGTGATAAATTATTTTGTGTGATTTTCCTTTAATGAAGTAGCAAAATATCAAAGTAGGCATTTATAATTTATATTTAGGACTGACCTTCTTTAGGAATTGAAAGCTATTCTTCCATAGTTTAGCAAGCTCCACAGGTGACTCTTAAATTTCTACTCCTTGTTTCTTAACCTCATCCAATTAAGCTATTATTCATAGCTTTATTGAGCTATTACATGAGGGGCTATGGAACAGATTAAAACTGTTTCCTCTTTTTATACTAATCATAATGTGCATGATTGTGTATATGTGAGAATAAAGAGATAGCACATTTGAAATGTAGTATACTTACATAAATGCTATATAAATTGTGAAATTTCATTGTTTCATATCAAGTTAAAACCAGAGCAACATTATTTAATGTCTTGAAAAATTTATATTGAATAATGATGTTTTTATCAACTTATATGGCAATAATATAGTTCATATGGAATGATCACAATAAGCACACTGATCAACTAAGTTTAAAAATGAGAAGTATTAATAAAATAATTATTGTCTCAAAGTATTTCAGAGGGTCATGAAAGACAGATTAATTTTTAGAGGGAACTAAACAAATTTAGTGATATTGACATTGCATTCAGTAATGGGAAATAAAACCCTAGAGTCTAGCAGAACTGAAACCTAGCCATTAAGAACTAAGCATATAGTCTCTTGGAATCAGAACAAACTAAAGAGAACAAAGCATTACCATTCTTTTTTGTCTCTGAGAACTCAACATGAGCTCAATTTTTCCTGGGCATGGAAGTGGGGGAAAGTTTCACCTACTAGAGATCGGGGCCTTTTTGATGTCAGATCACTCCACATGACATTGCATTATATGTAGAACATGATGTGAAAATGCAAAGCTACAATCTTAAATGCCATGAAGAAATGTTACTGTTCAGTTTATGCATCATTTCTCACTTTAACTCTAATTTGTATTCATTAGGCTTAGTCAACAAGGAAAACAAGTTACTTAAACACTTTCCTGGAAGATAGAGTAATTCTAATTTTCTCACTTAAAATGTGAATGCTGTATTTTTTTCCATATTACTACATTTTCATCTTTTGCCACTGACTGTCTATTAATATATTAAATTTCTATAAATAATAGGTAGCTGGAAAATTTCCATGTTTCTTTGGCAATACAATTGTTCCTGATAGCCAAAATAACAGCACTTCATCTGGAAGAATTAATGCAAATAGAGAAGAGAAGGGAAGAAAAGCTGTCCCCAGAGTTCCCTGCAATTAGGGTATTAGAAATGAATTACAGTTGAGAAACAATTCTATCTCCATGACAATACCTTTTGCTTCAGAAACTAGAATCTTTTCCATTCATTTTTTATAAGGGATACACATTTATTGTTCAATGCTGAGAAATTACCTCTTCCCTGGCTACTATTATTATTGTCTTATATATACATGCCAATATTTTGAAAAGCAAATTTTATGATAGACATTTGTCTGGAGTTGATTTGCTGTCTTTGCATTTCTTTATTAATCTACAAGGCCTAGTTCATACTCTACTTTAGAAAAGCATTTCTGGACTTCAGTGAGAGTAATATATATCACTTTATTCACCTTTTTTATAGCCTCATGCAAACATGTCTTGTTTGTCCACTATTTTGCCTGCATTCATAGTTATTTATTAACAACTTCTTTCAGAAAGCTTGGTACAGAGTAGTCACTGAATAAATCAATGCATAAATGAATGAATCAAAGTATTATATATATAACATATACAAATGTATTTATGTATGCCCTTGAAAATCCAAACTCTACAATAACTTACTTGAAATTTTTACCTATCATTACCAAATTTAACATAGATTATTAGCTAGTTCAAAGCATATTCATTTTATTTACTTCTCTAATGTACTTGTCCAGATGGAATAGAAAAAATAGACAAAGTTTGTGAACAAATATTTAACAATTTTGTCTATTTGCTTGTCTCAATGATGAAAGTATCTACTAAAAGACTATAATATGTCTAGAGCTTTGCTGTATATCTTGTTTGCAATCTCTTTATAGTTAGAAAATATAATATCAATAATTATCAGATTATTGAATAATAATTTATTGTACAAACACATTTTATTAAAATCATTTAATTTTATTTCCATTTGTGATTTACTCCTTTATCAACTTTAAAAAGACAAAGAATTTGTCAGAAATGTGTTTCAAAGAAAGTATGCCTATAGATGTTTACAAGTCGACTCTGGGATAAATTTCTTGAAATTCCTAGTTGGATTAAGCAAAAGTCTATCAAACCATTTGTTTCTCTTATGTCTTTAAATTTTGTGAGTAGAAATGTGTTAATTTCAAGTTGTATGTCTATTAATATTCATTAATATTTATCTGGTTAATAACTAGTATGTGGAAAAAATAAAATGGTTCCAAATTACATATTTTAAAATTGAATGAGATTGGCTTAGCCATTGCCCCTCTAAGTAGTAAAGTGTGTATTGACTGTACATTGAATCATACAGGAAAAGTATTTAATTTTTCCTTACGAAAACAAAATGACTAAAATAACAAGGACTATTTCTGGAAAAAAAGATCAACAATCTTGGGATACCCAGAAAATATGGTGAAATAAGCCAAGTCAGGTAACCGCCTCCTTAAATATGACTAGAAATCCCTGAAGTATCCCAGGTAGCTCATATTAATTTATTACCAGAGGATTCTTGATTATTCACACACACAAACCAACCACATTAAAAAAACATGGGAGCAGATACACCTAGAACTACAGCAGAAAGTGGGGGAGAATCCATGAACACTCACCCCTCCACCCCCAAAGCTGGAGGCTACGGTCAGAGCTGGAATTCCTGGGAATTTTCACTCCCTGGTGTGATGGATGGAGACCCCTCCCCTACCTCTACAAAAGCAAGGAAATGGGCACATCACAATCTCTATCAGCTAATAAATAAATAAATAAATGAATGAATGAATGAATGAATGAATGAATAGATAAATAAATAAATATCCCACAGCTCCTAGCTTATTGCATGCTTTACTTTTTATAATAAAAACTGGAAGCAAGGCCTCCCATTTGGGGCAAAGGCTTAAGTCTCAGCCCTATGAAGCTATCCACATCCACTGCAGCACAAGTTCTACCCAGCCAGGGAGTGACCCATACAGAGCAGTAGACCTCTCCTGTCTCTCCCACTACTCCCCTCTGCCTGTTCTGCTCCCCATTCTGTCTCTAGTGAATCTGTTCACCCTCTCAAACCTCTGGCCTGTACCATAATGTCTGTATGAATACATGAATACATCTTAAAAAAAAAACAAACCTGATAGCTGATTGGCTGTGGAACTGAGACACATGGGGCTACCAGCATTCATGTGGCTCTCTATAAAGCCTCTTCCCCAACTGGGACTCTTGTGGCTTCCCTGAGCTCCCAGACAACAACAACAACAATAAAAAAAACAAACAAACAAACAAAAAAAAAACACTACTCTGCCCTCTAAAAAGTATAGCGAGTTGGCAAGGAATAGGGAGACTCCCCTTGGCTTGCTGGTGGCTGACTTGGCCATCCCAAGAGCCCATCCCTGGCTGGACTTGGCAGACATTGTACAGCCTAAGTAATATGGTTCTTTGCTTGTCCCAGAATCTCAGAGAAAAAACACTAGCCACCAAAGCCCACTGAGATCAGTATTAGGCTACCGATGAGGGATGAGTTGAAGATTAAATCTTCTGAAAGAGAGCCACCAGTGATCTGTTTTGATCAGCTTGGACAAGCAATTGTAGATCCAATATGATTTTCATATAAATTATTTATGTCACAGAAAGAAGATTTTTGACAAAGTTAGCCTACTCTTCTGTTTGGAATAACTATTGCTGTGTGACAAACTACCCTTATAATTAGTGTCTTACATAGAAATAGTTATTGTTGACAGGGGACTCTATAAGGAATGAATCCAGGGATGGTTCATTGAGGACTCTAGTGTGAAATCTACAGCATTTTGCTCTCACTGCCATGATAAAACCTCACCAAGACAATTAAAATCTAATTAATTGTGACTCCATATTTAATAGCCCCATTATTTTAAAATAGCATTTATAATACAATTCAACTCTGCAAAAAAAAAAAAGTCTTCTAGTTTTCTTTTTAATATTGTATCATGTATGAGAAACATGATAGTTTCTTCCAAAATTTATTTTTAAAGTCATAATGTGATGGTTTTGGCAATATGAGAAGTGAAATATAGAACTAGTTGACACAGGTTCAAATCCCAACTGGCATTTAATGGCTGTGTGACATTAGACAAATGATTTAAAAAGTCATTTCCTGTTCTATAATAATCTAATTACCTGTCCGTAAAATCAGAGTTAATATAAATACTGTTACTAAAACAATGCTTGGCATTGAGCTTTGCTGATGAAGAAAAGCAGGATGAGACTGAATATGATTAAGATTTATGCAGTTATACATAAACACATGCTAAGACTTTCTCTCCACATAAAGCTGCCAGTAAGAATTTAAAAGTTGATAGCACTTTTCTAAGTGCATGATAGATTTGTTGGAGGTTTCCACTGCATATGTCAATATTTATTATCAATCAATACCATACAAACTTTTCTACAAACATATTTCCAGGTTAAACACAAGTCTTCTTTTGCTTAATTCACTAATTACTTAACTGAACTACCATTCCACAGTGTAAGAATCTGTCATTTCCTCCCCTGAACAGAACACAAAAGGTCACATTTGTCCAATATATTTTTGATTTTCAGCACTGGTAAAAATCAGTGTATATGTAAACATCTTCAGTGATTATTCAGGTTTACAGAATCATGCTGTGTACATTTTATCACACTAACCCATTTAATAACCTATAATAAAGAGTAGTCCTGAGTCTGTATCTGGAGGTAACATTAAAATCTTTGATTTACGTAGTTTCTGAACTGAAGATGCATTTCATGGTAGAAATAGGTAAGCATTTTTTTTTTTAAAGATTTATTTATTTGTGAATACAGAACTGGGTTACAGGCCAGAGGCTCAGGGGCAGTGAGAGGCTTCACCAGAGACAGAGTGGGGAGCAGAACAGGCAGATCGAGGAAGTACACTGCTGAGGGGAGCAGCGGGCGGGTCAGGAGAGGTCTGCCACGCCATGTGGTCACCTCCAGGGCAGGTGGGAATCGAACTCATGCGGAGGTGGCTTTAGATTCTCAGTGCTGTGCTTTAGCCCGCTGCGCCACCAGGGAGGGCCCAGAAATAGGTAAGCATTTTATGCACAAATCTAATTTTGTGCTAGATTTAACATTTTTTGAAAGTTTTAATTTGAAAATGCAAATTTACAAATAACCCACACACTATACATTTCTTTCTCAGATGTTATAAATCTCAAGTCATATTGAAATGTCATCTTTTGAACCCAAATAATGTTGACTTATGCAACCATCCCCCTGATTTACACTTGTGAACTAATATATTTTAGCAACTTGTCTACAGGTACAATAATTAATTTATATGTTTTTTCGTAAGTAAAATTTACATTTCTTCTTAGTCACAAGCTTATAGGTAATTTAATAAATGTAACCAATGACAAATTTTACCACTTGTTTTAACTATGTGTGATTAAGGAGGCCTGAGTTTTGTGTTTCTTTATCTCCTAGCTCCTCAACAGCTTGCAGAATCTAGCCACATATTAGCCATCCAATAGTTATTATTTTCTAAAAAGTACTCACATGTTACAAAGGTCTCCTAAATATTGAGAGAACCAATTATTTTCTTTCATCCATCTATTCTTTATTTATTCTTTGATTTGCTAATAGAACTTGCTAGTATTCTCATTAGTGACCATTTCAAAAAGCTAAAGTAAAAATTCTGAATTTCTCAAGCAATAAAACCTTCCAAGAGAAAATATGCTAATATTGAATACCCATAGATATTTGGGATAACATTGTAAAAAGGTGGTGAATGGTCCTTGTGAATAATTAAGTGATGTAGATTTTCATGAGCATCAGAGATGAGCATCCTATAAGTCATCACATTGAATTAGCAAAGTATGACCAATTTTATCAAGGATAACAGTCACCTACACTATTTTACTGATGAGACTTACTGCTTATTTTATTTTACTTTAAAATACTTCCCATTTACTTCATTGAAGATTCTAACACACATTTATAGTTCTTCATTTGTGTATTTATCTGTGAGTAACATTTTCATAGATCATTCTACTTGATAATGGGATATTTTCTTTGCCTTTTATGTCTGCAGCTCAAATCCTGTAAAGTTTTATGCATTTAGACCAAACCATGTGGAATTGCATATATATGAGCATTTTTCAATGTAAAAAGATTGAAATTCCAAATGCTTTTATAGATGTTTGTGGCTATAAACTTAAAAGATTTCTCCTTAGTTGAGGAATATTGTTTTGAATTCATATTATGAAATATAGATGATCAATTTTTCATTTTCTGTTTTCTAGTCAAATGTAATATGTATTTGACATAGTTATTAATTTCCTGTGCCCAACAGAGAGCTCGAGTAAGTTGTAAGCCCTACTTTGCCTTAGTATTAAGGCTTAGTATTCATAGTTGAATTGTTAGCTTAGTTTGCACTTTGAACCATTAACCTTCTGATTGCACAGTCCTGTTAGCAAGAAAATATCAGCCAAGTCTTCTTTTAACTTCTTTCTGGGGCAACAACTATTGACAACAAATACCAGTCTCAGTTTCCCTTAGCCAATAAAAAGAAAGTGTTTGATGAAAAGCAAAGTTGTTTAATTTGAGAACAAATTGAGGAGGGCAGCAGACTTGTGTCTGAAAGACCACCGTTCTCCTCTTTGGCAGAGGGCAGGGGGATTTATCCAGAGGTACAAGCAGTGATGCATGCATCCGGAACTTTGGGGGAAGCATGTTGGCTACATGCTTTACTATCACCTGGTGGTCAGCAATTTCAATACTATTTTAGGGATGTTCATTTTTTTCTGTGGAATGTAAGAAAACAAGTTTGTTAAACCTAGAAGATCAGTAAAAGAAATGGGAGAGCTTATCTAGTATCAGAGAAGCAAGTCCTTCATTCTGTTTCACTTAATTATGATAAGAGCTTCCATATATTTCATTTTTAAGCAGTAATCATTCTCCACAAACTAAGGGTGGTTCTCGTAGCTCACTTCTTGCCATTTAGAACTCCCATTTGTTCTGATTTTAGTTGGAATTAATCATTATTAATTGTGAGATTCTGTTTACTTGATCTTGCAATTCCCTTGGCAGAGTCTCCAAAAAGATCTAGTGTATTGCACTACTTAATCTTGGTGAGAAGTTCTTCTTTCCTTTTGAATATTCATGTTATGGGCTAAGGAAAATTTCTGTAGCTTTCTTTTCTCTTAAAAGTTTTTGACTAGTGCTACTCACCAAGCAAACTTCAGAATTCTGTGGGAATCTAAATGCATGTTTCTCTAAATGGCTGCTTTGACTTATGAGATGTGAAATTCTTGTTTTAGTGGAGAAATTCCCAAATAGTTGAGTTGGGTAGTTCACTAGAAAATTTTATAACAAAATATAATTCATATATATTTAATTTATAAATATGTCATATACTTTAATAGAAGATATTATTTTAACCTTACTATGTGGGGAAATCTATACCTATTGTCTTTGAAAGGTAATATACTGTACTATTACAACTGCTATCTGCAAGAAATATCACTAATATAAAATGCTAAAATTAAATTATTAAATCTGTATTACACATTAAAATTTTAATGTTCATTTTATTTAGTACTTATTTCAATAAATAAGTATTGATATACAAAAAAAGTTTATAATGTGTTATACACAAAGGAGAAAACAATGTATTCTTTAACTCTACATTTTTAAAATTTCTTCAAAATGTAGGAAGATACCATTGTAACTTAATACAAAAAGTAAAATAAGTGCTATCATAGAATGACAGAAGTCTATTTGAACAACAGGGTGAGAAAGAATAACATGTATAGGAATTGAATCTGTCACTGAAGTCACCTTTTTGTCTACTACCTATGAAAAAATAACATTATTTATGCATTATATTTATTGAAAATTAATGAATATGTTCTACATCTAGTCATCCTGTGAACACAGTGTATAGGGCTAAAGAAAACAAACATCTTATTCTATACAGTTGTAAGATAGAAATGTCAAGTGTCTTCTTTGGACTTGTACTATCTAATAAACATAAAACAACAGGATTGCATAGTCAATCACAAAGTTATTACCAAGAAACATCAGTCTTCTGAAGTGGTATGTCTTAACAACAAATAAACCAGGTAATTTTATTATTTTAAAAATGCACACTTATGGAACCTGTCTTTCTGAATTCAACAACAACAA
>NW_004567117.1:17768756-17769578 GCF_000260355.1 Condylura cristata | reverse complement strand
TTGCTGAGAGGCTTCACCAGAGACAGAGTGGGGAGCAGAACAGTCAGACTGACAAAGTACACTGCTGAGGGGAGCAGCTGGCAGATGAGGAGAGGTCTGCTGTGCCATGTGGGTCAGCTCCCTGGCAGGGGATCCAACTTGTGCTATAGCGGCTTTGGAGAGATTCATAATGATGTGCTTTAACACGTTGCACCACCAGGGAGAGCCCACATTAACATTCTTATCCAAATGAGTCAAACATTTCAGTAGAGAGTTTTTATTATAAGCAGTTATAGAAATTGTTTAGTTAAAAAAAATAAAAATCAGACAAAGGAACACTTATATCAGGTGGGTTTGGCATCAAACAGATTGGCTTGTGAAAAGGTGAGGAAAAAAAGAAAAAAAAATGACTTTAGACAGAGGGAAAGAGTGCACATTAATCAGAATGTTATTCCAAGTACATAGGGTAGTGTGAAATGAGGTGTGAAGTTTGAAGTGGGTGAAAAAGACAAATCTATTACATGGAGGCATGCTTACACTAAGTTGTTATGATATTTGGATTTCTCACTTCTCTTAGTTTGAAGACCTCAAAATCTTTGAGAGCATGACCTAAGAATTAGTTTGATTTGTCTAAGGAAGGAATAGCTGAATTTTCATTATGTCTTAGTTATTGCAAACCTTATGAAAATGTCATATTTTAATATATTTTATTTACCTGAAAATCTCAGAGCCTCATTTTTTAAAGAAGATTTATTTATTGATGCATACAGATGTGGGGTAGAGGCAGAGGTATAGAGGCAGTGACAGGATCCACCAGAGACAGAGTGGGGAGCACAGCAGGCA
>NW_004567117.1:17760255-17767361 GCF_000260355.1 Condylura cristata | reverse complement strand
TTCAGTTATAATAATCCTAAATTCTTCTTCATTTGCTCCATCAAACTCTGGTCAAAACACCATATTCTTAAAATGTGTGACTGCTGTTTGCTTATATGCCTGGAGGTATATTAAGATGAGTGTGTTTTAAATGCTAATCTAGATGATATCCTGTACTCATTAATCTTAAAATGGTATTTTCAATTATTTGTTTTTTGTGACATTGTAACAGTATTTTTTTGTTTTTTTAATTGATTAACTACTATATAATAATATAGAAATTTCAGGAGTAGAGCTTCTCAATTTAATACATGTATACAATACCCTGTACCCACCACCAAAGTTCTAGTACCATTTATCACTCTCAAATTATTATTTTTAATATTCATGTCATTTTGTATCTGTCATTTGCAAATAAGCCATCAGATTTATCATCATGAGTAGAAAACATTTAATAATGAATGAATGCACTGATTAACGAATAAATATATAGATTTTTAAATAAAAATATTAATGCTGTTTGTTGAACACATCAAAAATTACAGAGTTATGTGTAAAAGTTTTGTGTAAGGCCCTTCCTGGTGGCGCAGCGGGTTAAAGCACTGCACTGAGAAGCTAAAGCCACTTCCACATGAGTTCAATTTCCGCCTGCCCCGGAGGTGACCACATGGTGTGGCAGACCCTCCTGAACCGCTTGCTGCTCCCCTCAGCAGTGTACTTCGTTGATCTGCCTATTCTGCTCCCCACTCTATCTCTGGTGAAGCCTCTCACTGCCCGTGAGCCTCTGGCCTGTACCCCAGTTCTGTATGTACAAATAAATAAATCTTAAAAGAAAAAATTAAAAAAAAAGGTTTTGTGTAAAAAATGCTAAAGGCTGACATGTCTTTAAATATAGGTTCAGAGAGAATCATGTATATTTTGAGAAGATTCATTATTAAATTTTTTTTGCAAAGTATATTAACTTTTAACTTAATGCCTGGTAAACAATTATTGTATTAACTCCCACAATACAGTTGAAATGGTGAAGAATGAAAACCCCTGCTTCCTCGGGGAAAAAAGACAGATAAGTAGCTTCTTTACTTCTCTAAATCTATTTTTTAAAATATTTTAAAATGACAGCTTTATTAGGAAAGGGAGAAAGAAAAAGAGAGATCTAAATCTATTTCTATCAGTAAGTTGGGGCAGGAGAAAGAAAAGAGAGATTTAAAACATTTTTATCAATTAAGTTGGAAAATGTTAACATTTTTTAAGGGTATAGTGAAACTTATAAAACTTAACAAATAGGCAAGTGCTTATTACAGTATAGACATTTAATACATTTTACTTAAATAACATTCCTATGGGATACAACTCTTTTAAGTTATTTTTGTTCCTAGTAGTCATCGGGCTATATCTAATACAGCTCTGATCATTCTCACTGATAATCTTATGAACTAATGTCTAAATACTCAATTTCCATTGTCATGAGAGATTGAAATAGGAAGACAACATTTTATAAATCACACTCATTAAACAAGTATTCATTTGCCACACCAAATGGCAGTGGCTGTCTACGTCTTAGAGTCTTAATAATAAACAACTTTTGATAGTTCTATGAAGAAAAACTAAGCAGGAATGAAAAAATTATAGTGCTACATTTCAGCTAGCAGTTAGGGTTGTTTTTTCAGCTTTTCCAATAGAACTTTTATTTTTTTATCAGTTTTATTTTTAATTCACCAATGTTTATATAACTATATAATTTTGGAGTACAAGGTAGCACTTTATGAAAGACCTGACTATATCTGGAAGGTAAAGGGAATTACAAGGTCAAAGTCTTAAGGCAGAAGGGTACCTGGTACATTAATAGAAAACTCAGGTTGGAAAATACTACGTGGATGGTTAAAGGTCAGAATAATGGTAAATAAAATTAGAGATAATGAGAGTACTAAATAGTGTGACACCTTGTTTTATCTAGAGCAAGAAGGTTTGAAACCACTAAAATGCTTGCGTATATCAAAGATTTAAGAACTAGGGGTATGTATTAGACAGCAGTAAGTAAGAAAAAAAGTGAAAATTTATATATTGTGTAGACAATAGAATGTAGGGCAAGCCTGGAAACCCAGTAATACTGGGCAGAAGAAATTATCCCAATAAATCAGGAGAAAAGATGTGATGACTTGGATTGGAGCCAATAGGGAAGGAGGCAGGGGAATAAGCAGAGTCTGAAGGTAGAATTTAGTGACAGATCACAGGGGAAGCCAAAAGAGAGGAGTGAGTAATGGCTCCAAGTTTTTACCCTGTAAAATTGTCAATGTTTGCAAAGTGAAAAGCTGTTGTAGGAACAGACGTGGGGATGGTGTGGCAGGCACAGGTATGGGCTCCCAGGACCTCTTCAAGAAGGGGAAGCAACTCAGCTCTGAGGAATATAGCCAGTTGATGGCAGTCAGCTCTCAAGCTGAGGTCATGCTTTTCTCAGGATGACGCCAGCAAAATAAAGAAGGTAATGGAGTCAGTAAGTCATGTTTCTTAGAGTGACTCCCAGAGGACAAAAAATAGTCACTCAGGAACCTAATCCTTTCTATCCAACATAAGATATTTCTCAATGGGCATTTTTTGCTCCAGAGCTTCTTGCTGACTTGGTAGAACCTGCCAGGGGGCCCTTCCTGATGGCACAACAGGTTAGGATGCAGCACTGCAAGCTAGCTGCAGCTGCTTCAGTGCGAGTTCGATCCCCAGCCCAGAGGGGATCCACATGGCGCAGCAGACCTCTCCTGTCTCGACCCTCTTCTATCTGCCTGCTCTGCTCCCCACTCTGTCTCTGGTGAATCCTCACTGCACCTGCACCTCTCGCCTGTACCCCAGTTCTGTGTGCATAGATAAATAAATCTTCTAAAACATATATTTAAAAAAAAGAAAGAAACTGCCAGGCCAGGTAAGCTTCCTAGTCTGATAGCTGCAGCTATTGAATCACTATCTGCCCTTAACTTTCAAAGATGTGACCTTGACTAGTGTTTTCCATTCTGAAATCAGACTTTGCAAGGAGAAGGCCTATATTTTAAGGAACAGCCTGTCCCAACAAATTAGTTTTGTTAGTATTTTCAAGCAGTTGAATATTCCCACTTAGTCCAGTTCTCTGCAGAGAACTGCATTAGGTCATGTGCATCAAGTGTAACTTAAGAAATGAAGACTGACCTTCCCTGTGGACATAAGCACCTGCTTATATAGCCCAAGTACTTTCATGTTCAAACTTGATTAAATGTCTTAAGAAAAAAACATTATCTCCTTAAATTCAAATAATCTCAATGTCACCATTTGATGACTGATAGAAGAAATCCCTATTTCTTTTCACTCAGACTTCTTTAAAATGTTTAAAATCACTTATAGCTTCCTGTATTTTCCTTCATTTTAAGAAGTGTATTCAAATTCATTCCCAAATTTCCCCGCATGTGTCATTTTCTCTTTGCTGTTAGCATTATATTTTGACAAATAAAGGCCTGTGACATTTTTCAGAATACACCTTCCTGAAATGAAATCAGTATTAGCAACATTAATTAGAATGATACACCTGGTCTAAAGGATCGCAAGAAAAAAATATATATATATATTCAACTGGGACCCACAATTAAACTATTTTTGAATATATAAACTGTGCAGTATGATTTATATATAATTATAAGCTAAGATATAAATATTGGGCCCTCCCTGGTGGTGCAGCGGGTTAAAGCACAGCACTAAGAAGCTGAGGCCACTTCCGCATGAGTTCAATCCCCGCCCTGGAGGTAACCACATGGCAAGGTAGACCTCTCCTGACCCGCCTGCTGCTCCCCTCAGCAGTGTACTTTATCAGTTGGCCTGTTCTGCTCCCCACTCTGTCTCTGGTGAATCCTCTCACTGACCCTGCACCTCAGGCCTGTACCCCAGTTTTGTCTGCATAAATAAATCTTTAAAAAAAGATATAAATATTAACATTTTCTTATTCTATTCATATTTTAAATATGCAAGTGTAGTTACATCAAAGTATTGCAACTCTACAGATATGTCTGTGTATATTCATCTGTACGTATGAATTTATCAATTATAAATAAAATAGTCTACTATCACACAGTATAAAGAACATGGGTTTAAAGAAAGAAACATGAATTGTTGGTTCTGCGCCTGCTAATTTCTATGCATTTACTATAATCCATACTTGTTTTATTTGGTTTCCTTATTTTGAAATTGTGGGATACCAGATATGAGCATTTTGTAAACTGTGCAACTAAATAACTGTTATAATGTGTATAACATATAGGTTATATATAATATACATATATGGAAAATACATAGTTATGAAATACTTGTTCATTTGGCAGTTTGTGTATTAAATTCCTAAGTTCATCTATCATAATAATCACATATTAAACTACATTTCTGATCTGATACATTTAGTAGTTATCTGTGCATTTTTATAGCCATAAATTACCTAGCCCATTTGTAAGATAATTGATTGTTTGAAAATAAACTTGTGAAGAGTTAATCTAATTGATCTTTGAGAGCAAATTTAAAAGGTTATCTAAAGGCAGAGTATGTAACATGCACTTGCCCACTGTATAGCTTACAATTTTGTTGTTTAGCACTTACTGTATTTCAGAGGAAATATGCTTATTCCAGTACAATTCTGTGACACTGGTAAAATATACTCTAAGATTACTGATTGAATCATCACATTCTTATTACCTATTAATAAACTACAATATGCACATTTGAAATTCAAGATAATTTTATTTGAAATTCAAGATAATTTTATTTTTATTTAATCATTCTTTTGCAGTAATACTGGCTTGTAACACTATATGTGATTAAAACATAGGATCACATCTTCTCAAATGCAAAATTAAAAGAGAGAAGTCTGATGTTATAATCACAGGAAGTTATTGCTCACCTTTAAACACAATTATATAAAAAGCTAGTTATCTTATTTTAAATTTCTCTTCTTATTTTACATGCCAACTAATGCATTAATATGCAACAAAATGTATATATATATATATGCATTTATAAACATTATCAAGTTAAATTATTATATGTTAATTACACACACTCACATATATACAGAATTGACATTACATTTGAATGTGATTTTAAACCATCAGATTGTTTCATACTTCACTGGATCACTCTAAATAGGTTTTGTTTATTTCCTTATCTCTAGCAATCATTTGCCCAATTTTTCTTGTTTTAAAGAAAATATCTGCTTTGACTCTCCCTTCTGAAAATCCCTACCTTACAAGAGCCAGAAACATTATCACTTTTGTATATAGAAATAAATTGCCATTAATTCACAACTGGGTAAACTGCTTCTTTACAAAAAAAATGTTCAATGTTCAGCTGCCTCACTTTTCACTAACTAACTAACTTTATACACACACACACACACACACACCTACACATATACACATATACACATATACATATATACACACAGTCATGAAATAGTACAAACACTGGAGATAGAAGAAATGAAGTTTGAGGTACAGCTACTTCTATTTACTTGTAATTGCTTGTCTTCTCGGACTTGTAAAGGTTCTTAAAGCAAAGAATATTTAACAAGAGATCTCATTTCGATCTCCATTTAGTTTGTGGTTATTTTTATATAGCATTTATTTAAAGTTTGCAACTGAAATCAGGTTGTGATGGGCACTTCAAAGCCCTCTAAAGTGATAGAATAGATAGGTACTCATATGTCCCATCACTAAAACTAGCTAAAGATGAGAAAGCAATTTCCTAGAGTTCTTTAGATTAACTGTAGATTTAACATTTCTAAGTGAACACCCATTTACTCAGAAGTTTCTGGATTTCTCAGAAAGGTATGGAATAGTATAAATGATTCTAATGATTCCCATCTGTACTATCTACTTGACTAAGGATTTAAAAATGTCAGGAGGAATGATATAAATTAACATATATATCCTTTTAAACTCCCTATTATCTACTGCAATTGTATACCAATAATCCAATTTTATTTAAAAAATCAGCCATTCTCTCAGATCAAACAAATGTAAAACCTTAGCCACCCAAGTCAGAATGGCTTGTTAAAGGCATTTACAAACCTCCCAGGCAAAAAATACATGCTGTGAAGGCATTTCCATTAAGGAAGCTATTGCATACATATAGTTTTTCTCTTTACTAATTTTAACAGGACTTTGTGTAATCAGAATATTGCCAAGGTAAAAACTAAATATATTTCTGTAATGAAAATCGAGATGATTATGACTTCTGATGCATGTAATGTGATAAAGGAAATAATGAGTAATTTTAGAGGCAATTACTTCACATAATATTTTATTATGCATTATTTTCATTTAGAAGATTGTGTTGAAATAAAACAAGTGCATTATCAGTTTTAATTCTGTTGTGTAAATTATATGCATCACAATAGGGTGCAACTTTTGGAAAAGCTATAATAATATAATTATTGTTAAATGTATTATTATACTCTCAATATTTCCTGAACAATTTGGAAACCTGAAAATATAGTTTCATTCTTATAATGGTCAATACAATAATTTTAATTCTTTTAGAACTTGTCAGTGGCCACTTATTTAAACAAAGATTTAAAGAAAATAATTCACTGACCGTCTATTAGATTAAATTTTAGCTACATAGTGATCTGGACATATTATTACATAATACATTAGAAACATTATAAGGAAGATAAATTTAGTCTTCCATATAAAACTGCATAGTATAGTCTATTTTATTTTTTATTGCCTGTTGCCTGTTTCCTTAATGCTTATGGGTGAAATCATCTAATATTTGTTTTTCTCCTGACTTACTACATTTTGCATAATTCCATTAGGTTCCTTACATTTTGCTGCAAATAGCAATATTTCATCTTTGTTATAGTTGAATAGTATTCCACTGTGCATATGTGACACATTTTATCATCATTAAGCTATTGAAAATAAGGCTGTAAAAATTATTGTGGTATGGTACATATATCTGTTCAAGTTGATGGTTTCATATTATTTGAAATGACACATAAAAGGGGGATGTCTGGGGACTTCCAGAAGATGGCGGCAGAGTAAAGACGCCGAGATCACCGGCGTCCAAGCCTGCATAGGAATTGAGGACTGAAAACGCACTATAGACTCACTTACTACAAGTTT
>NW_004567117.1:17759341-17759709 GCF_000260355.1 Condylura cristata | reverse complement strand
GCGATTGGGGAGTCCCCATAAGGGAAGCCGCACAGGCAGGAACTGATCCGGGAATACCAGCAGCTTCCAACTCCCTGGGCTCCTTTAAAAATCTAGGCAGCGAGGGGCAGGAAGCCTGCAGAGGGAACCTCCCTGAGGCGGCAGCTGCCGGCTGCTCAGCAGCCTTTTGTCCCAGCCCTGCTACAACCCAGGAGATAAACTGAGACAATTCAGCTAGGGAGGGGAAACCCAAATCGTGGGAAAAGGCTGCAGCTCAGAACCAGATACCTGAGGATAGCCGCAGACCTGTTGCTGACCTTTGCCCCAGCAGCCCCAACAAAGCCCTGGATATAAACTGAGACAACACAGCTAGGTGAGTGGATCCCAAG
>NW_004567117.1:17743737-17753411 GCF_000260355.1 Condylura cristata | reverse complement strand
TTTTTTTTTTTTTTTTTCCACTGAAGGGCTTTTGTTTGTTTGCTTTGCTTTACATATACTTAGTATTGGTCAAGTTAGTATTTGTCAATATGTACATAAATACATAGAGCAAACACTAGATTTAGAGCAAAAGTACCTGGGTTCTAAGACATAAAAGGCATTTACCAGCTATGAGGGCTTAGGCAGAAAACTTAATCTGCGCTCAGCTTCCTCTTAAGGCACTTTTTTGGAGAGGTGCAAGTGGTCTTAGATTTCACTGTACATCTTGCCAAGATTGTTTATTTTCTAGGGTTCATTCAAAATTTATTGCCTATATAGGGCTCTTTATTTATGTTTCTGTCACTGACCTGAATTTCTCACTATAGTAAACACTAGTTTTCTTCCCCTCTCCAAATTAGAAGTAGCTTCCAAATCCCAAACTCTGCTTTTGACAAGTGAGAGATAGAGCACATCTTGGACAACTCTGGATTATAGCATGTCACAAAATATTCATATTTTCAATAGTCAAGGGACATACATATGTTTATCTTCTATAGTGTGTCAAAATACCCAAACAATGCACACTTTCATTTTTCTTTCATTCATTCATATAATATACAATATAAATTAATTTATGAAATAATACAATTTTAGAAAATAATTTAAAACTATCTTCACTGTTGTTATTATTCCTCCACATGCCACTGTACCAAATTTTTCCACTCTGGTTCAAGCTTGGTTTAAGAAAGGAAAAATTATATCAGATAATTTTAACATCTTAAAATGCTGAACTTAAAAAAAAAATCATGCAAATGTAATTCTTTATCATGATATTGTGTCTATAAAATGTGTGAAAACTAGCATCTCCTTCAGTGTTAGAGAAAATTAAATCAAGCCATTAGAAGAAACAAACAAGTATAATATGAGTTTAGATATCAAGTTAAAAAAAATTGGATCCTATCATGGTCACCTCATTTAAAAGTAAATCATTAAAACAAACAAACAAACAAACAAACAAATACAGGCTTCCCTGGTAGCCAAGAGGTTAAGTATCAGCAGCCAGGGAAGTCAGGGTTCCACCCCTGGCCAGGGAGGTGAACCACATGGTGCAACAGACCTCTCCTGTTTCAGCAGCTGTTCCCCTTAGCAGTGTATATTAGTCCATCTGCCTGTGCTACTCCCCGCTATGTCTCTGGGGAATCATCTCACCCCCTGTACTCCTGGCCTACACTCCAGTTCTTGTATGCATACAAAAATAAAATAAATGTTAAAAAACAAAAAACAAACAACACTTGGAACACAGGAAATCCATTTGAATTCTTGTTCCATCAAAATTTAACAGAACTTTCAAACACAACCAGTCCCATCATTCCTCAGTTACAGTATACATGAACATTGTCAGGGATTCTTCTTTTTAGAGGTTTCTTAACGTTCTTCGAATTAGTACAAAGGATATATGCCAATTTCTTTGTCCCTGCATGCAATTATTTTAAGGTTGATTAGAAGTTTCAATCCAGCCCTCCTTGGTGGTGCAATGGGTTAAAGTGCAGTACCACAAGCGAGCCTCAGGTACCTCAGTGTGAGTTCACCTCCCTGCCTCGGAGGTGACCCATATGGTGCAGCGGACCTCTCCTGTCTCACCTGCATCTCCTCTCAGCAGTGTACTTGGGCAATCTGCCTGTTCTGCTTCCCACTTTGTCTCTGGTGAATCCTCTCACTGCCTCTGCACCTCTGGCCTGTACCCCAGTTCGTATCCATAAATAATCAATAAAATATTAAAAAAAGAAATTTCAATCCATCCACAGGTGTGGACTGTAGAAAAATATATAATATAGAAACAGTTATCCAATAACCGATTCTGTCTCCATAAAGTATTTTTAAGCTTATTGAAAAGATGTAAAGTACTCAATAGGCTCATTAATACAATTGTTTTTCGTATTCTCTTAGGGTGTCTACTTAGGTTGCCTAGATCTTAAAGATTATGGGATCACGTGTCACCAAATTTGATTTCTTGTGATATTTTAAATAATCTGTCACATGTTGATAAGTATCAGAGTAACCTTACATATCCAAAGGGTTTAAAAATTTTTAACAAGTCTCTTGTAAAATTCTTTACCATTCCTCCATGATTTCCAAGCTCCTTAGTCAATTTAAATAATTTCTCAAAAAATTTAATAAGGTTCTATTCTCTTTCCCCCCAAACTCCATACTCTTTTCTTTAAAAGCAATTAACCAGCTGATTTGCTTATGCTAATACATGTGTAACTTTGATCACATTTGATTAATACCAAATAACATAGACTTCACATTGTATCTATATTTTCTCTGACTTAATTTTATCACATTATGCATATTTCTTTTTCATATTCTTCTTTCAAATCTAATTTTATATTACTATAGTATACTTATATTTAGCCACTTCATTTTTAAAATGAATTAAGAATAATCAAGAATAAAATGAATTAAGAACTTTTAAATGAAGTAAGAATATTTTATCTTGTTCTTTTGTTCACCATACAAATGTTCTAATTAGAAGTTAAATATTGGCTCTAATATTTACATGGTCATGATTTGGCTGCATTTTCAAGAACAGTTTTCAATTTGTGCCCCTACCATTTTCTTCTTTCTTTGTTTCTAATTTGTTGGTCTATTTCATTTTCTCATTTGTCTAATATTTTATTATCATATTTTCTCTTAGTAAAGATGTCCTAAGGATTATTGCACATTCTAGATCACCGTTAAAGAGTCAGTAACCACACCTCACAGCAGGGGAGAAATGACTCCAAGAATAAATGCAAACAAAAAGAGGCATGTGCCTTGAATATGCTTCCTTGTCTGCCTTTATTCTTCTCTGATTATATTCCCATTTACAACAGATTGCCTTTCCTTGATAGTTAAAAGCATGGTTCCTGGTATGTAGCTCCAAATTTATAATATGGACACCTCTTCTAATGCAATCCAATCATATTTCCTATTTCTAGGTTTACATGGCTGTGATTGTTAGGCTGAGAGATTTTCATGCTCTTAGGTAAATAGAAATAGCTTGTCAACCTCCACCTCATGGGTCCTGCCTGGGCATTAGACATCTGGTTTATTATTCACTAAGTGGGGTCACCTTTGTTCTTATTCCGTTAGCAGTTTTGTTTTGACTTTTACATACCCTGAATTAAATATGTTAAATTGTTAAAAAGGATCTCTAAATTTATCCTCTTAATCCTAACGAGGAACCAAATTTAGTCTAATTGTATTTTTCAAAATATGGCTATATAGATTTCCAATTTACTATTATATCTTACTTTTATTAAGAGCAGGAAATAATTTTACTAAAATACTTGATGAAGCATTCCTACTTTTTCATTCCCTTTCATATATACTCTCTTTAAAAATGTTCTTTCCTCTTTAAAGAAGATATACATTACTTCTGATTTCAGAATTAATGGGATAGTCAATCCCAGGGTTAATTTAGTTCCTTAATAGCATTGATCTCTGTTACTCTGAAAATCTAGCTACTTGTTTTGAGAATATACCCTTGATCTCACTGCTACTTTAAAGTCCTAATGATCAAGGAACTTTTCTTGTTTGACTTTCTTTAGTACATCTTGTAGGATTTCATGTAACCAATCTTTCTATAGCTCCCTGTCACTTTTCCTTAATGAAAAAAAAAAAAAAAAAACAACTTGGCTATGCTGCAGTGTCATTTTTTTTTTTATAAAAAAAAATGTATAAGCCATGTGCAAATACACTAAAAAAGTAATATCTGATATTAGTTTGAAATTAAGTAAAACAGGTGTGATTGTTGGGTCGATTATGGCATAGTAACAGTGACACTGATGAGAATCTTTTGGAAACTATAACAGATATGAATGCAAATAGACAGCTGGATCAAAATTAGAAACTGTTTGCAAAAACACTCGTTTCTTTTCAAAACTGGGGGAGGGGAGTTTACACCATGACAGTATCTAGTAATAATGTTAATTTCCACTAGTAAATAGTAAACAGTGCATACTAGTTTGATTCTTGTTCTAGGAAAGCAATTGTTTTTGTTTGTTTGTTTTAATTTTTTGGACTGTGTCTAGCTAAACTAATGAAAAAGGCAGCTAGTGCATAGTTAATTCAAGTATATTGTATGTTCTCTAAAGTTTGCCTGTGAAAAGACCCTAAACCTGAGGGAGGAGGTTATAGTCCAATGTTGAGCATCCGCTGTATCTCTGAATTGCCTTTGTAGATTTGGTGAAATTTATGTACATAGTTCAGTGCATGGGATCAAGAAAAGCACTAAACACATTAGTCAAATGAACTTGTAGATTGTTGGAATCATGGACTACATTTCACCATTGCTATCTTGAACACGTGTGTTCCACAACCACATTTCTCCCTACTACAGTATACAACATTGTATCTTTGTTGCTCATATATATTATGTACCTTATCAAAGTAATATGTATTCTCAAAAATAAAGAATAACTATCGAGTATAAGGCCAAGATTTCTTTAAACTAAGCTTTGGTAATCTTTTCCTCAAAATATTTAAAGCATTTAACTAAATATCCACACAATTTACTAATTGTTATTAGTAAAATAAATTATTTCTGCTTTTGTGAGTACAACAAGTACCTGAAAACCAGAGGCAATAACAGCTTTTGAAGTAGACAAGCCTAGACACTTTCCACTACACATTTTATATAATACTGATATTCTATCAATTATTTTCTGTTCACATTTAAATTTTTTCTTTCTAACTCATTTATCTGTACAGGTCAGAAGAGACCTTGACGAAATGTTAAAAAAAAATTCTTATATAATTTTAAAAATAAATTATGTGAAAAGTGCCTTTCAAACAATGTAAGGGATGTACTATTCTTATCTCTATATAAAATATCTTCAAATTGCATTATTAGTGTGTTCTTTGCATGGACATTTTCTCTTGTTCCTAAAACATTTTGCCCTGTTATTGGTCATTTATTTCAAATATTAGGTTGTTTACTTATGTGAGGAGTCTATACTTCATAATCCCCCTTTGATTTATCTATAATGTATAGATAAGTTTATATATCACTACACTATATAAATAGCTATTTTGTATGGTTTAATGCAAACTTTTGAAGTAAGGTTGAAAGGAATAATACTGTTTAAATCAACTTAGTGGCTATCTTTTTTTTTGGAAACAATTAAATATCACATTTTATCATAAGTTTTATATCAGATAAAGTTAATAGTACAATGCCCATGCTTCTCAGAGATCACTGAGATTAAATTTAAAGGAGACCCATTAAAACCATTAGTATTTTTTGACAAGAACAATAACTCATTTTCTACTAGTTGGTATAAAGATTCCTACTCAGAAATATATACATGCAAACAAATTAAAAGACGAACAGCTACTGCAACCCCACACTAAGTTGAATTTGACTTGTCATTTTTAACAGGATCTTAATATGAATCTTTATTTCTCCAATTGAAACACTAGAGAAAACACCACACGTACATTCAAGCTTTTCTACTCGGTCAATCTGTCATCATTGTAAGCATAGATGTCTGTTCTGCTATTCCAGTGCCAGAGTGATAGTCACACACCATCTGCCGACTTCCACTTATTGCTACCCAGGCTCCATTGCTGGTTATTCATTTCTCATTTTGGTCATCATAAGTCAGCATGTTTGTGAAAATCCAGTATTGCTTGCTGAACTAAAACATGTACAACTGCTATTGAATTTAGACTTTGGGACTTATATCGCTGTTCTGATAATTATCTATGAATGCATCTTCTACAAAATTCACAGACTAACATATTGTATCGAAACATGTAGTAAAAATAGTCATTTATTTTTCAGAAGGGAATTATTTGAGCAATCACTAGACCTTGCCCCCCTATTATTGTTAAAAATGCAATTTTATTTGAATTCACTGGTCTTTTTATTTAAATCTCCTTGAATGTTATCTTTTATTTAAGTGATCCAATTGATTTAACAATTTATTTCATAAAAATAAATATTAAAAACCAGTTTTATGAAGTTCAACATGAAAAAGCTAAATCCCCACTCAAAGTCCTGGTTTCCAAGGTGTATAGGCATAACTACATTTCTCCATAGCTTATGGTAGTTACCACTTCATATAATCCTGTGTACAATGTTTTAGGATCCTTTTTCCTCTCCTACGCTTAAATAAGTACATCTAATACCAATTTTATATGCCATAAGAGAAAAATTACTTGTCATTTTGATAAGATGTTTCATGACAACAAAGTATGACTACACAGAATTATGCAATAACTACTTGTAAATTAGTGATAATGGTTATAAAATAAGAAGATGGATGCCAAAGCCAGTCACTTACAAAGTAAGTTTCTGATTAAACTATGCTGGGTTCTTCTCTAATTCTATGATCTCTCTCATTTCAGAGCAAGAAAATAACACTAAGGCTTTGCAACTTCAATTATGAAAATACAGGTGATAAATTAATATAAACTAATTTTATCAATACTTTCTATTTTTAAGATATTTTATTTATGTATCGCATACAAGAAATGGGGTACAGTCCAGAGGTGTGGGGGTGAGAGGACTCAGCAGAGATAGGTAGGGAGTGGAACAGGCAGATCTACTGAAATACACTGCTGAGGGGAGCATCAAGTGAGACAGGAGAGGTCTGCTGTGCCATGTGGGTCAGCTCCCTGGCTAGGGATCAAATTCCTGCTGCATGCCATTTGCAGCAACACGATGGAGCTGGAAGTGATGATGCTTAGTGAAATAAACCAGAAAGAAAAAGAAAAATAGCGGATGGCTTCACTCATAGCAGGACTGTGTAAGGGATCAGAAAAAGTATATATATGTGTGTATATATGTGTGTGTGTATATATATATATATATGTATATATACACATATATATGTGTATATATATATAGAGAGAGGTATAGACATAGATATACATATATATATATATTTGATATAAACATTATGCATATATACATACGTACACACATAGATTGTAATAAAGTAAAAATGAACATCAACTAATAAGTATAAATCAGAGATATTCTACAGGGAATGAGAGGGAGAGGAGAACAGGATCAAGCTGGGTGGAAATAGCACATGAGACTATGGTGATGGCACATGGGTGTAATGGTGGTGGGAAGTCCATGGGGATTACAATGGAGATGAAAATGTACAAAATTAAGAATTATATATATATATATATATATATATGCTGAGTCCTCTGGACTATACCTCAGTTCTTGTATGTATAAATAAAAAATATCTTAAAAATAGAAAAAAATGATAAAATTAGTTTATATTAATTTTATTAATTTATCATCTGTATTTTCACAATTGAAGTTGATATATATATATATATATATGCACATGTATGTTTGTGTGTGTGTGAGATTTAACTCCTTGCACCGCCAAGGAAGTTTAGCTAATTTTGCTCTTCCTTCTTCCCTCTCCCAACCCTGTAGTCTTTCTTGAATCAACTTCTCTGTTAATTAGCTTTCCATGAGAATTATTTCATCTGAGAGCCTGAAGCCAATATACCCAAACTAAAATTAATAACTGTTTTACTAATTTTATTTTGAATTTTTTGAAATTTTTCTTGCTATACAGTGGAGCTTTATTATTGTTCTTCAATAAAAATATCCAGATTTTAAGTATGTGTCACATCAAGAAGCATGTATTGAATGCTTAGCACATACTTCTCTGTACTCTATAACTTAAATTACTTACAGAATTATCTAGGATATTTCTTAAGACAAATAGTATAAACTGGAAAAACAGTTTTAATACCATTAAACATCATACATTAGCAGCTTCTTTGTGCAAATCTTAAAAATAATTTTAATCATTATTTTAATTCAAAGTATAAGTTTTTATTACACATTGTAGCACATAGATTTCAAGAGGACTTTAGCACTCATTACTTTTATAAACTTACCAATTTCTTTACTTAGTATTTTTTAAAGATTTATATATTTATCCATACAGAATTGGGAAGGGAAATGAGAGGATACACCAGAGACAAGAATGTGGAGCAGAACAGGCAGGTCTACTGCAAAATACTACTGAGGGGAGCAGCGGGCAGGATGGGAGAGGGTGCTGTACCTGGTGGATCACCCCTCTGACTGGGGATAGAACTCATGCAGAAGTGGCTGCCTCTAGCTTTGTATGCTGTAATTTAATCCATTGCACTACCAGGGAGGGGCCTTCTTTACTAAGAATTTAAATTGCATGTCAGTACTTCTGTAATTTTGAGAAGATAATATCTTACAGGAACACATCAGTGAAAAAGTTCTCATAAGAAGTATAATCAATTGTTATATACACACTCTATGTGCACACTTTTACATCCCATAAACTATGAATTATAACTCATGGATCATATATAGTGACATTTAGAAGACAATATTTATGGCTTCTCATTCTAATTTCAAAAACAAGTATAAGAACCCAAATTTTTGCTGCAAAGTATTCATACTTTGTCAAATAAATATTGTTTTACTGTTTTCATCTTGAATGAAGAAAAATGATCTTTCTTTTTTAAAAAAATAATGAAGTTGGATCATTAAAGTTGGGTCATAAAACTAAAATAAAGCAATCAAGCTTATATACTTAAGATGTAAATAAGATTATATCTCACCCAGACCACCACAAAATGTTCAATTATGTCTTGCTTTTCATTTGATTATTGTTTTGAATAATAAATACAAGCTTTTATGCATCTACTATGAAGGTTTACTTGTATATAGAAACATATGAATTCATATGGATGGTAATTTTTAAAGTATAATAAATAGATACTTGAATAAAGGCATAATTGGATCTACAGCTGTGATATTTGAAATAACTTTTGGTAAAAAATATTTCCATGTGTATACTCTGTCTTTCCAATTTGATTTCTTACCCAGTTATGATGCAATTGCAGAAGATGCACATGGTTTTTTATATTAAACACGTGGTAAATAATCTGCAAGTATGTTATATTCCTCAATAAAGACAGCTACTAAAGTACAATAAGTAACTCAAGAACTCTGTACTTCCTATGTGTCTTTCTTAACATTAAGTACCATTATGTAGGGAGAATATACAATTCAGAACCCATGTATTTAAATTCCCATCACATAGTAACATTGAAATGATTTATTATAAGAACAAAAATATTCAAGAGAAAATCATAATAAAGTGATACTAGACAAAATAATTAAAAAACTCATTGTATAAAACTAAAGAGTTGTTGATTCAAAAAATTTCTATATTTTTCTCATCATGTCATACTGACAAAAATTCATTAGCAATGATAACTCATAAGTCCTAACACAAATTCTTAAAGTTTAATTTTCTTTGTTTTTGTCTTTGTAGTAATGGAAATAAAATTCATTCAGCAGAAGGATAATGCCCCACATAATGTAATATGATGAACTGAGAATATGGTATTACAATTCTAATGATATCATTTCCAAAGCTGTTTTTATTATGCCATGGAGAATCTGCCCTTAGAGAATGCATCTGTTGAAGTGGCTAGGTCATTCTAATAGTCTTAAATTTTGAGTTTGTAGGTTCCACTGTTAACACATCTCTTCTATCAAGGTGAAGCAAATGAATAATGAAACAAAACTAAGTAGTGAAAAAAAGGAATTAAAAAAACAGAATATAAAATAGAACTGGTAATATCTTTCTCATCTTTCAAATACCTTTGGTATTATATATATA
>NW_004567117.1:17725571-17743532 GCF_000260355.1 Condylura cristata | reverse complement strand
TGGATTTATTATTTTTTGTTAGCATATTTACATCTTAAAGGCACAGGACAAACATTAACAAGTATAAGCATAAGCAAATGGAGATCTGGATCTACTATGAGGAGGAAGCCTGTCTAAAGATTAATCTAAAGCTTTATAATACTAAAATCTCTTGGTAATATCCTATATCATCCTCCATCCACTTCCCACCCACTAGCCCCTTCACTCCATTCACAACTACTTTTTGAAGGCTACAATTCCGAAGACCTATCAGAGAACGTAGCTAAGATCTTTAATTAGTACAGCAGACAACGCCCCCATTCCTATATGCCTGCCAGCATGCTGACAGCATTAAGGCAAATTAATGGTTGAATACAGTCTGGGAGGCTGAAGAAATCAGATTATCTATAAGGATAAGCATCTAAAAATATATTTTTTAAAAGTTTTCAAAATCAAATAGAGAGGCAACAAAGTCAACAAAGTGTAAGTATAAAATAAACTCCAAGCCTGTCTTCATTAATACATAACCTTGCATTGAAAAATGATTTATTTCAATTCTAAAATAATTTTACACCAACAGATTTTATCTTTTTGACTAAAATATACTTGGTTCCCATTAAAATGCAAGGTATATTGGGCCCTCCCTGGTGGCAAGGCATATTAAAAACAAAGGAAAACACAGCCTTAAGAAAAAAAAAAAAAGCACTCATTAGAGCCAAACAGATGAATATCATAAACTATCTCAGAGGGAATTTAAAATAACTATGATTGATCAATCATGTATCAAATAGTCTAACACACAAACGTAGGTAACATGCAAAATTAGCAAAGTATTTTTACCAGAAATATAGAAATTGTAAAGAATGAAACAAACAGGAATGTAATAGATGAAAGCAAACTAAAAGAACAAACACAAATCCATAGTAGTGGAGCTAGAGAATGGCTGTGACATATGCATCGCTGAACTTGACTCCACTAGAATCAATGACATTGAAGGTGAGTCAATACAAATCACAGAACCTGAAATGATAAATGTGGGAAAGCAAAGATAGAGAACTGTATATTCAATAACTGTATAATATCAAATACCCTAACATTTGTATACTTGAAGTTCAGAAGTAAAAGAGGAAAAGAGATCAGACATATTTCAAAATATTTGTTCAATAATTGAAAGAATATTAACTAGTTTAAAGTCATGTCTAAATATTTTTGAAAACACCAGAAAAGGAAAATGTCCAAACATATAAACACATAAGTCCACAGAAAAATCAGTATGGATGTTTATATGAGCATTTTTCAGATTGACAAAATCTGGGAACAACATTAAGTGGAACAAATGCTGATGGATACACATCCCAGTCTATCATATACCCCGATACTGTTTGGAAGAGCTATGAAGTTTCTACTGTTCCATAAAACAATGTGGATGTATCTCAAAAATGGTGAGGGAAAAGAAAGAAGCAAAACCTAAAATATATGCCCATGATATAACTCCAAACATATGCCACCTATGTTTGAATTCTTAATCAGATGGGTAAAATGGTATTTTAGTATTTTCTGTGTTAGCATACTTGACTTTCACTATCTTTTCCTTTCAGTATATATCTCCTGCCTGCACCTATCTTTTGTCCACTTTTAAAAAAAATATATTTATTTATGCATACCGAACTGGGGTACAGGCCCGAAGTGGGTACAAGGCCAGTGACAGGATTCACCAGAGACTGAGGGGGGAGCAGAACAGGTGACTGGAGAAAGTACACTGGTGATGGGAACAGCAGGTGGGTCAGTAGAGGTCTGCAGTGCCATGTGGGTCGCCTCCCTGCTGGGGTTTGAACTTGTGTTAAAGAGGGTGTGCTAGCTTCCCAGTGCTGCACGTAAACCCATTGCACCACCCGGGGAGGGCCCTAGTATTTGTCCAATTTTTTAAAATTGGGTTGTTAGATTTTTCTCCTTAACTTTATTGCATAAGTATGTTAAATTTGTTATGCATTGTGTCAGTTTTTAATAATATGGATTTTCTATGTTAAAATTGTAATAAAGTTTTCATTAACATTTTGACATGATATGTTGCAATTTATCACAAACCAGACATGCTTATAAAATTATTTCACTATAAAAATGAAGTTCTATGATTAAATACAACTTACTACAATAAAGTCTCACAGGGCTTAACCAGTAGATGCCTGGAGAGAATATTGTGAAAGGCACTTTAATAACCACTTGTGGTCAGCAAATACTTTTCCAAGGACCAACTGTCTCCTAACCTCACTCTTCCTACTCAAATATGAAATCTCTAAAAAAGTATTCCCTTTATCGAGAAACATAGTTTAATTTTGGCAAAATCCCAGGAAATTATGAGTTGGATGGAAAAGTTGTTAAGTAAGAATGCTTTCATTGAAAAGTATGGTAGCATTCATTCCCATAAATAAGGTTCAACACAAAGACAGGCTCTGCAACTGATGTATTACTACGTGTGCATTGTAAAACCCCATCCTATGCCAACAGGAGCATTTTAATGTCAGTGAGATATTGAAGTAATTAAAATATAAACTCCATTCTGTTCCATCTATCTCTATCCAAATGGCAAGTTTATTTTACTGAATACCAATTATTGTGTGCCAAAATTGCCTATGTGCTATATTAGTCATTTAAAGTGATATGTTCTGCTTTATTACTCGTACAAACATAAATTGGCCACTATATATAAGCTGGTAAATTATAATTGCTTACAGGTAGATAATTCATTTCCATTAACAATCCTTTGACTATCAATGTTCAATCCAAAATAGCTAATAAAACTCTGTATAACATTACTCATCACAAATGTAGCATTTCTAGTGCTCTACGCATTTAAACCATAATTTAATGTCATTCGATCATTAAATAATTTTCAATGGTACATCACCATACCAACTATCATTTTCTCCTTGGAAATAGAACTGCATTTCTCAAATCAAAAATTAATGACAACATATTAATTATTATTTTAAGATGTGATTAAATATTTGCATGTTAAGCTCTGTAAGTGGATAAGCAAAGTATTAAATAAGTACATTTTGAGCTATATTTTATTATTTTGGGTTTATTTATTTATGCATACAATAACTGGGGTGCAAGCAAGAGTTGTGGGGGCAAGAGGATTCAACAAAGACAGAATGGGGAGAAGAACAGGTGGATTGACTGAAATACAATGCTGAGGGGAGCAGCGAGTGAGGCAGGGCAGGTCTGCTGTGCCATGTGGGTCACCTCAGTGGATCACTTCTGGGTCAGGGATCGAACTGGCACTGAAGTGGCTGCAACTAACTTGCAGTACTGTGCCTTAACACATTGCATCACCAGGGAGGGCTCAAATTTAGGTCACTTTTATATTACACTTTAAATATTTTAAAGGAAAGGTAAAAATAATATCTATGAGAATAAATGAAAAGTCTACTACAACATATTAATTTATACTTTAATAGCTTAAAACTCAACATAATGTAAAAGGAAGCATTCCTTACACTTTTGGAAATGCACTGATATATGTGGACCCTATCAATGACAATTTTAGTCTTCCTGATTATTCAGACTTCTTTGAGGGTTTCTAAGCTATATCAATTCTATTTGGATCCACTGATTCTTTTTAAGCTAGTTGAGTTTTGTCATGCACAGGTAATGTTTTTAAATACACACTGTTATTTTATAGTTCATCAACATGAAACATGCGATATGAAATAAGAGTAACACATCCAATAAACTGAGCGTACTAGTTGCATTAAGAATTTGCCGAAAGTAGGCTTTCCTGGTGGCACCGGGGCTAAGTCTGAATCCTATCAAGCTGTCACCAGACCTCTCTTTTCTCTTCCACTGCTTCCCTCAATAGTGTATTTCAGTAGATCCACTGGTTCTGCTACTCATTGTCTCATTGAATCCTCTCACCCCCCACACCTCTGGCCTACACCACAGTTCTTGCATGCATAAATAAAAATAAATCATTTTATAAAAGAACTTACCAAAAGATAAATGCATGTTCCATAGATTTATGAAAGGATGCTAATACTTGTTGATACTTTGTAAGTTATCTAATATTTTTCTTAATTTCGTGAAACTAAGGAACAAAGAAGTTAGAATACTTGACCAAGTTCATGAAATAAAGTGTAAACCAAAATACATTGGTTTAATAAAACTGAATCCTTTATACATCTGAATTTACCTTTTCTCTCATTGGATTTTTGCTTCTAGTATGAACTTTGCAGCGCTTTTCTGAGTGATCCTTCAAAATGCATAGCTAACTAATTACGTGTTTAAAACAAATACTTGTTTTGCTTTTGCAAATTACTCTATCATCTAGTGGGTACAAAGAAAATACAATTTTGTATAATCCCCTTTCATCTTCTGACTTAATTCAATTGTTTACACCTCATTACTTGCTTTACTCCCACTGGTATTCATACTCTCTAATCAAATCCAACTTGGTCCCATTTCCTAAGCATCCTTACCCTCTTGACCTGGAGCATTTGTGTTCTTTACATAAAACACTTCTATCTCTACTTTAGACTTGTACTTGTCTACTGATTTTTAGTCAATCACAATCCCAAGAACTCTTTTCTAATAACATCAATGTAGTTCAAGATATTTCCTCCATTCTTTTGTAAACACATCCTGATCCCTGGACACCATTAGTATTTACCTAACCGGTGTCTAGGAGAAGATGGTTGCTACTGCTACTGAATAAACCCTTTAATAATAAACCCTTTTAAACAGTCAAGCACACAACAGCAAACACAATGATAGTGCTTGTTACAAATGTGCAAATTCATACAAAATATACAAAATAAAAAAAGCAAAGATTCAGAACAATTTCAGTATAGTGAATATTCATAAGAAATGGGAGGCACCTTCCTGGTGGGCTAGGACACAGCACACAAGGTAGCTGCAGCTGCTTCAGTTCAGTGTGAGTTCAATCCCTGGCTCTGGAGGTGATCCACATGGCATAGCAGACCTCTCCTGTCTTGACTGCCATTCTTCTCAACAGTGTACTTCATCAGTCTTCCTGTTCGGCTCCTGACTCTATTGCTGGTGAATCCTGTTGCTGTCCCTGTACCTCTGGCCTGTACCCCAGTTCTATATGCATAAGTAAATAAATATTTAAAAAGGGGGGTATGGAAAAGGAGATTCTGGGATGATTAAAAGATGTGACTTTTTCTATTACTGTTATATTTAATTTCCTAAGAAAAATACAAAGCAAATATAACAAATGCTAATGTTTGCTATACCTGGTAATTTATACTAATGATTCCATGCCCATCCTATTTAAAAATATATAATTGTGAAAATAATAAATAATAAAACAAAGAATGAAGAGGGCAAATGGAAAAACACAGGGTGGCACAGCTTAATACAGTTATGGAATCATGGCTATCCAACTTATTTTTACCTCAACAAATAACCATAGAGAGGATGACAGACCTCTGCAGTTCAGGTAACAGAGAAGAGCTTTTGCTTCCTCATCTTCTTCTTGGCCACTAAGTTTTCTTCAACTTATAATCTATGGATCAGGCACCCATAACAGATCACATGCAGAAACCCTGTTCTAATATTCACCAAAATTTATTGTCACTGAAGGCAGTGATGATTTGCAGGATACAGTACAAAATGAGAATGTGGGTTCCTTGTTTAAAATTATTAAATATTTCATGATGACAACACATTACTAAATCAAGTGCCATCTTCTCTGTGCCTCAATACTTTGGAGACTACACAATTCAGACTACAAAGTCAGTCTTGACTGAAAGCTTTCATATCTCACACACTAAAGCTCAGTGCATGCTTGTGGAAGCTGCTTGGACTCAGACGAATATCAACTTGCTTTTTATCCAGAATTTTTATTTCTGTAATCAAGGTGTAGTGGAGAGATTAGAAGGAGATGTGGGGTTAAATCAGACTGTGGCACTTCCTAACCAGATTCAGTAGTTTTTCCCTTCTGCTCTTTCTTCAACATTCCTCACAGTCCACCTAAGTGTACTTTTCTAGATTGTGACTACATCCATCTGAAGAACTTTCATTTTTCATTGCTAAGCACACTACAACCCCCTAAAAGATAAAAACAATCCTCAAATTGAACTTGAAGTCAAAAACTCAATTTTAAGAAAAAGGAAGGATCACATTGTAAAAGTTTAGATGACTATCACATTAAGTTGAAATCAGAAGTTCTCTATAGTCCTTTAAATTTGAACCTGAAATTATGATTTAAACACTTAAATGAACTATCAGTGAGCCTTATGAATAATGCAGCCAGATCAATTCATGTGGAATGAAGATTGAATGTGGTGCTTTTAATTTTGCTATAAGTGATATAATGTCATACTACTCCATGAAAAAGTTAAAAATTCAAGCAATAATTAAGGACTTAAATTTTTGAATTTATTTTTAAAATATTAAAGAAGGATTGAAAGGGATTAATAGGTAAAATATTTATTTATCTAATAAATGTGTCTTATACATGTTAAGATATACAGTCAACAAGAATAATTTTTGTATTTATGTCCACCTCCAACAGAGGTAAATACTGAGTAACTACAACTTCTATGCACTATTGATGGAATGTAAATAACACTCCAAGTTGGAAAACAGTTTGCCAATGAATCAACATTAAATACAGTGTTACCAAATAGCCTGCAATACCACCATACATATATATTGAAAAAAAAGAAAAAAGAAAACATATATTCACACAAAAATTTACACAAAAAAATGTCCACAGCAGTATGGTTCATAGTTGTCAAAAAGGGAAAACTGGCCCTCCCTGGTGGCGCAGCGGGTTAAAGCGCAGCAC
Source organism: Condylura cristata (assembly GCF_000260355.1). Classification (NCBI taxonomy): domain Eukaryota; kingdom Metazoa; phylum Chordata; class Mammalia; order Eulipotyphla; family Talpidae; genus Condylura; species Condylura cristata. Next base: position 17,736,739 of record NW_004567117.1, on the reverse strand, counting down.
TGAGAATCTGAAGCCACTTCCGCATGAGTTCGATTCCCGCCTGCCGCCTGCCCGGGAGGAGACCACATGGCGAGCCAGACCTCTCCTGGCCCGCCCGCTGCTCCCCTCAGCAGTGTACTTCGTCCATCTGCCTGTTCTGCTCCCCACTCTGTCTCTGGTGAAGCCTCTCACCGCCCCTGAGCCTCTGGCCTGTACCCCAGTTCTGTATGAATAAATAAATAAATCTTTAAAAAAAAAAAAAAAAGGGAAAACAAATGAATTATTCATCAACTGATCAAAGGGTGTCACAATGACCACATGGTCAATAACTATTACTATGTAACCAGTATAAAGTGTCCAGACCAGGCAAGTCAGAGGATTGGGGTAAGAGGAAATGAAATGGTTAGTAATCGACATTTTTTGTAGTGATGGAAAAATATTTTAAATTTATACGGTGGTTATGGTTGCATATCTCTGTGAATATAATAAAACTGTAATTGTATACCATTAAAAGCTGAATTTCATGATCTCAATAAAATTATTTAAAAGCACTGTCACCATTTATCTATTTGTTAGTATTTTATAATCTGTTTGAGATGTTTCTTGATACTGCATTATGTCTACCTTAATTCTTTCTATCTTCTTTTTTTGTTTGTTTTATATATACTGCTGAACATTAATCTGTTACTTAACCTCAATTGTTAATTCATGCCCTCTTTATTCCTTTTGGACATATGAGGTTGTAATTTACATTATTTTCCTTTGCTTACTACAAATAGGGTCACACTGGTTATGGCCTACATTCAGCCTTACACCAGTCCTGCTGATAGGTTTATATCAAAATTTATATTAAATTTATATCAATTTTTTTCTATGCAACCAAAAGAAGATGGCAGGAATAAGATATGCTATTTCTATGATCCGGTCACACAAGATACTAGCTGCCATATAAGTCATTCTTCCCTTGGTTCACACTTTTTGGGAAAAGACTACTATGTCATGCTCAAACATATGAGGTTAAGAATTGAAGGATATTCTGTATAATCACATGCGTTCGACTGGAAGTGGATCACTCACATCCTGCATTAGTAACTCATCAGTGATACTGGAAATGGATTACCCAGCAAATCAGTCCTGAAGTTGACTGCAGCCCTAATCAACAGTTTGACTGCAAATTCATGCCAGACCCTGAATCAATTAAATTCTCCCATTTTTGGACCCTCCCTGGCAGCTCAGTGGGTTAAAGCACCAACTAAGAAGCTAAAGCTACTTCACCATGCTTTCAATCCCCAGCCCCGGAGGTGATCAACATGGCGCGGCAGACATCTCCTGATTTGACTGCTGCTCCCCTCAGCAGTGTGCTTTGTCGATCTGCCTGTTCTATACCCCACTCTGTCTCTGGTGAATCCTCTTACCACCCTTTGCACCTCTGGCCCCAGTTCTGTATGCATAAATAAATAAATCTTAAAAAAAAATCTCCCATTTTTGCAACATTATGAAACTCTGAGATAAAAGTTCACTGTTTTATGTGATTAGGTTTTTGAGGTTGTTAGATATGCATTAACAGATAACTAGGCTATATGATAAGTTATATAGACCCTTTAGCTTATATATATAATTAATCAGTATGTCTTACCCATTCACATTTACATAATCAATTTACAATGCCACAAGTTTCCTCAATTTTTTTTTTGATGCAATATTTGCTCTATACTTTCTTTAAAGGAAAGTGAAGTAAACCTTTTTTTCCATTGGCAGATCAATTGGTTATTTTCTAATAAGATATACTAATATGCTACTATTATTAACGTAGACATTGTGAGTTTCTAATTTGAATATATTTCATTTTAAAATAGGTACATGATATATATATATATATATATATATAATTTTAGGTACACGATTACTGAGAGTGTGTATGTAAAAAGCAGATAGTTTTATGAACTGTAAAAACTAAATAATTTATTTTTTCAGTTGTTGAATAAATCTTTAGACAATCTAAATTAGCTTGCATGTCAAGATACAGAGAAAAGAAAGACAGAAAAGGCAATATTTCAGTTAAAGTTAAAACTATTTATACTTTAACAACTCACCTTAATTTTATCACAACCAAAAATATCCTAGATTACCTTAGAGGCAGAAAAGAGCTAGTTAAGCATTTAATGAAGATAAAAATAGGTTGTCCTACAAAATTAGTGGGATGGTGATGGAGATAACAAGTTATAGTTCCTGCTGCTTTAATTAGCATTTAAATACTCAAATGACACAGGTCTATTAAGGTAGGTATCACAAAGGCCCAGTACCATTAGCTAAGCATTATGAATTTAATGATTGAGTTAGATCCAAATTTAACTCTCCTTGTTATTTTTTGCTTTCATTTTAAATTTTCAAGTCATAAGAGAAAATACTTCCAGTATTAAATTATGCTTTTCCCTCTTTAACATAGGGATCTGAAATAAAGTGAACATCCATTTATGTTTGCTCCAGGATCTTCTTTAAAATATGTTAAGTTTTATGAACCTAAATAAACCTGTTAATTTTGAATATTTTTTTGTTTAAAATGCCTGTTGTGCAATTGACAAAATGTGTAAATTGGCTAAGTGTAGCAAGTGTTTTCAATTAGAAATACCTCTTTTTTTCATTCCAAATAGCCAATCAAGCACCCATCCAACAGGTTCAAGTTTTAGAATGACTCTCCTCTTTGTTATTATCAACCTTTACTGGTTATTAGTACTGTCTGAATGATTTCTATAGTTTTATAAATGCCTGCCTGTCCTCAGTCATGCACTCATATTTCTCTATTCTTTTCAATAGATTTAGTTTCCAAACTCCATTGCTAATAATTGTTTCACGTAGAGTAATCACCTCTACTCTAAAATCTTGATTTATAAAACAGGGAATAATAATAGTATTTGGCTCACAGATATTTTAGTGGTCAGAACAGGACTTGGCACATTGCAGTAATTCAATAAATGTATGTTACTTTTATTACTGCTATATTTTGCTTTTAATTACAAATCCAGTCATGTCACAATTTTTAAATGCTTCATTGTTTTGGTTTTCTCCTTCTAGCTTTCAGTTGTCTGGTTAATTATTTAATATAAAATATAAATCCTTCCACATTCTGGTCATTATATATATCTCTAGCCAGATCACTTTATAAGTCTGGGTTTGATACATAAATCATTATTCTATGTTTGCAAAAACCCGTTTGCTCAGGTTTTTCTCTGTAGCTACGTTAAAGTACCTTCATAAATTGTATAAATTCTTTCATGATTTTAAAATTCAGCTTAAATTGTATTCCTCCAGAAGTCCCTTGAAAGTCCTCTTCCTGCTTTATGATTCATTTCCTGTGTCCTTGTAATCATCTGTACATTTTCTGTGCTTGTGCCAAATACCTTCCCAGTCTCTTTCCATGATCCCCTTTGATGTATATTCTGGGACACTGATTCTTGTTCTACCACTTTCATTTGGGTCCAGCTATTGGAAGCACTGGGGGATATAAAGAGAAGTGAATGAAGTTGGGATATTAATTCCCTCTTGAAAATGTACTTCAGTGGACAGAGTTTTCTCTTCCTTCAGGCCCTGATAACCTTTCCCTTGTATTTTCAGGTATGGGGATTTTAATGATGTAGATGTTTTAGTTCTGATCTATTGCATAATCACTATAACTTATAGTTTGATTTCATTATTAAAAAGGTTCCATTTTTACATTTAGTTAATGAACACATGAGAGTAACATGTGTTTCCTGAAGAGACCAGGCTAATATTTAATACTGTATTAGTCAAAACACGTAGGTTATGCTATATAAAAACAACATTTCTCTAATCCCAGTATCTTAAAACATTTTTCTTCTTATATAGGCTGTGTTCCAGCAACTGAGGCAGGTTCTATGCTTTTTATTTATTTTTTATGATACTTATGTCAGGATATAGGAAATGTGGCAAATCACTTAGGAACACATAAGTTCTCTGCTCAGAAGTGGCATGCAGTTTATGTTCATACTTAATCAGTCAAAAAAATCAAGGCCCTACTGATAACCACATTTAGGGAAGAAAGAAAGTACATGAAAGAGGAATTAAAAATATTTCATGACTACTTTTTGACTTCAATATTTTATATTGTGATAACCTTTCAAAGCTTCTCAAATAAGAAATAATCATGGCCCTTGCTGGTGGCACAGTGGGTTAAAGTGCAGCACTAAGAAGCTAAAGCCACTTCAGCATGAGTTCAGTCCTGGCCCGGGGGGTGACCCACATGGCACTGCAGACCTCTCCTGACCTGCCTGCTGCTCCCCTCAGCAGTGTATTCCATGGATCTGCCTGTTCTGCTCCCCGTTCTGTCTCTGGTGAATCCTCTTACTGCACCTGCACCTCTGACCTGCACCCCAGTTTTGTATGAATAAATAAATCTTAAAAAAAAAAGATAATCACATTAGAGGAAGACTTTCTTTCAACTTCATATTCACATCATGTGGCATTATATTTAGAAAATTAAATAAATGTTCACTGAATACTGAATAAACAAAATTGTTTTGCTCAATACAATACAATCTAGTAATTAATAAACTGAATCACAGTTACTTTTGAACAGATTCAATTTACTAAATTTAGATTCAATAGAAACTAACAATAAGATTCATGTCTACTCAGAAATGATTATAATTTAAATGAGAGAAAATAGCTCTCCAAACTGTTTCAAATATCCTTCCCCAGAGATTGTAAGTTACAGTGAGAAACCCTCTCAATTGGCGTTAGAAAATGTAAAGTCAAAGGTCATTAAGTTTTAGAAAATCTAAAGTCAAATGTCATTTCAAAAATGAGCCACCCATGTGATTGTGGACAAGTATTTAATTTGGGAGGAAACACAATATATTATCATCAAGCATTATGAGTGCTTTGAAGGATGTTGGGCAGTAACATACATTCGAAGAGGTTGAAGATACACCTCTGAATCATATATAATGTAGTAAACAAACATTATAAAATATGGATTAGATAAAATTACAGATTTTTTTAAATTTAAATATATGTACAGAACTTATAATAAGGCTGATATATTTAACTTTGATCAGCTGACAACACTTTAGAAAAAGTGTTGCTTGAGGAAGGACTTATTTCAACACAAATGGTATTTTCTTATTACTGGGTCTTACAAAGGAAAAGAGAATTTGATTAAAAATGTATTCAATTGGTGAAAATCATGTAAACTCACACTGGTAAATAATTGAAATGTAGCCTGTGGTAAATAGCTTATAATTTAAAAAATCAGAATTTTAAGTTTTTTTATTATTTTTACATTCATTCTTTTATTATAGAGTTAACATTGTTATGAGTTCAAAAGAATTATCCCTATTTCTTTTATTATTTTCTTATTGTTAACCAGGACATTTTATATTTTTAGCCTGTATGGAATATTATTAAGTTACTCTATTTTGTCAGCTAAATGGACATTATTTTGCTTGCTTACATTTATTGTATGTTGTCCTGTCCCAGCATAATTATCTACTTTTGCCCTTAATATACTATACTATTTTGTTTTCTGAATTTTGCCTAGAACTCTGATTATTTTCTTCTTCAATTTTGTCACATTTTTAAATGTTACTCAGATGGATGTTATTAAAGAACAGTTACATAAGGCTTATCTCCAAGGTGAGTAAACTAAGATGATATTAATGGCATACTTTGTTAATGCTAATTCATAATAAATTTTACTCTAGAGACTTAAGCACTGACCTTTTTTTCCCCCTATTTATGCTCAGTCCTTGGTTTTTAAAATGAGAGTATGTGATAGTTTATAAAAATGCTGATACTGCATTGCTTTCACTAAAGACCAAGATCATTTTTTATGTTAGGTAATGTTAGAAGTGAGTCATGGATTCCTATAAATTTTACTAAGATTAAAATCAGTTAAACTGAAAAATGATGCAGTTACTTATCTAGATGCCAATAGAATACAGTTTATGAACTTAAAATTTCATATGATTCTTTAGCTTACAGTGTGAAAACAGTCTTCTAGGCACTTAAAGCCTAAGAGGACTTTATCAGCCACACCTTTCCTAACTTATTTACTTGTCCTTTAACTCTCCCCAATGAGAAGTCATAGTTAAGAATTTAAATTCTGTAATTAGACATCTGACTTCGAATCTAGTCTTTACCATCTGCTAAATATTATATAACTCGAGTTAAGCTAATTTATCATCCAGTCTGTTTTTTCTCATCTATAAACAGGGATATCACTTTATTTGCTTTTTTTGAGAATTATTTGACAAAAATTCAGATAAATTGCTTTGCATAATGAAGTATGTGCTAAAATATTATCTATAATTAATAATATACTGTTAGCATCTACTTTCATTATATTGAGATAAATGTCTAAAGATATTCCCTTTATTCAAAGAATCATATCATATTCTATCATTTGAAGGTAGCAAACTTTGGTTAAGATTCTAAGACTATCAAGAAACAGGAGAAGCTAGATTTGAGCACGATACAAATTCTCATGAATTCCCCAGAATATATTTGAATCCTCTTCAAGAATTCTCAGCTGACTAACCAGACTATGAAGAATATGTTTAACTATGAGGAAACCCCTATTTTGGCAGAAAGTCAATTTTATTTTAACTTTCTATTTTCTGTTAGCAAACTTTCATTTAAGCAGAATGTTTGCAACAACAAATGACAGAACCAAAAATCAAGGACTCTGCACTTTCCTTTCCTCCATTGTTAAATGCATCTGTCTGAATATCAGTCTCCCTCAACTATTTTCTGAAATAAGAGACTTTCACGATTTCATGGAAACAAAATTTTTGAGTGTTATTTAATTTGTCAACAATACTCTTAAATCATGATTCATGCATAAATTACTCAAAAGATATCAAGGGCCTTAGCTCACAAAGTATGATCCATGACAAGTGTTATTGCCCCCACCTGTGTGATTGTTAGAATGTTTAAACTCAAATCTTAAAATTGACCTACTAAATTTGTCAAGTACTAGGGTAACTGTGAAGATCTGTCTGCAGTTAAAAGATTGCAAAACAATTTCAAAAAACATGGCAAAACGGACTCTTTGGGGAGGCACGCATGGACATGAGTGTGTCTTTTAATTTTAATGGTTAGCTTTTTTATTATAAAACTTAAACAGTTTCAGCTTTATTATTTACTAACAAACAAAATGTAAAATTTTGCCACCTGAGCAAGAACCTGCACTTATGTAAATGCACTACCAGATCACTGATGTGACATAAAGAGGTTTGTGAAAGTCCTATACTCAGACCAATATAAACAAGTGTGGGGTGGGTAAAATTCACTGTAGGGGAGAACAAATGACATCCTAATCTTTTAGTAAATTATTATTCAAAAAAAGATGTGATTCCTTAGCCAGGGATGGATTTGAGTACAGACATGTTTACATTTTCATATCTTTGTTGTTTTCCAGATAAAGGAAAACTATTGGCTAGATTATAGTAGAAAGGAACAGAGATACACAAAGAAATCATTGGAGTGGGGAAATCTTTCATAATTTCTATTCACAAATAGTGAATGAGTTACAAGAGCAAATCAAGAAATTATGTTTTCTATTGTAATGCATTATGTTTTCCCTCATTGTGGCTGAGCAGTGTAGATAAAGAACATACATTTCCTGATAATACAGTTTGGGGGGGGGCAAATTTGAGTTAGAAGTGTGAAAAAAAATTACAAATAAGTGTGGTTGAGGGCTTCTCTGGTGGCACAGGGGCTAAATTTCAGTCTCTCAAGCTATAGTCTGCCAGGGCTGCACAAGTTCAATCCTGGCCAGGGCGGTGACCAAGATGGGGCAGCAGATCCTGTCTCGCCCGCTGCTCCCCTCAGCAGTATATTTCAGTAGATACACCTCTTCAGTTCCCCCACTCTGTCTCTGGTGAATCTTCTCATTCCCTACCTCTGGCCAACACCCCAGTGCTTTATGCATAAATAAATACATTAAAAAGAAAAAAAATGTAGTGTGTTTGGGTAATTTTTGCCCTCTCTTTTTCCCACTCATTTCACTGTATTGCTATAAAACGGGTTGGAATTTTTACACACTGCTTTCATAAATTTGTTACTGTGGTCACAGTTTAACTATCCTCTGGCTATTTTACCAAAAAATTGTCTTTGAAGGTACTGACAATGTGTATGTAGGTATAATTAAGAAAATGTCACTGTACCCCATTTTGAACAAATTTATAGATACACAAAATCCAATACTTAAAGAAAAACTGTCTAGAATTATTTTTTCATTTAAAGAGAAAAATGATATAATGTTATTTTTAAGTGATAAGGTCCATTTCATTAGTATGACTCTAGTATATTCCTACTGATTTTTAATTCAAATATTTCTTCCAATTTCTGGCTCTACTGACTAGAATACTGAATCATATTCTGTCCCCTAAAATACTAATTTACATTTGGGACAATCTCGAGTATTAGAAGAAAGAAAACTTGACTATTTTTTGAAAACTAGCTACTAATAGCATGTGCAGTAATAGCAGTTCACCATACACTTTAAATGTATTTTAAAAAAACAGTACATTGGCCCTCCCTGGTGGCGCAGCGGGTTAAAGCACAGCACTGAGAATCTAAAGCCGCTTCCGCATGAGTTCGATTCCCGCCTGCCCCGGAGGTGACCACATGGCGTGGCAGACCTCTCCTGACCCGCCCACTGCTCCCCTCAGCAGTGTACTTCGTCGATCTGCCTGTTCTGTTCCCCACTCTGTCTCTGGTGAATCCTCTCACCCTCCGCATCTCTGGCCTGTACCCCAGTTCTGTATGAATAAATAAATCTTAAAAAAAAAAAAAAGTACATTAAGTGAAAGTGAATTGAAGCAAAGAGACTATGTACAGCAATAAGTGTAGTTGGTAGAGAAGTTACCCACCTAAAATAAAACATAATAATTAAAGTACAATAAAAATCAGTAGTATTTGTAGTATTGCTCTGACATGTCGAGGTTTTATTTGAGGACATGACTCAAAAGGATTAATCATTTCTTTGCTTTCAATATATGATACAATAAATCTTACTATGTTAATTTTTTATGCTCTTCTTTGAGAAAAGCAAAACTATTCATGAATATCCACTCCTTGCACTTATGTATTTTTATGTGTGTGTTTCACATGGAATCCCCAGCTTTTAAAATGTCTACTATTAAATGTTTTCCTTTAATAATGATGAGGTTTCTTTGTTAATATATATTAGGAGTCTGGTCATTTTCAAAACATAAAAGCTATGAAGTACTTTCTATTAGTAGTCAGTGTAGAAATGTAGTCAAAGATCTGAATATTCAGAGACAGGAATATACACAAATGATTTTTCTATAGTATTCAAGTGGTATATGGGAGACACTGACAAATAAGAAAAAAAAAGAAAAACACATAAAAGCCTGATTGGTGATTGATTTCTCTGAATCTACTTCACCACTAAGAGAAAACTTTCGTACTGTCTCATGTTTCTGAATACACAGGTTAAAAAACAAAACAAAACAAAACAAACAAACAAAAAAACATAGTAGCTATTAGCAGCTAAACTTGGGTTTTGCATAGTTAAGACGCTTTGTCTGAAATATTCTAATTCTCTCAAAACAAGCCCAGTATATCTTAAGTGGTCTATTAGTAAAAAACACAACAGCTGAAGAATAGGCTTTTATAATTCCCTGCAGTGTAAATTGGGCCTTATAACCTGTACTTCCTCTATTCCTTCTCGATGCTATTAGCAGGTTCTGTGCAACAGCCAAAAGCCTGTTAAGAAGCAGAAATGTGATTTTGATCTTTTTAGTTTCTCACTAAATTACAGAATCAGTTCTCTGGTTGTCAGCTGCTGACAATTTTATAACAGTTTATTTTTCAGTACCTCTGAAAAATACCAATTTATCCTTTAAGAAGCTCATTTATAATAAGACTGAATCCCTGGCAGTTTGATGGGTCATTCTTGAAAATATTTGATTTGTAAGCAATCTTCATGCTTGAAATTATTTCCTCAGACCAACAATATACTTAAATTATTTTTAATTTTTAATACAGGTATATGGATTGTAATCTTTCAATTTTCTATCCTTATGGAGGAGCATCTCCTTAAAATATAACAAATCTAACATTTCAAAAAACTGTGATGTTGTATACCTCTATTTCAAATATTATAGTCCACACAAAGTTATTTAATGTGATTCTGGCCTTCAGTTCCATATTTGATCATAATAAACCCTGCTGTAATTTCTCTTTGACATTGTGAACTTTGTCATATTTAATATTAGAAATGTAAACTTTATTTTCAATAATGAATGTATGCATCTGTATAGAATTTATTTCATAACTTGATAATTAAAACTTAAATACTAAAATTTAGTAATTTTATCACATGTAAAATTGATAAAACGATGTTCTTATAAACCTTTCTCTAAGATAGATTAAATCAAATGACTTTGAAACCTCAACTTTCATAACAGTAGTAATCTTCATTACAATGTAACTTGTTATTAAATTACTGAGCAAGCTCAACTAGAATATCCTATTCACACTGGCAAATAAATAGAGAGATTAAATTATCTTTAAGTTCAACCAATATTTATTGCATGTCAGTTACATTTAGGCATCAATCAACATTTGTATTAAAAGGGGTATTTTTCAGTTTCTGAGGACATTCAATGAAACACTCAGCACAACTGAACTTTTTTTTTTTTCTTTCATTTAAGAAGTAGGGTGTAGACCAGAGGTACAAGAGGGTGGGAGGATTCACCAGAGACAGAGCAGGGAGTAGCAAAGATAGATTTACCAAAACACACTGTTAAGGGGAGCAGAGTACAAGATAGGAGAGATCTGCTCTGCTATCTGTGGGTCAGCTCCTTGGCAGGCATCAAACCATCAAACTCAGGCCGTAGTAGTAATAGCACCGCGACTTAGCCCGTAGACCACCAGAGCGGCCCAAGATTTATTTATTTATTTTTTTAAACAGAGGGTACTTTCATGAAATTGTACTAAATGTTATGCTATGCATCTATTCAAGGTACTTTAATACAATGAAAAATTATTCCAGCCATTATTTTTTTGGAAAATATTTCTGTGAAAATAACATTTGATCATTAAAAAAAAAAAAATTGAGGGCCCTCCCTGGTGGCGCAGCGGGTTAAAGCACAGCACTGAGAATCTAAAAGCCGCTTCCGCATGAGTTCGATTCCCGC
>NW_004567117.1:17709640-17725391 GCF_000260355.1 Condylura cristata | reverse complement strand
AAAAAAAAAAAAAAATTGAGAGGGATTAAGCACAGGGAAACTATCTCTAATTTTTCTTTATGTTTAATTTTTTAATCAAAAGCAATGTGACTAAATCATGCAGCTATAAAATAGCATGGTCTACGCTAGGAACTACAGTGTAAAGTACAGGATATCAAGTGACAAATGTATTAGAGGTAGACTGAGGTCACTGCATAGCAGGTCTTTTTCCATTCAATGGAGATTAAATACTTCCTTTTAGAGGTACAAACAATTGAAAGATTTTAACAAAGGAGTGAGTAGCACAGTCACATTTTATTTAAGAAAGATGAATATGACAGCATCCTAGAAGATAATTTTAAGAGTGACAGTAATGAATTAAGAGAGACCATTTAGTACTACATTAGTGTGGCTAACTCTGCAGGACCTCAAGTGCACCTGTCCGCCCTGGCTAATGTTGTGCATGGGTAAGCACACTCCCCAGTAAGGCCAACAAACAAGTCAGCAGAGCACAGTGCACTCTGTCCTGCAAATAGCTGCAGCCCACTACTTTGCTTCAAGTAGAAACTACAAGAAGCCCCAGGCCTGGTATAAATATGCACCCCATTCTCTGCATCGGGCACATTTCCTGGGTACAATTTCTGGTTTTCCCTGCATGTACAGACCCTATATATACCCATGGGCATTCTTAATAAACAGACTTCAGACTCCAGACCCCAGGCTCCTGCTTCATTCTCTACGGTCTCTGTCTCCATAACAAACGTAGTGGTCAGCGCAACCCTTAGTGGGTTAGCAACACATTAGAAAGCTTTAGATGATTGCAAATAAGGTAATGAAATAACTGGTGATATAAATAGTGATGGCATGATGGAGTAGATTCAATATCCATAAAGAAAACTCTACAATATTTGGTAAAGTATCAAATAAACCTAAAAAGACAGAGGAATTCACACTATGATTAAGTAGCTCACGTCTGTAACTAAATATTAGGAAATGCCTAGTGATATACAGAAGTTGGGAGGGGAGAATAAGAGTAATAATTTTATAAAAGAGAAGCTTAACTGCACATTTAGAGTTTTATATAGTTATAAGGTATTGGACATTTAAATATAAGTTTTTACCTCTAGTTTAGGTTGGGGAAACTTCATTCAACCAAATGCTGACATTTAAAGAATTAAGATGTTATCATGTTGAAAGAAAGAAATCATAATCCGTTATTTTAGAATTCTCTACATAATCTTTCCAAAGACAGTGTCTTTTTATTTACCTCTATTTTTTTTCCTCAGTATTTTCTTTTTCTGGTAAGTTGCAATGAGAAGTTAATGGCTAGATGTACTATGAATTTGATTAATAATAATTTCCTCTAAGACATTCTTTTTCTATCACTTCCTCTAGTATCAAATATTTATTATATTGATCTTGGTGATGAAACTGTCTAAATGGTTAGATGATCTATTTGCATTATTACAGGTATCTCTCTTTTATCACATATTTTGAAAATTTTCCTAAAAAGTCAAATATACTAAATAAATTGAACAATATTTTCCTTAAACCAGGTGGAATATGACATTCTAAAATATTTGAGAAAGCCTAGAAATACTAAGGATTTATATTGGATATAAATTCTCCTAAAAGAGTCATTTGATATGATATGCTATAGTAGTAATTCTTAATATTGGCATCTAATATTTATTAGTTAATGCTAACATTTAACTGGGTCTTACATGTCATCATTTCAATTATAGTTACTGATTGATAAGCTTAGAGAATTCAGGGATGTGTGAACTATTATCGTAAAGGCAGCAGAGTGTAATAAAAATAAAGCTTTTTGAGATGAACTACTGGATTCAAATCCCCAAATCTACCATTCACTGGTTTTATGACTTTGGATAAGTTATTAATTCTTTGCCTCAGGTTCTCTGTTTCCTAATTTTAGCACAAACATATACTATGTAAAGATTCCCTAAATTCTAAGGGAGCATGCAATCTGGTTTAGAGATTGAAGTAACTACAAAATTATTTACAATAAAAAAAAAAAAGCTTTACATGTCGGTTTTTACAAGTCAGGAAAGATTATTAGAGATATAGAAAGATGGAGATTCAAAATGATGTCACTCATTCTACTTAAGGACTTCAATAAAATAGATTTGCTGAATAGAGTGTATATTAATAAAAAATTAACTTAGTTTCTAATGTTGACACCTTAACATAGCAAACAAATTAATCACCAGTTTATTTATAAAGTGGGAATGATATCATCTCCTTAATTAGTTTATATGCTTATACATATATTATAAACTACAACATTTTATTGATGGTAAATAGCCTCAAAATTATGCTGAAAGATATAATAGAACTTTAGTGGTCACTTAATATAGTATACATAGATGTTGGTTTATAATTACACACACCTGCAATTTATATACTGTTACAATGCAATGTTACTTCAATAAAAAGGAATGATAAAAATTACCTAATAAAATGAGTTAATGTAAACCATACCTGAAAATACAGCTGAAAAGGAGGCATATACAAGAGTTATAAAGTACACTCCAAAGGTAAGACTGTCTTAAATGGTATTATGCAAGTATCAATTCTGCTTTCTGAATCCCTTTCAATTATCTTCCTTTTACCTTTTGCATTGAACATCTGGCCCAAACAAGAGCTTCACAAGAAATTTACATTTTAAAATATAGTATAACTTAAAATATACTTTTAATAGTAGATGTGATTTTAAAAGAGCAATTAGATAAGTTAATCTGATACAAGAAAATAAAAAATATCACCAAGAGGAAATGCTCAATGAAGTAGCTCACAAGACATTCTGGGGAAAGCTTATTAGACTCACTACCATGATATTAAGTACATTTAACTTCCATTAACAAGAGCTAATACAGCATTTGATCTGGAAACAATCACTCATATACTGCAAGTCCTCTTAAAATTTTGAAAAGAAATATATTCGAAGAACAATCAGAGGAGAGTATATGTTGTTGTTGTTTTTCCTAAAAAATTAAACACTCAATACAGAACTCTGCAGACCAAGAGGGGCCATGCTGAGTTAACCCTAGCCCTCCCTCTTAATCATGCTGCCAACCCATCATGCACATTTTCCAGGATAGAGTTATCAAGTCATAATTTGTTTGGCGCCTTGCCAGCCTGTGAATATACTTAATATGTGTGGAGGTGACTCTGAGGTGAGCAACCTACTTGACAGTCTTCTCTAGTCTTTTAAAGCAAAAAAAAACAAAAAAGTAAAACAAGACATAACTGAGATCTGCAATTTATATATCATTTGAAATTTTACCAGTGAGAAAATGTGATCAATGTAATGCCCAAGTTTCTCAGAGAAGAGTGAAAAATAACTGTTAATGTTGAAGTGAATTAATAAGGAAAAATACATAGGGAAATATATAAAGAGTGCTCACACATATTAGAGAGAATTATTGACCATTGGCTGGGTTTAGGAAGATATTGTTACAGGACAAGGGAAGGGGTACCATGAACCAATCTGTTACAGGACAGGGAGAGAGAGGCACCCCTGAAGCCCCAAACCTGCCTGCTCTAAGTGGGTTCTGCCATCTGCCACATTAAGAAAAAACATATAAAACTTTAATGAAAAGGAACTTTAATACAGCAAGTATACAATACAGAAGACAACGAATGTAATACCTAAATCAAACACCTGAAGTTACCCATCCCCTCGTGGGCAAAAGTCAACCCAAAAGGGATTGGCCCAAAGCAAGATCTGAAAGCTGCCACAAGACTAAAGCACCTTCTGGCCCGGACCCATGGAAAAGGGTCAGAAAGAGCCAGGCAAGTCTGGGAGGAAAAGAGCAAAATCAAAATCAATATAAACACTGCCATAGTCACCTCCCTACAGGTATCTCATCCACATCTGACTTAACCAGTCCAGGGTCAAGAAACAAGCTTGGTTCTTCATCACAGGTTTGCTGCTCCAAGTGGCTTCCTCAGGTCTCCTGGCTCTCCATCCTGCTGCCTTCTCTTCACTTCAGATTCCTTCTCTTCTCTCTTTTTCTCTGCTCAGCTCCACCCTCCTTCTGGGTGGGGCAGGGAGCCTGGATCTTCCCTGTTTCCTAGGGATCACCCTGTTACAATATCCTAATTCTATTCATCCAGATGGTTCTCAGTTCCTACCTTAGATCTCTATCAAGCAACCCACTATGCTACCTAAAAGAAGTGTGTTCTAAAAAGAACTAGATTGGACAAAAATGCCAAAACAAGTTCAATACACAAAAGATTTGAGTGTCTTATTTCTTAATTATTATTTTTTTGTAATTCTACACCCACTTTCCAATTTGATAGTAATAAAAAATCAGCTCACAGAACAAAACAACAAATAAACAGTTCTGTGAAAAGACATTTTTCTAAGACTTAGAGAAGTGGAAGTCTACTCTGATCCCTTTCCAGCACACCAAGCCTTATGCTATGTAATGCAGTTTGATGAAAACAATCATCTCTTTAGTTTTAGAACTTTAAACCCTATTATTCATCACTGTGACAGCACAAAACCAAATCATGTTCCATGACCATAAAGGTTATATGTTCTTTGGTTCCCTCTAGAGTCTAATACTAGGTGAGGTTATGCTGCTTTTATTTTGAAATGCTAAGCACAAGCATTATTATATGTGCTCACATGCATTTAATTTTTCACTTTCATCATTCTCATGGCAATGTATAATGTATAATTGTATAAATATTATGTAGAATTCTGCATCAGTTCTGGAGAAAACAAAGGTGAATCAACTAAATGTATTTAAATTGAATGGAACTTAATTTATGACATGTTTAAAATAAAGTGAAGTAAATAAATAGTGTCAAGTAATTTTATTAATAAGGCCTTTTCACCTTTTATTTTGCCTTGAATACTTTCTCTCCCATCTCTTTACAAGATTGATTTCTTGTTGTCCCACAGAACACAGCAGGGATCATGGTGGTGGTTCCTGAACATTCCTTTCCAGGGCCTCAAGTTCACCAATAACATTTCAAATTATAAGACCCTAAAAAAAATCTAAAGGCTAAAGAATAATAGTCTTATAATAATAATAGAATAATAGAATAATAGAAGCAATCTAATAACAAGAAAACATTCTACATTTAAGCATCAAAGATACGAATGAAATTTCAAAAAGCAAAAACAACTGATTAGGAATTTTTTGTAGAGATTGCTGAATTGCTAGACCCTGGTTTGTCTAGCCTCTGAATGTCTGTCTGTTCCCACCAGTCATTAAAATTATAATCAAGTAATCTGGGAGACTCAATAGACATCTGTCCAAGAAGACAGCCTTAGAAGAATGTTCCCTGTACAGCACCCAAAGTGTCATCATCCCAAGAGATCATCCATCCCTAATGGACAAGCAGCAACCCAGTTTCCATGAAGATGCAGGATTATCAAAGCAATTTCAGGCCCTCCCTGGTGACACAGCAAATTAAGCACAGCACTATGAAGTTAAAGCTGCTTCAATATGAGTTCAATACTCAGCCAGGAAGGTGACCCACATGATGTGATAGACTTCTGACCCAGCCCCTGCTCTCCTCAGCAGAGTATTTCACCAATCAGACGGTTCTGTTCCCAGTCTGTCTCTGGTGAACCCTCTTACTGCCCATGCAGCTATGGCCTGTACCCCAGCCCTGTATGCAAAATTAAATAAATCTTAAAAAACAAACAACAACAAAAAAAGCATTTCTATTCCCTCCCTGCACACTATAATCTGATAGTGACTGGGGGATATTAATGATTGAACTTTTCTTTTTGCTAAGTTTTCTACCTTCTTTTTGATAAGACCTTGAGAATAGTTGAGATGGCATTTTAATTAACATGTTTCTGTTTTCCTTGTTTCATTTTGTTGAAGCTTCTTTGTAAAGACTGGTATTTGGAGAAGAAGAGGGGGAGCAGTCTTACCTACCCGGCTTCTGAAACAGAATTCTAATACATACGAACTGTCTTAGTGACTCCCAATGGTATGTTATTTAATTATTTTAGTAATTCTTATATTTTTTATAATTTAATTATATATATTTATTAGTTTAATTATAGATATTTCATTCCATTTCTTTAACCAGTGAACTTCTATAATTATGTCTCTTTTGTTCTCTATTTTTACATATCTATGTATATGTATAAAATATTACATATATATTATACATATATATTGCATACACACACATATATATATATAGAGAGAGAGAGAGAAAGAGAGAGAGAGAGAGAGAGACAGACAGAGAGAGAGAGAAAAAATAATCCCTGGGGTGTAGAAGGAGCAAACACGTATCTATGGAATGCATTAAGAAATTAATAATAGGCTGCAGACACATATACTGATGATTTATGATTAAGAGACACAAAAGATGTTGCAAAGACTAGATTTAATTTTATTAGACAGGCCAATTCTCAGTTCTATTAGTTCTTCTCAAGTATACACATAAAAAGTAAGAGAAGCTATTCAATATATTCATTCCTACCTGTGCTTGCTATGGACAGAACACTACAGAAAGTGAGAGACTGTTGTAACTATTAATGACAACATTCATTCTGTTAATAGATAAAGCACTGCTGTAACTAACATGCCACACTGACATGAAAAAACAATTACAGGAAGAATAGTTAAGCTTTTCTTTTTACTTAGGTTATATCTAGCTCCTTTTCAATTTGTGAGGGGAAAAAAGTATATCAATAGGCAGATTTATACTTCTGCTTTTTTTTTTTCTAAGGCAGAAAGCTCTGAATAGGAATAACTCATTCAATGAAAAGCATCCATGTCAACAACCAATACTAGATAAACAACTTCTGTTAGTAAATATGAGCAAACAAAAGAGTCACTAGAAAGATACTTAGATGCTCTAAATAAAGTAATTGATCTGATAATACTAAACAAATATTCTTATGTAGTTAACATCACAAAATTGTGGAATAAATAGAAATGGTAATTGAATGAGATTTACAAAGAAAATAAATGCAAGTACAAACCAGAATATGCACTACAGGTAACATCTATATACACCACTGTCCTGAAAATTTCCCTTCCCTGATTTTTTTTAACTTTTTTTTTTTTAAGATTTATTTATTCATATAGAACTGGGGTACAGGCCAGAGATGCGGAGGGTGAGAGGATTCACCAGAGACAGAGCTGGGAGAAGAACAGGCAGATCGAGGAGGAGGTACACTGCTGAGAGGAGCAGCGGGCCAGTTCAGGAGAGGTCTGCCACGCCACGTGGTCACCTCGGGGGCAGGCGGTGATCGAACTCATGCGGAAGTGGCTTAAGCTTCTTAGTGCAGTGCTCTAACCCACTGTGCCACCAGGGAGGGCCCTGACTTTTTTTTTTTTTTTTAATGG
Source organism: Condylura cristata (assembly GCF_000260355.1). Taxonomy (NCBI): domain Eukaryota; kingdom Metazoa; phylum Chordata; class Mammalia; order Eulipotyphla; family Talpidae; genus Condylura; species Condylura cristata. Next base: position 17,718,057 of record NW_004567117.1, on the reverse strand, counting down.
AAAATTATTCCTTCTTCAATTCAGTTATGAGAAAGGTGAGAAGCTTTTCATCCTATACCTACTGACATGTCCCCACCGCTGGCCCCTCTGTGCCATCCTTGTCTCCTAGGTAACTACTGCTGGTCCCTATGATATTTTGTCCAAACAAAACAAAGCTGCCACTTCAGAGAACCCAATCATTTAGGTGCATAACCTGCCTAGATTGTGGAACTCACTAAAAAATAACAATACGCTTTCCTTATGTACAAATACAGACAGTGTCATTGTGCCCAACTTAGTAGGCAAAACCAAAGTATCTTATTTCACTTTCAATTCTTAGGCCTGCAAAAGTTTGCCCAGTGCCCTTGCCACCTGGCCACCAGCCTGTCAAGTCCATCAGACAACTCAACTTAAAGCAGAGCCACAGAATCTCATTTTAGTATTTTGATCTTAGAAGCTAAGATCAGGTTTGAGATTTAAACAGGAATGTTAATGTAGACCATGATCACCACTAAGCGGATGAAACCAGAGGGGTGAATAAAATCAACCTGCAATGTGAAGCAACCTTTGAAAACTGGTGAACAGCAACAGTGACTGAAGAAAGAGAGCGTGGAATAAGCCACTGAGGTCTCCATGGACACCCGAGCAAGTGTGCCCCGCACCAGGCCCTCTCCTGGTCCACTAGCTGATTTTGTGTGAATACCCACAAATACAGTTCCCCATTCACGTTAGTTTTTGTGAGCTCCAGTGAAGCCAGGAGACACCCACAGTCCCGGGCACATGCTTGGCACCACCAAATGTCTGCAAACACAGGAACCATTATGTGCCAGTACCTTCTGTCTACAAGTATTGCCAGATCCTTGTTCTTGAGTTTCTCTGACAAATAGAAATAATGCAGTTTTTAATCCTGCAGGTACTAAGCAAGAACTTGCCAAAGATATACAATTTAGCATAAGGGACTCAGCACCAGGGACAGCTGATGGTTCCCTGACAAATAGATGAGCCTAAATTTGGCACTTTTAACCTGGCATAACTAAAGGATTGGTCCTTCTGTTGCTGTTCTTTTATCTAACAGGATACTTCGTCTTTTGAATTTGTGATCTTTTTTTATCTGTGACTTCATGGTGGATTTAATATGATTAGCCTAGAGGGTGTTAACCTAAAAGAAAAGTGCTATTGCTGAAAACTTTATTTCATCTAAAGTACATTTCAGGAAGTGGTTCCTTCTTAGAGATGGGGACAGCCATTCCCAAAGGGTAGGTAGATGATCTTGCCTTGCAACTCTAGTAGAGAATCTCCAGTAGAGAAAATTGCTACTGTGTACATTATAATGACTTGGTCTGTCTCATCCTGATATCATAATGTCCAGCATCATGGAATTTCTTCCTCTGAACAAAATTCCTAACAGGCTTCCATAAACCTAGCTCTCTGGCTCACCAAGCCTTCTATTCCCAGTGGCTCAAGGTGGCTCCTGTATTCTGAGGTGCCTTCCATGGAACTGAGCTCTGGTAGCTCTGTGAACCCAGGCCTCTTCTGCACAGAGATGCCTGAGGACCCTAGGGACCTCCCTGAGACTCCAGGGGTGCCTAGTGACTTCTGGCCCTCAGAAGAATCCAGTCAGGCCTCCTATGCACCTGGCCACCACCTGCCCCAGTATCTCATGAAGGTTCCCTTTTCTACAGATGACTTCTTCAAGCAGGAGGCTCTCCCAGGTTTCCCAAGATCCCAGGGTAGAGATGCAGTTGCCTACCTGATCTCCCAGTTGCAAGATAGGGTGCCATCTCAGGATGCAACAAGAAGGTGCATTTACAAAAAGTTCATTGGGATAAATCAATTGATTCTAAGTTCACAAATGGTCAATTATCCTACCCCCGTGAGTGTCCAGTACCAAGCAGTATAAACCAAAGGCATCCCTCCGAGGAGAGCCTGGAGTTGGCGGCCCACTGGTAAAGGGAGGACCTAGGTCCAACTCCTCTCTGTGGCTGGGGGAAGTCATCAGAGTTGCCACTGAGGCAGCATTGAAGCAGCAATCTGAAACCTGCAAGGAAGCACCATGTTACAGCTCTTTACAGATGCAGACATTGGTCAGTGGCACTCTGATGAGAAGTTGAAGCAAAGGTTTCTGTGAACGTTTTCCCAGAAGAGAGTCTGAGGCAGTCCCTCTGAAGCCTCTCAGGCTGACAAAGCCTCTGCTACATTCCTTCAGGGTACCTGATTTTCAAACCTGATTGGTCCATTTCCCTTGCCAGCTGTTTCCAAGACTTGACCAGGGCTGGTTTAAGTCTGAGCCAGACTGGTGCCAATGGAAACTCAGGCTTAGTTCATTTTGAAAATCAGCTTGGGCTTTAAAATGAATCCCTGATAATGGATCCAAACTTCCCCAAAGCTGCCGCAAGTTCCGCTACATCTGTACTGCTTTGCCTGATTTACACTTGACCCTGCATCTCCAAACAGCCACAGTTTTGTCTTTATTTATTTTTAAAACTCAAACCCTGCTGTGCTGGGGCTGGCAATCAAACACAGCTGCCATGGTGGTGAGTCCAGGCTAACACCACTCAGCTGGGGGCCCTGACACCTTCAGAGAACCAGGAGCCAGGATTGCACTTACTCTATGGTCTGGTGCTCCTTATGGGCTCTCGCAGACCCAAAGACGAGCTCCAGGCATGTCCACTGCAGGATAAACAGCAAACCCGAATGCCACCACCCAAAGCTCACCCAGAGCAGCCTGATTGGTGAAAGGCTTTGCCCAACTGAAGCCATTGTGTAAAGAGATACCCACATTGATGCTCCAATATGCAAATGCCAACATAAGTTACAAAGATCATGATTATAGATGAAAAAGTTTCACTCACTGAAACTCAAACGACTGATCCAAAATAAATGAAATCTATGAATTATCTGACACACACACACGACAACCAGTGAATTACTATCCCTTTCACTGGCTGTGTTCACTTATTGTGAATAGGGAAGACCCTGCAGGTTCTGCCAAATTTACCTGGTACCACCAGCTGAAATTCCATTTGACCAAGTGGGAAAGTGGGGGGATGTCTCGACTATGTTTCGCTGTGTTTTCCTGAGTTCTCGGGTATTTCTCTAGTGAAATCAGTTTACCTTCTCACTGTCAGCGTCCTCTTTGGGCTTTCTCTTCTAATTCTTTACAGAATTTAGAGTTCTGTTTAGCTGGGCAGAACAGAAAGAAGAATCTAGGCTGTTTTGTTTGGTCTAAATATCTTCAATTCAATTAACTAGATATCTTCAATGCTTTGAGATCTTCCTAGAATAGTAAAATTATATATAAAGTTTACCTCTTTTTCCATATTTTTTTTTCTGTACACAAATCTTGAAGGGAAATTAAATGAAAGAAAAGTCATGAATTATTGAGACTTAGATAACAGAAAACAACAGCTTCATTTAAGACAGGAACATTATGAAATGATACTGAGTTTTGTTTCTAATTGCAAATTTTATATATCTTGGTGAAGTTCAAACTGTATTCTTGTTTGTTTCTTTGGGAAATATTATGTTAATGATTTCTATTTTCCAGTGTTCCTCAGCTAATGTTATTACAACAGAAAGAAAATTCTTCAATATGAATATTTAAATTAAGATGTGTCACTAGAGGTAACTATTGTGTGGAGGCTTTTTCTATAACTATATAGTGGAGGTTAAAAACTGTAAGCTGTTATCATTAAGTTGCAACAATACATTAGTTTTGTTAATCTAATGAATCATTATTACTCTGAGCTCAGCATCGTACTCATTCGTTTCAGCACAATGGGTATGAAATCCCCTTTGCCATGTTGAACAGATTTTCAGATACCTATAATTCCTAACATTAGTTTTTCAGTTATTGCATTTTTATCAATTTTCAATTTGTCCTATTGATCCTCCTAGTGTCTGAGGAAAAAAACGTTATGTTAATATAAAGCAAAACAGAAAAATGTTATGTTAATATTAGGCAAAACAGATTCTTCTGAAAATTTACAAAATTGAAAACCTTAACAATTTTTATTTTTCTAAAGAAAAAAAATTCTGGTGTCAAAACATATGCTTGATAGGCTAAAGACCTACATTTTCTCCTATAAAAGATCTTTATTAACTTAATCATATAAAAACCTATTCTTCTGCCAATAACCTTAGAATTTTGTGTCTCTTAGAAATGAATGACTTAGTGGATATGACTGGACATTTTAGTCTCTTCATGATCTTCCTGGTTTTCAAACTTCCTGAGGTGGTCTAGCTCTGTAAGAGTCCCTGCCTATTGTCAGATAGACTTATGCCATGGCAGAAATCAATTAAAAAGGCATCTGTAAGATTCTCTGTTGAATCAAATTTTAAAATGTTAAGGTTTTCTGACTGCAGATATAGTACCACATCTATATTTATTTGTGAAACAAATAAATAAAATTTGTGGGCCTCTTTACTGTATGTGCTTGAAATTTGTATGTATTTCATACCTGTAAGTGAATGTACTCTAAAATAGGAAACACATGAAATAGTCAAGAATTTAAGGTTGGTACAATCTTTATAAAAGTGATCTAAGTTTGCCTATTAATTTTTGTGTCTGAATGAGCACCAAAAAAATAAAGACACCAAAACCCCCAAGTTATATTAGATCAAGAGAGATTATAAGTCCCAGTAATGCAACTGAAAATTTCTATGGAATTTAGACTCTCAAAGAACACTGACCCAGCATTGCTTAACAACTGAATAAAGTACAGCTATCCATCCTACAGCCTACTATGACTATTGTAGGATTTCTGAAATTTTGAACATATACATGAGTCATTTCCTCCTCAGAAGCAGCAAAATAGTGAAAAATAGAAGTGTGTGATAGATTTTCACATTATTATTTTTTTCATGGAGGATACCCAATGGACTTTTATTCAAATCTAGTACACAGCTAATTTCACTTGATTTTTGATTGAGTGTTCTTCCTTTGAGAAACACAACAGTAGAATCACTTGACTTCTCTTTGCTCCAAATGTCTTTTCCTTAGTAACCATAGCAAGGTCAGTGATACATGTTATTAAGTGACTCTGAAGAGAGATGTTGCTTAGCACTGCTTCACAAAGGCCCAGACTGTAATTAACATCTCAAACTACCTCAAAAATCTTTAGGACAAGATTTTGGTATATTCAAGTATAAAATTCTTAGCATGCATTATTTATTTTGCAGTTAATGACTGGTTGAAAGAATAAAATGGCAAAATCAAATTAACATATGTGAATGTTTGTAATAGTGCCTGGCACACAATATGCAATAATATAAATCCTTATAATTAATGATAGTAACCATTTCCTTTTCTCTCAGCTAGGCAAAAATTAATCAGAGATAATTGTTAAAAGGAAAGCATAATGATAGTTATAAAAGCGGCTGAACTTTGTTAAATGAAATATGGTCAAAATAAACTCCCAATAAATTTCAGAGCTAAAAATCAAAACCAATATATCTGATGCTCATATATTAAACACTTTATTTTGCACACAGAACATGCTACACATATCCCCTGCCTCCTGTAGAAGAATACTGCTCCCAATTGATCTGTGACTGTTGCAGGCCAAGAGAAAATATTAGAAAGCAGAGACTATTTTATATGTCACATTGAGAAAACCAACAAATAACCTCTCAAAAATACTTCCTCTGTTGGGCCCTCCCAGGTGGTGCAAAGGGTTAAAGTGCAGCACTATGAAGCTATCCACAGCCACTGCAACACAAGTTCCATCCCTGGTCAGGGAGGTGACCCACATGGCACAGCAGACTCTCCTGCTCACTAGATGCTCTGATCAGCAGTGTATTTCAGTTAGTCAGCCTGTTCTGTTTTCTCTCTGTATGATGAATCTTCTTACCTTCCACACCTCTGACCTGTACCCCAGTTCTTGTATGCAAAAATAAATAAATCTTAAAAAAAATACTTCCTCTGTTTACCTTTACTTCAAGGGAAATCTATGCTAACTTCTAGGAATGTAAAACCACCCAAATCAGTAGAGTTAAAAACAAAAACAAACAAACAAAAATGTCTTACATTTCCTTTTGAAATATTAATAAAACTCTGAAATCATTAATATTCAGAGCAATATCAGAAAAAATGGGGGGGGTTCTATTTATCTATCTTAAATGTTGCACAGTTCATTCCATTCCATAATATGAGTGAATAAGTCACCATCATCACTCATGTTTTGTTGCAGGAGTTGGAAACAAAGTGGGCAGGAATATACACTATCTTAGAGGATCAACAGCAACATTATGTACTATAGTAACTACAGTGTCAACAACAACCCAATCTTTTCTTTTTTTAAATTAATTTATTTTTTATGCACACAAGAGCTGGAGTGTAGGCCAGAGATGTGGGGGTGAGAGGATTCACCAGAGACAGAGTGGGGAGCCGAACATGGAGACTGACTGAAGTACACTGCTGAAGGGAGCAGCAGGAGGGACAAGAGAGGTCTGCAGTGCCCTGTGGGTCAGCTAGCTGGCCAAGGATGGGACTCATGCTTCAGTTCATCAATGCGACTTAACCCCTTGCACACCAGGGTGGCCCAAAACCCAATCTTGATTTCAGTGTTGCTCTATCTCCTTTTCCAGTACTGGTATTTCCACTATGCTAATTTTTCAGAAACTGAAATCCCCACATATAAGTGAAGTGTGGAAAAACATGTTAGATATACTTGAGTAAGGTGCTGTGGGCAAAGGTGCAGATGGGCAAAGGCATGTTAATGTAACAGGTAGGGAACTGAGATATTGTCATGTTTGGACTCCTATTGAAAGAGTTGATGAGGGTACATGGAAACCCACTATCAGTCCAGGATAGATGAAATCATTGCACATTTGAACTTAGAAATATAATTAAGAGTTTAGCACATGAATCTGGACTTTGGAATCTCTTTCTGAAATATCAGAAAACTTGAAAGGTAACTGACACATATACCTTTGCAATTGGCACACAATCCATATAGATCCCTCATTATTCTGCAATAAATTAAAAGATCAAGCCCCTCCTGCCCTTCCCTGTTCTCTTTCTGGTCTGGCTGGGCCCTAGCCGTGCCAGGAGCACCAGGCAGAGTCTGATGGAGAGAGAGAGAGAAAGAGGAGGGGAGGAGGATTCAGGGCATGGGAGCTGGGGAGCCCTTCTGTACCACAGAAAATTTCCAGACTTGGTGAAAATAGGAAAACTATCAGAGAGGCTGGAGCACTATTAGACTAAATCCATTCAGAGAATAAACACGCCTAGACAGCTACATCCAAACTCGCACGGGATTATATAAAAACAGACTATAGATTTACATGCTACGAGTTTCAACCCAAATGAGAACTTCCAGGACTCACTAGAAGGAAAATAACTGAGGGAGAACCAGTGATTGGGGAGTTTCCATAAGGGAAGCCTCACAGGCAGGACTGACTGAGCCCTGCAACTCTGATCAGGGAACGCCAGCAGCTTCCCACTGACTCGGCTCCTTTAAAAATCTAGGCACCCAGATGCCAGGAAGCTCTGCAGAGGGAAACTGCCTCAGGTAGCAGCTTCTGCTGCTAGGCAGCCTTTTGTCCCAGCACTGCTACAACCCTGGAGATAAACTGAGACAATTCCGCTAGGGAGAGGAAACCAAATTGTGGGAAAAGGCTACAGCTCTGAACCAGAGACCCAAGGATACCTGTTGCTGACCTTTGCCCTAGCAGCCCCAACAAAGCCCTGGATATAAACTGAGACATCACAGCTAGGTGAGTGGATCCCAAGCTGCTGCTGGAGGGGGTGGGGGCACCCAACCATAGGCCCAACCCTAGGATAATGCAGCAATTTTAACAATCTTGCATGGGCACATTCAACATAGAGAGGTCCTAGGAAGTGCCTCAAATGGGGAGACTTGCTCAAGAGTTTAACTGCTTACCACATCTACCCAAAAAAAACTGTGGTAAAACCCTGGAGTTAAAGAGATACAGCTGGGCTCTGTGAAAGGACCTCAGGCGGGGGGAGGCACTGCTCAGGGAGGGACTATTTGGACTAAACAAAAAGAGCCCTGAAAGCTCAGAGGGAGGACTGGTAGCCTGCTTAGCTGGGAGGATTTCAGCCCTCTGGCACTCCCCTGCACTCCTGTGGGGAGAAGGCGATCCAAACCGTATGGAACACATTAAAAGCAGTTATAAGAGGAAAATATATAGCAATACAAGCTCACATAAAGAAACAAGAAATAACTCAATGAAACAACCTAATGTCCCACCTTAAAGAATTGGAAAAGGAACAACAAATTAACCAAAAAGCCAGCAGAAGAGAAGAAATGATAAAAGTCAAATCAGAAATAAATGAAATGGAAGTCAGGAAAACAGTCCAAAAAAATCATTGAAACCAAAAGTTGGTTCTTTGAAAAAATAAACAAGATAGACAGGCCACTAGCCAGACTCACAAAGAAAAAACAAGAGAAAGTACAAATAAACAGAATCAT
>NW_004567117.1:17622176-17707134 GCF_000260355.1 Condylura cristata | reverse complement strand
ATAAGCCAGAAAGAGAAAGAAAAATACCGGATGGTTTCACTCATAGCAGGAGTATAATGGACCAGGCAAGAAAATAACAAGATAATGAACAACCATATACCAGAGACATTCTGTGGGGGTGGAGTGGGGAATGGGGTAAAAAACGGGGGTGGAGTGGGGGAGGGAAGTGCACGGGATTATGGTGATGGCACAGGGGTGACTTGGTGATGGGAAACCCGTGGGGATTACAATTGAGATGGAAAAAAAAATGTACAAAACAATGTAAAAATAAACTGTTATGTAAAAAAAAAAGATCAAAATATGAGTTTATGAAAAAAGTATCAGAGATAAAGCATAATCAAATATTCAGAAATATGTGATATACCAGGTCAGGTAATATCTAAGGAACTTATTAATTTCATGAGTAGGAATATTATTTTATAAATATTTTTGTCCTTCATAATCCAAGAAATATTAATTCATTGTGTTTTCACATTAGAACAGCTTAATGGGAAAAATTAGATGAGATTAAAAAAAAAAAGATGTGGCTGAATCATTAAATATAAAAGTTTTATTACTGCTTACTAAATGCTAGATTATTTTACTAACAATCTATCAATGCTTATTCTGTCAATTTTTGATCATTATCAAAAATCTCAGATCTGGATATTATTTTCTCTTTTAAAAATGGGAAAAATGAAGTCACTAAAAATAAGGAATTTTCCCAAGTTGGTATAGTTAACATTGGCAAAAGCAAAATTCATTCATTTACATTTCCTATGACTTGACATTTTTGACATTAAATATTTTAATAAATACAAGGTTATTATGTTATGACACTTATAAAGAGTTAAGTTTGCTTGAATTCAAGAAAAACTTGGATTCACTCAAGTTTAAAATAAATACAGTGAGAATTATTATTAGCAACATCAGATTTATTAGTATTAATCACCCAATTGAACTGAAGGATGTCGAGCAGCAACAGAGAATTATTTCTTAAAACTTAGATATTCATTAACAAAATTGATAGAAATATTCAAATTATTGCCATTGACAGAAATTTTATGTCCCCAACTGATAATGCAGCAACATTTTCAATAACTTAACAAGATGATAGCAGGTTTCTATTTTCTTGTGAGAGTTATGAAAACTACTATTAATACCTAAGAGTGACTCTGTATCAGATACTGAAATTCCCCCGAATATATTCTATTAAGTAGTAGGTTTAGACAACTAGATATTAAAACATTCATTAACTCAATTACGTTTTCTTCTTGGTGAGTCAATAGACAAATGTGTCAGCTCCCATCACATCTTCTTTCCCTATCATTCTATTCTCAGTAGTTTTCTTAGGTATTCATTTCCTAGTAAGACCCAATAATAATTGCTGACTCCATGATTCAGGTCCAGCTGCATAGGTCAAAGGTTGGGCACTGAGAGTATCTCCACAACAGCAACAGTGCACAGGTGGAGTGAGAAAAAACACTGATACCTTAAAAAAAAAATCATTTTTTAACCATGCTATGAAAAAATAGTATTAGTCAGTTACTCACTGCTCCAGGGGGAGGCTCCATTTAGAATGCCTCTCTTCAGGGAAGATTGATTTGTCACTTTGGTCATATATTTCAATGGTATATTTCCCTGCACTATTTGAAAATTTTATTTCATTTTAGTGCAATATACGAATTCAGTACTAAATAATATGACAGAATATATTTGATGGCAAAGTATAATATCTAGAAATAATGTGAAACTCATGACTGCTATCTGAAGGTATTTTTGTATGTGTGTATAGCCAATTTCTGCATTAGGTTTCTGTTAGCTCATTAAGAAAACTTTATGGATTAAATAATAAACAGAGCAATACTGAAATATCTCTATATCTAAATTTCCTGAGTTATGGATATATCTTAGATTCATGCCATTACATTGATTTATTATTATAATCAAAATACAATGAAATTGCAACTGTGCCATTCCCTAAAACAATTACTTAGATTTTTTTGAAGAAAAAAAGAGATATTTAAGTAATAATGAGTCTCTTCCACTATCAGAATGTGTCACACAGATCAGTTTTCACTTGTTCTTTCAAGTTCACTCAAGTTTAAAATAAATACAGAGGGAATTATTATTAGCAACATCAGACTTATTAGTATTTACCACCCAATTGAATGGAAGGATGTCGAGCAGCAACAGTCTTCTTCACATCACAACACTAGTCAGCTTCATTGAAATAGTCCACAATAGGACCTCCCTGGTGGTGCAAAGTGTTGAAATACAGCACTAGGAAGTGGAGCCGCTTCAGCATGAGTTCAATCCCCAGGAAAGGAGCTTCCCATGTGGTGCTGCAGCCCTTTCCTGACCAGACCGCTGCTCCCCACAGCAGTATACTTTTTCAATCTTCCTGTTCTGCTCCCCACTCTGTCTCTGGTGAATTCACACAGAACTAGGGGACAAGCCAGAGGTACAGGGGTGTTGTCTTAAGTATTTTTGAACTTTCATTGGGATGTAGTAAAATTGCAAGGCACAACTTTCAAGGTTGTTAGGTGAAATCATTGAAGGTTTTGTTTAGTCTAATTTCCTCCAAGCAAGCCAATTTCCTCTTGAGTAATCTACCTTAAGACCTTTACAATTACGAAGTATTCCATTCTAGTAATAGTGGTATAAATTATTAGTAGCCTTTGGGAGTTCCAGCAAGTCTTCTCGCTACTCTTGATGTGGTGCTTTTGCAGGCCTAATTTTCTTATGTACATGTGATAGTTGGTATGGAGATAAAGACTGGAATGGTTACCTTTTGTGATAGCCAGACTGATTTTTTTTCCAGGATTCTCCCAGGAATCCTCTAGCCACTTTACCAGTGTCACAGGATTCAGAGACTCATCTCCTCAGTTTAGGGATAATATGGAAGTCTGTCTGTAATTACTGCACAAAAGTCTTCAAAAATAATATATATCTTGAATAAAATTCTACAAATATGTTTGGCAAAATGCTATTAACAAATCTGTTTAATTCAAAATACTCAATAGCAGATGCAACAGGTTACAGAACAGCACTATGAAACTATTTGCTGTTATTGCAGCATGAGTTTGATCCCCCACCAGGGAGCTAACCACATAGTGCAGCAGACCTCTCCTGTTCTCTGCAACAGTGTATTTCAGTAGATCTGCCTGTTCTGCTCCCCATTTTGACTCCGGTGAAGCCTTTCAGTCCCCCTGCACTTCTGGCCTATACCCTAGCTCTTGTATGCATAAATTTAAAAAAAAAAAGTAAATTTTTAATAAAATGTTAGTTTCCTGGAGCTTAATTAATTAATATAGAAAAAATATTTTAAATATTCCACAAATGTGGAAAACAAAATTAAGTTATAATACAATGAAGATCGATACCTTATTACCATTTTGAGGAAAATGTCTCTACTAATGAAAAGACTTTCCAGAAGTTAGTTTGAAACTTTTTTACATGGCAGTATTTCCGCCATCATTTTAATATCATTGATCGAGATTATTCAAAATAAATTAGCATCCTATATCCAAATAATGAAATACACAAAATCTTATTAAACATTACACACAATTATTCCAAGATATTTTCTTAAAAATTGTATTCTATTCTCTCTTGCTGAAAACATCATGCTCAAACGCACATGCACACACACACACACACACACACACAGTGACTTCCTTTACCAACTAGGGAATGCTGCAGTCCCTCCTAGAAAGACTGAATGCTTAGTTTATCCTTTTATTACAAATTTCCAGTACAATGGATTATTCTAATAACCATTTCCCAAATGATAGCATTTAAGTCCTTTTTCTCAATCTTTTAGAGAATATAACTATGTATTCTTGACTTCGTTATTCATCTTTAAATATTACAATTAGTCTCAATTCTTTTTATTTTTGTTTCAGATGGTATCAAATTAACTAGCAGAAATTCCTTCAGATTAGCTATTGGATCTCTGCCCACATTCTCTTTGTATTTGTGTTCTTTTCTTTTAACTACAGTAAAATACAACAGCTGGTGACTTGGTATGAGACATTTCTCCAAAGAGCCCTAGTCTCACTGAAACTAAGATCTTTATGTTAGGTGTAACCATACAACTAAGAGGTTATTTATTCTTATCAATTTCAGTATACAGATATAAATAGAAATATGGATGAAATATAGCTAATATTATAGATAAATATATGGACATATATATGCTATATGTATTTATATTAATTATGTAAATAAAATATAAAATTACTCATATTTTCATTAAAGCATATATTAAATAAATATATCTATGCAAACAGTGTATGTGCATATATACATATATCTATAATGTATAATATGCAGTTGAAACCACACCACCTATCTTATCTCTAGCCATTGAAATATATGTGTCCACACAGATAAACCCAATGTCATACTATACATAATATTCTGATCCTAGACTTATTCATGAAACAATACACCCTGGAGATCATTCCATAGCAGTACTTGTTTCATTATATAAAATATTCACTCATTATTTTAGGTTTACATACAAGTTCATTTTGTGTCTAATTCTAAATGCATTATACTCCCCCACCCCCAGTGATAGCCATGGGTAATTTCCAATTTGCTACTATTAAAAATATTTCATTTCTACTTTTCCCCCTATTCTCATTTCGTGTTCTAGATTTCCAGGGCTGCAAACCACATACTAGACAACTTGATACTGTTTTATATGTTATTCTGGCTCATTTTTTTCAAACTTCTGTTAATTGGACAATTTTTATTGAATTGTCTTCACTGCTATTGACCATTTTTCCTGGAGCTGCTTGAAGTCATGCCTGCAGAATTGCTGGACAGATGTCAACCAAAGATGTGTGGTATGTTTCTGTTTAGATTCTGGAACTCAACCTTTACAGTTCTTTACTTTTCAGTTGTTCTAACAGGCTTAGATTGTAATTTTAGTCCTAACAGCTGCATTCTTCTATAGTTCATCTCTCAAAGACCCTGAATGTTTAGAGTGTCTGTGGAAATGATTGTAGGTGAATGGGATCTCATTCATTCTTTCTATCTTAAGAGTTACAATGCTGCTCCCCACCCCAGGTGGCACAGTGGGTTAAAGCACAGCACTAAGAAGGTAAAGCCACTTCCACATGAGTTCAATCCCCGCCTGCCCCGGAGGTGATCCACATGGTGCGGCAGACCTCTCCTGACAGGTCCTGACCCGCCTGCTGCTCCCCTCAGCAGTGTACTTCATCAATCTGCCTGTTCTGTTCCCCACTCTGTCTTTGGTGAATCCTCTCACCTGCTCTGTACCTCTGGCCTGTACCCCAGTTCTGTATGCATAAATAAATAAATCTAAAAAAAATATATACACAAGTCACATTGCCTCTGGGCTCTGAATTGTGATCCCTCTTTGGTAGCTTCAAATCATTTTCTGTTTTATTTTTATTCTTGACTATATAATTGTTGTCAGTAAGAAGGTAGATTTATTCCAATAGACATCTCTACTATAACCACAGATTGGGATTCAAAAATATTTTTATTCTATGCTTCTCACTTTTTGGTACACAATATTTTAAGCACTTAAGTATATTATATGCTTAGGAAGAATTAAACTAATTTAATTCTTTAATTAAAGAATTAAAGAATTTCATGTTTAAGATAACATGAAATTATAATCTACATGTTTCATGGGGGCACCCCCTAGTTGCTGTTTTCCTGAATAAAAATGCATTTTATTATTGACAGGTAATAATGAGAGGATATACTATGAACAAATCCTGTAAAGAAGATTAAGATGCAAATTCTAATATATCTCACAAATGGCAATGGGATTAGTTTTTTAATGTTTAATTACCCCTTAAGAGAAGTTGAACTGATGAATTTTGACTTAGTTTTCCTCTTCTGCATCCCCCATTGCCCCATTTTCCCACTCATTCTAAATTTACTCCTTAAAGTATGCAAATCATCTATCTGGAAGGAGGCTAGTTTTTACACAAGAAGTTGTATGCTTGGGATCAAACTGACTTACATATGCAAAGTGAGCCATAGCCCAAAAAAAAAAAAAAAGCAAACAAACAACAACAACAAAAAACTCCCCATAGTTATAATATATGGCTTGATTATCAACCTCAATTAAAAATATTGACCCAACTTCCATACACACTCCACAGTGCTGGAGAAGACAATTTGATCTAATGCAATCTGATAGCTGTGCAACCTTGTGCTCTATCGATTTCTTGGCTTCTGTTTATCTTATACTTGTTGTAATCTATTTACATATTCTATGGGAAATTTTGATTTTCAAAATTTTGTCATTGTTTCTTTGTTTCTTGTACCAAAAATTTTTTATGTATAGTAGTCAAATATGTCTTTTTTTCTATTCTGTATTAATTGACTCAGGGCTATCTCATCTGTCATATCTGTCTTGTATATTTCAAGATGTCTTTACAAAATGTGGAAATTTTGTAAATTATACATATTGTATGATATGGTTTTTAATGTGCCAATGTGATGATTTAATATATGTACATATTGTGAAATGAATACTAGAATAAGTTAACACACCTATCCCATCATTGTTAACTTTGTATGTATTAACACTTAAAATCAAATCTCTTTAAGAAATTTCAAAAATATAAAACAGTGTCGTGTCATTAACTAGAATCACCCCCAGAAATGATTCATCTTATGCTGAATGAAGGTTGGAGTGTACAATTTTGCAAATATAATTTATCACATATCTCCATAAAGCTGGAAACAATGATGAATAAATTCAAAATACTCTAAACAATTAGAAAAATAGAACAATATAGAAATGTGGTATCTGTGAAATAATTCATATTTATATGATAAACATTATACATATATATCAGCTTCTGTAATACTGATACATATAAACAGAAGTTTCTGTATACAGCATACCCAATATATTGTAGTGTTTTGTATTACTAAAGGGAGAGTTTTTCAGTATTTCCCTGATCACAACTACTTCCATACAATGTAAAACAAAACATTCCTTTAATACCTCCAAGAACTTTAAGAACACTCAGCTTACAAAATATAGCTCCATGGAGCTGCAGGAGAATACAAAACAGCCAATATCTTTCACAAAATATTGTGAAAATAAGTAGACACATTTTAGGGCATAAAAAGTCTATGGTTCGTGAGGAAAAGTAGAGTAGAGTTAGTTTTTATTTTTATCTGATAGCATAGAAATCAAATAGAGATCATTGACGTTAAGTGAAATTAAATATATTCATCATGATCACACAACTGGTAATTTGATTGAGCAAGGAGAAGACACAAGGTTTCTATGCTAGTACACTAAAAAAAATCCATTACTAGGGAAATATTTGGTAGGCAATGTTAAAAAAACATCAACAGAAACAAAATGAAGAGGAATACAAACCTGGGTTGGGTAGAAACTCATCTTACATACTGTAAGAGTTCATTCTGGTTTCTCATGAGGACAAAAAGTTGGAGAATAATATTATCTTGCTACAGAGTTTCATTTATATATGTATTAAATTAGTTATTTAGTACAAATTTTATTCATTTTTAAGAATAAACTCAATCTTTTATTATTTTAGGATTTTTTGAGATGAATAATATTTTAAGTGCAATAATATATTTAAGTGCAATACTACTGCTCCTATTTCCACAGTATTTTGTGAAAGATAATGGCTGATTGTTTTGTGTCATCCTGCAGCTCTGTGGAGCTATACTTTGGGAGCACGTGGAGGTGTTAATGGAATGTACTGTTTTACTTTGTATGGAAATACAAAGTTCTCATGGAGAAATACTGAAAAATTTCTCCCTTTAGTAACACAAAACACTAAAATGCATTGGATGTGCAATATACAAAACTGGGTATGCTATTTGTAAGAATTACAGAAGCCGATATGTAATATATATGATGTCTACCACATACATACAGGTGGGTGATAGAACGATGGAGTCCACTTTGAAATGACATCATGATGACAGCAGGTGTAGGAAAGATATTGGCTGCTTGTTTTGTGTCATCCTGCTATTCTATGGAGCTATTCTTCAAAGCAAGTTGTTCTTATAGCATGTGGAGGTATCCCCGCTTCTCCGTGGGAAATATTAAGTATCAAACTTTTTATAAAATGCTCCTTAATATGCCTTTTTCTCTTTTAGTGCCTGATACGTGTGCATATTCACAAACTTTTAAATGATTTTCTTTCCCCACAGCTTTTTTTTAATAAGTAGATATTAAAAAGGAGGAAATATTTCCCCATAGTAGTAATGCTTTTAACAATATTCATGTTCTCAAACTATCTCCCAAATCATTACTTAATCTAAAACACAGTAATAAAACATAATAGAAAACAACTCTCAGGAAATATTACTGAGACAAAACAGAAAACAATAAAATATAATAAGGACTCATTTTAAATTTATTTTGATGCAGATATACTATGATCAGCAGAACCTAATGAAAGAAGAATAAGGAAATGGGAGAAAATGTTTCAAAATTTACTGAAGGACATGTTGGGCCTTCCTAGGACTCCACTATATTTTTCTTACTTCTTTTTTTGTTTAATTCAAATTTTAAAATCTGTAAAACATACCTGCTTATTTTTATGTTTATTGTTTTAGATCCTCATATTTGGAATTTTGTGGAATTTTAACAATCATTTGAGTAGTTTTCTATGGCTGAAGTTATCAAGTGAATGATAAATTGCACTTGAAATAAAAATAATATTTAGTAACTGAAACAGAGAACAAAATTTAGTTGTGAACATAGTTCTTCTACAAATATGTATGTACATACATTTACATTTCAAAAGGATATTTTCTCCTTTTATTAGGAAAAAAAGAAAAAATGAGAGGCAACAACAAGTCACAGGTGGTAGAGAGCTGCATTTTTTTGAGTTCTTATATCAATAAAAAGAGAAATGTGGCCCTCCTTGGGGACTAAGAGGGTTAAAGCACAGCACTAAGGAGCTAAAGTCATTTCAGCGTAAGTTGATCCCCACTCCGCTCCAGAGGTGACCCACATGGCAAAGCAGCCTCTCCTGACCCACCCACTGCACCCCTCAGCAGTATATTTCATCTTGGTCTGTTTCTGCTCCCCACTCTGTCTCTGGTGAATCCTCTCATCACCCCTGTAGCTCTGGCCTATACCCCAGTTCTGTATGCATAAATAAATAAATCTTAAAAAAAAGAGAGAGAGAAATGCTATCCCTAAGCTAGTAATAGAGTTACTGTCATCTGCTTTTAAATCATTATTACCTACACTACCAAGTCAATAATACAAAGGAAAAGCATCACAAAAAAAAATAGTACTTGAAATTTGTAGTTTAACAAATATAAACCTAAGATAATATAGTATTATAGGAATAATATAGGGAAGATAAGATAATAAGGGAAGTAAATCAACACTTGTCTGTGAAGACATCAATTATGAACAGAGCACTTTCAGGTTAGGTTTTTACAGTCTAAAATCCCAACCAGTATTTAGATTAATATACTTTTTGATGAGTCATATCAATCTCTCATTGATTGGAAGATGGTTGTTTTGGGTTATATTTTTCTATTTTTTTAAAGATTTATTTTTATTTTATTTATATGTACAAGAACTGAGATGCTGGCCAGCTGTATGGTACCTGGGGGAGAGTGTGCGTGAGAAGATTCACCAGAGACAGAGTGGGGAACAGAACAGGTGGATCCACTGAAATACACTGCTGACGGGAGCAGTGGGCAAGACAGGAGAGGTCTGCCCAATTGGGTTAGCTCCCTTGCTGGGGTTGGAACTCAGACCACAGTGGCTGGCAATAGCTTAATAGCACTGGGATTTTTAATCCCTGCACCACCAGGGGAACCGGGAAGCCCCCCATTTATTTTTTTAAGCACCATATTAATGCCAATTTTTTTAAAGATTTATTTATTTATGCATACAGAACTGGGGTACAGGCCAGAGGCTCAGGGGTGGTGAGAGACTTCACCAGAGACAGTGTGGGGAGCAGAACAGGCAGATCAACGAAGTACACTGCTGAGGGGAGCAGCAGGAGGGTCAGGAGAGGTCTGCCATGCCATGTGGTTACTTCCCAGGCAGGCAGGAATCAAATTCATGCAGAAGTGGCTTTAGCTTCTTAGTGCAGTGCTTTAACCCGCTGCGCCACCAGGGAGGGCTTAATGCCAATGATTTTTAAGCACTGGTCAGTGCCAAGAAGAGCTGCTCACTCCCCACTAAGAGGACTATAGCAGACTGGGAATAAATGTCTAGCAAAAGTAAAAGAAATCTAAAGAATCCCAAGTCTGTAGAAAGACCCCCCATGAAGATATCACTGAGAATCAAACATTGGATGTTGGGAGGATTGCAAGGAGGACATGGGGAAAGGAGTCTTTAAATGTGAACCCAGATGTGTACAACTGGCTGTTTAGAAATCAATGATCAGCTTTCAGATTGGGAATTATAAATGAGGGTAGGCCAAAATGCTACTGTGAAGTAAACAGAACTGAGAAACCATTGCCATTAGAAACTTGATAAAGACATTTAGTCTTAACCTAACTATATTGATTGACAGCTAAAGCAACAACAAAAATTACTATTATGTAGAATATAAAATGACCTGAAATCACAGAATGTGTTCTTCCAAATGGCAGGGAAACATATCAAAATTTAAAGAATATATACACAGAAAAATGAGAGTCTAAATTATTATCAGCTGAAAAGCTGATCAACAGATACCAAATTCAATATAGCTCACATGCAATGACTGACTTTGGACTTTTGCTTCTTTAAATATTTTCATATTTTTATTTCAATGTATTATGATACTATTTTTGGGTTTTCCCTGGTGCAGTTATTTGGAAGTACTTCCATATTTTAAATATTGCTTTTAAGATCTTTGTAGATTAGTCCAAAATTCACCCTCTTGATAATTATAGTTACTAGATTTTCTCACTATAGTTACTAGATTTTTTTGGAATAATATATCACTGACTTGTGAACATTAGTTTTCTTATATACCCAAGACATGTAGGACCTGTGTGAGCACTAGATACTGTTCTGCCTAGTATTATCAGATGTTTTTTGCGTGGTCTTAGGTTATTTTGATATAGCAAAATGAAGTGATTCACATGCAGCTGTTTATTTAAGGGAGTGGGTGTTTTCTTATCTATGCAACTACTCTCTTGGACTAAGTCCTTCTTCCTCTATAGGCCATGGTCTTGGAATCTCTCAACTCACATTTAAGCCTGGCATGTTTACCAGGCTCCACATGACACCCTTCTCCCTGCACCAGAGTGTAGAAATTCTCAAGGGGGTAAACTGATGCCATGTTAGGGCTTATCTTGTTTGTTTTTTATTGTTCAGGGATAATTTTCTTTTCTGATGGCCAGTGTGACATCTTGAAAATGGCATTATTGTATATTTTTTACATTATTGAATTGTTTAAGGTGGGTAGTTAATAGTGTCAGACATATTTGTTATTGAAAAAAATTGAGTGAAATTCATTTTTACGTAATGTTCTATATATATTTTTCATACTGAATGAGAAGTTATATAACTGTCTGATAGGACCTCCTGGTGGTGCAGCAGCTTAAAGCACAGCACTAAGAAGCTAAAGCCACTTCAGCATGAGTTCGATCCCAGCCCCAGAGGTGATCCACACGGCACCGCAGACCTCTCCTGACCTGCTTGCCGCTCCCCTCAGCAGTGTACTTCAAATTGGCCTGTTCTGCTCCCCACTCTGTCTCTGGTAAATCCTCTCACTGCCCCTGCACCTCTGGCCTGTACCCTAGTTCTGTATGTATAAATAAATAAATCCTTAAAAAAATAAAATAACTGTGTGATAGAGATATCTGTTATTAACATTATGGTCCCAACTAATATGAAAAAAAAATAATTAGAACTTACTAAAAGTTTTCATCATACCACTAACTGATATATATCAGCTTTCATGTAATTTATTTAAATACACACAATATTACTTTATATGTAGTCTACCAGTAATACCATATATTAGAATGAAATTCTAACATGGTAGATATTTCTAATTTGAGTGGAAAATAGTTTAAAAACTGTATAGAACAGTGTGTTAAATGACACATAAGATTTCATCTGAAATTGTTATTTGAGTAGAGTCTGCTTTTGTGTGTTGCTACAAACCACTATTCCATTTGATCCTAATCAATAGTAATGTCAACAAAAATTTTTGTATTCAGAATGAATTATCCAATTCCTTAAAGTAAAGTCAGTTATAGGAATAAAGTACAAGTTAAAGTTATATTACATATCCATTTCAACTTTAAATTTCAGTATTTCCAACAACAGCTAAAGGTTTCCTTACTTTCCAAAAAGGGAAATTCCTATATATTGACATTGGAATTTATCAGATAAGATGATTTGGTATGAAATTGGCTTGATCTTCTTAAAGCCCATTTTAAGAATTCTCAACTAAAGCTAGTAGAAATGAAATCTTGTGGTGGGATTAATTGACTTCATTAAGCAAAATATCATTAACTGACATGTATATTGAAACATAGTAGTATTTAGGCAAACAGTAAATGCAACTCATTGTAATGTATGTATTTACGTGAAGAAGAAATGATATCTATATCTATATTTCTGAACTTAAAATCCCTGTTGCAATCTTCTGAAAAATCAGTTTGTGACTGATTTTTCAAGGGTTATGCTTTCTACATGTAGAAAATAGAATCACCTTCTAACAGAATGTTGCTATTCATCTCAATCTACATCTTTTAAACATGGTCAATCTCAGAGGTAAATATTGCTTAAAATACTTTTTCTCCCCCAATTTCTCTTGAGCTTTCCTTTTGAAGATTAGGCGAATACCAAAATGTTACCCTTTGTTTTTCTTTTGATATCTATGTGTATCATGAGATTCCACATACCCTGCTTTGAAGCTACACTTTCTGCTCTTTCTATGCAGCTTGTATTTCCTTCTAGTCCTGCTTGCTTTTGACTCTTTTCTACTTACATTTTCTTTTAGTTCTTTATCTGAAATTCCTTGGAGTCTAAAGCTGAAAAGACATGACTTGACTGTTAGCTTTCAAAGTCACAAATGAAATGAGCTTCAGGAACTTGAGATATTCTGGTGCCAAGTGCTAAAAACTACACTAAGTGCTGCACTTTGGACAGTCAATTACATAAACCTATAAAGACATGGTCACAAAATAAGATTATGGGAATTGCTGCCTGGAATATTAGAAAAGAAACGCAATAATAATTTAATGGATAGTAGCTGCATTATTGATTCTATTCCATCAGAATATGCTTCAAAATAAAATGCAGTATTACACATAATGTATTAAATTTATCTTACAAAAAGTATCCTAGTAAAATTCCTATGACATAAATAATCCAGATGGTTTATTTTAGTCTAACATTAAAAGTATGGGAAAACATGTAAAATTCAATCAAAAATTTAAATTCCTAAATTTGTGGGCCGATTTACAAAGTAGAACTATTCTATTATTAAAATTAGGAAATGTTGACGAGTACATATTAAATCTTTTATATGTTTAAATAACAGCCACTGTTAACCTCTACAGTCCATGGTTTTCCATAAGAAGTGTATCCTAGAATCTATTAATTAAAATTGACTATACATTTAGCAGAATAAAAACTCAACTATTGTTTACATTTTGAAAAAAAAAAAAAGATCGCCAACTCTTCTTAAGGGAAGAAGCATTTTAATTCATAAAAACGTTAAAAATATACTTTAAAAAATTCTGATAAAAATATATTGCTTGAAAAATCATGAAAATCCAGAAACATTCCAAAATTGCTATATTAGTTTATATAATCCTGGGCACATATAGAAAGGAAAACGCATGTCTTTTGAAAACTTAGTTTTATCCCACCTCAACTTATAAGACCAAGTATGGATTATTTTTTTAGGCCCTCTTATTAAATGACTGCTTTGTCATTATAAAATTGTTACTAGTTATTTTCCCTGTTCTGAAGTTCACAATGTCTGTTATTAATCTTGCTTCTCCAATTGTATTTTAATAGCATACTTCTGGCTTAATTTTTTATATTATTTTATCAGTCAGGTTTATAGAGGTATGATTTGCATCCACTTATATTCAATCTTTTTGTTGTGTAATCTGATGAGTTTTGATAAATATTTGGAACCATGCAGCCACTAACATAACCAAAGCATAATAAATTTCTATCACTCCCCAGTTTGTTTTATATATGCAGTCAATTTTCTCCCTGTGACCCAATTTCTGCTCTTCCTGATATTAATTATGACTTCTAAAATATTATATCAAGGGTTAATGACAGAATTTACTTTTTAATCTCTGGGCTAGTACATTTAACACTATATTTTTGAGACTGACTTCTTGTAAGTTATGTTGTAGCTGAATACATGTGACTTTGCCAGCACTTGTTTACTATGATGGACATTTGGGTTGTTCTTATTTTGGCAATTACAAATAAAACTGCTATAAACATGTCTGTATATGTCTTTATATGGACTTATATTTTCAGTTCTCTTGAGTAAATGCATATAAATGAGATTGTTCGGTCATATGGCATTTGTTTGTAACATGCTATAATAAATTCCCAAATGTTTTCTGAAATGGCTTATACTTAGCATTCCTATCAGCAACTTTGCTTATTTCAGTTTTTGTATCTTTCCCAGAATGTAGTCTTGATAACTTCTGGTGATTCTTGCACTTAAAAAAAAAATATCATGATTGAGTCAATGCATTGATCCTATTGCACTTCCCTGACAACTATTAATATTTAGCATCGTACGCTTTGTTGCTTGTCGTCTGTTTAAACAATATGCTGGGCCCTCCCTCGTGGCACAGTGAATTAAAGTGCAGCACTAAGAAGCTATAGCCACTTGCATGAGTTTGATCCTGGAGGTGACTACATGGCTCAACAGACCTCTCCTGACCCGCCCGCTGCTCCCCTCAGCAGTGTACTTCGATCTGCCTGTTCTGCTCCCCACTCTGTCTCTGGTGAATCCTCTCACCACCCCTACACCTCTGGCCTGTACCCCAATTCTGTATACACAAATAAATCTTTAAAAATAAATAAATAAAATAAACATTATTCCATCAAAAAAATAAGAACAGTGTTTTTGTCTTTTTTTTTTAACTATTGGAATAATCATGATTTATATCTTCTTTATATTAATCCATTATCTAATTTTTTTCAAAAGTGGAATTTTGTATTTCTTTTTGCTGTTATTTCTAATTAAATGCATGCTTTAATATTTCCAGAGTATAATGTATTTTCAAACAAAACATCTATAATGAATTAATTTTTGAGGTAACATTGGTTTATAGTACTGTATATGATTCAAAGGAATAGAATTACAATTCCTTAGATATGTATTACTGTTAACACAGTGGTTCCCAGGAGAAGGGGAGGTTCCAGTTTCCTTGCCCTACCCAAGCGGGGTGTGGAGCAGAGCAGGGAGGAAAGGAGCTAGAGAAGAGACAGGTAGGAAGGAAACAGAGTGGAGAGCAACACTGAGACCTGGAGGAGGCCGTAGGAGCAGAGAGACATGTAAAGTAACTGTGCCTTCTTCTTGGTCCTGGACTGGCTCGAACAGATGTGGGTGAGAGACCCACAAGGAGGTTAACGATGGCAGCTTTTTTTCTTTATTTTGATTTTGTTCTTTTCCTCCCAGACTTGTCTGACTGTCTTTGACTCTTTTCTTTGGGTCCCTATTGAAGGTGCTTTAAACTTGTGGCAGGTTTTCAGGCCAAAAGGTCAATCCTGTTAGACTGGTCTTTTACCACGAGAGGATGGGTAACTTTGGGTGCTTAATTTGGAAACTATATTCTTTGTCTTTTCTATATTGCACACTTATTGTATTAAAGTTCCTTTCCATTAAAGGTCTATATGTTTTGTCCTGATGTGGCAGAACCTACTTAGAGTGGGCAGATTTGGGGGTTTTGGGGTGCCCCTCTCCCTGCCTTTCAACATTATCACACTCCACTCATGCAGAGCACCCATATCTTTTATCATACACCATTTAGTTAATCCCTACTTTATTCTAACACAATAACCCATCTAGTAGCCTTCAATTGACAGTCATATTTCTAGACAATTTTGGCTTAGTTATATTTTAGTTTCTTTGCCTGTTTCCCTATATTCCAAATATGAGTGAAATCTCATGGCATTTGTTTTCCTCCCTCTAGTATTTTCACTTGGTATACTTCTCTCCAGTTCCACACTTGTTGCAAATGGCAATAGTTCATCTTTTTAATGGCTGAATAGTATTCTATCATTTATATATACCACTCTTCTTAATTTTGTCTTCCATTGTTAGGCAATGAAACTATGAGTGCACAAAGTCCTTCAGTAGAGAGTTGTTTTTTTTTTTTTTTTTTCTCATAACTACCAAAGAGAGGAATTGCTGGATCAAATAGTATATCTATTTCAAATATTTTGAGAGGTCTTTTTTCCACAGCGCCTAAAGCAATTTAAATTTAAAAGGAAAGGGTTCCTTTTTCTCTACACCCTCATCAATATTTGTTCTCTCTGTTGTTTATTTTATGGACTATTCTCAAAGGACTGAACTTGTGTCTCCTTTCAGAAATATTTTATGTGATTGGTGTTATATATAAGAAACCACTGCTTAACCAAATAGTGGAATTTTTTTCCTCTCATATTTATATCTGAAATTTTGTTTCAATTTTTACATTTAGTTTAAAGAAAAAATGTCAAGTTACTCTTTTGAGATGGTATGAGGTTATAGTAAAAGTTCATATTGTTTTTAGGTTTGGGTTTTAGATTGTGTATCACTGGTTATTAAAAAAAAAGATTTAATCATGTTAGGAGGCTTCTTAAAAACTAAATTGAAAATTTAGATAAATTTTAGACTCTGCATTTTGTCCCATGATCTAAATATCTGCTCTTATGTTAAAATAGCATTGTCTTCTAAAGATAAGTTACAAAATCAGATATTCTATATCCTCCTAAATTTATCACTTAAAAAATATTATAACTCCTTTGTTCTTCTTTGTACAAATTATTATAAGAGAATATTTAAAACATCTAAGTAAATGTGAAACTACCATGTATATAAATGAAATAAAATCCATATTGCATGTGAGAGATTTTTATGCAAAGACTGACAAGCTTGATTTGCATTTTTATTTCACATTGTGTCTTATTGTACTACTTGTGGCTTTCAGTGAAAACTGAGTAAGAATAGGGAGGCTGGAATCTTTACTTTGGTTTTAATTTTGGGCAAGTGTGTGTGTGTGTGTGTGTGTGTGTGTGTGTGTGTCTCAGCCTTATTAATGTTAACTACATGGCAACATCTGGCAAAGGGTATCTCTTTTCTACTTGAAAGCCTTTGAAATTATGATCGCTGGTCAAATTCTATCTTTTTTTCTAAATATGTAATGATAATATTAGAGGATGATGGAAGATAGATGAATAGATAATATAGATAACTAGGGCTTTTATTTAGTTTGATATGGGGTTGCACATTTGACTTTGACAGATAGAAAATAACTTGCATCTCTTGAGTAAACCACACTTGATTATCATACATATTATATATTTCCAGAAACCTACTAAAAACTTGTTAAGTGTTTACTTTTAAATTCATAAGGAATATTTGCCCATAGCTCCCTCTCTCCACTACTCTCCTTCAGATCTTTTCCCACAGACCATTATTATTCAACCAGGTAGTAGTTTAGTATTTGAAAAATTATTGTTGATTTTGACATTCTCAACAGGACAGTTAGATTAATCTTATGTTCATTGTTATCTCCTCTTCTTTATTTCCAATGGGATATTGGAGAGAGTGAGGTAGGACAATGTATATTAATCTAAAACCTGATAAGGAATTTGGAGCAGTATTTCCACAAAATCAGTAACAAGGCAGGGTTCCCATTATCTCTACCACTCTTCAACATAGTTTTGTAGGTTAATACATGTTCCCCTTGCACTTATTTCCCTTATCATTCCCCAGTGCCAAAGACAGGACTCCCTTTGTTCCATACCTTTTCTTCCCCAAATATATTCATTTTGATAACTACACCTTCAAATCATTTTAGTGTTAAGTTATTTCCCTGTCATCCATGAACTGATCAAGTAGGATTCTTTTTATTTTCAAAGTTATGATAGGTTTAGTCATTTTGATAATATTTTTAGATCAATCTTAACTCAATTATTATCTTCCTTTCTTCCTGGAATGAAATGGGATGGGACAAAAGCATGAGATTTTCACTGGTCTTTTTTACAATTTACTTTTTTATTTGGATATTTTTCATATTTTTAAAAGAGAATGGCATTGTGTAGTTTTACTTTTCTAATGATTTTGTGTCTAGAGGATATATTAGAGAATGGAAACTTAGGCATTCCTTTGTCTTCAGTTCTTCAGAAGTCTGAATTTTCTTTAAAATATTTTTTTAATTAGAAAATAAACCTTTGATAATTTCCTTACATTGTATATTTTTACAGAATAAATTCCTTTAACATTTCTTGTATTTTGTGTCTGAAAGTGGTAAATTCTATAAACTTTATTTACTTAAAAGAAAAAAAATAAGACTATTCACAGAACACTAGCTTGGCAATATTTTTCTTTCTGTCTTTTAAAGTATTCACTGTGTTGTGTTCTAGTTTGCAAAATGTCTGGCTAAAAGCCTACACCACTCTTAATCTTATCTTTGTGACACCATATCTAATTTGTATTGTGCTCCAGCTACTTTCAAGATTATCTCCTTATTACTCCTTTCAAGCCATTTCTTTTTGATATGCCTTAGAGTTGTTTTCTTTATATCAAAATTTCCAGTCACAATCTTTTATCAGTAATGTATCTAATTTATAAAACTACTCCACAACAATGTTATAAGTTGAAAGCTAAAATTAAGTAAATTAGATTTTGTAGGCAAAATCACACAATAGTGAAGTTGAATGAATTTCACATATGTTTTCCAATCTTAGCTTTGCAACCTACTAGTTATATTAGTTGGTAAAATAATTTGTCTACCCTAAGTATATCTTCATAGAATATTTTCCTGACCTCTCAGACAACCTTGTGTGTTAACATTTATTGTGATTTTAATCATTCATTTAATATATTCATTTATTCAAACATTATTTATTGGCTCTAAATATCATGTCAGATCTTATTGTAGATGCTAGTAACATCACAGTAGAAAAGCAGACAAAGGCCCTGTTTTCATGCATGTTATATTTTAGTAGGAGGTTAAACAGTAAATTGAAATATAATGAAAAGTCATGGAGAAAGTTTCAATGTATATTACTACATGAAAAATCAAATTTGAAAAGGTGAATGTGCATGGCTCCCAAATTTCACGTGAAAACTCTAACCCCAACAGTGATAATAGGAGAAGCTGGGACCTCTGGGAGGGCTGAATCATGAGAGTGGAGATGTCATGGAGGGATTACAGCCTTTCAAAAGATGTTCTAGAGACTTCCCTAGCTCCTTCCACCATGTAAAGACACATCAAGAAAGCACTTCTATGACCCAAGCAGCAGTTTTCAGCAGCTAGTCAGAGAATCTGGCATTGCCATCACGTGGGCTTAGCAGCCTCCAGAACAGTTGTTCTACCTACTCAAATGGACTAAGCCACTGAGGGATTCCAGTTATATGAAACCCCCAAATAGGCAAAACTACAGAAACAGGAGAAAGGAGGTCAGTGGTTATCAGTAGGGGATGAATGGTCAAAAGAGAGAGTAGTGCAACTGCATGATGCTATATTACTGGATGCATGGCATTGACTAGTCAACACTAGTGAAAGCAACATCAAGCATGAATTCTAATGTAAAGCGTGTCTTTGAGAGACTGTGATGTGTCAGTGTAGGTTTATCCTTATAAACAAATGTACTGCTGTGCTAGGGGATGAGGATGATGGAGAAGGTTATGATATGTGGAGGCAAGAAGCATATGAAAATCCTCTAGCTTTTGCTCAATTTTCCTGTGAACCTAAACTGTTCAAATTTGAGGGAAAACAATGGGTGAGTTTATGAGTATTTATAAGGTACAAGTGGATATGTGATGAGGCAATATTTGATGAGTCACATGTTATTTTGTTCGTAAATGAGTAGATATTTGAAGGAAGACTGATCAAGGCAAAGAAAATAATGGCAATGGGTCTGAATTTGGAATAGGCTTTTATAAATGCCCCCCTCTACCCTGTCCAGTAAATATTATTGGCTGTATGAACTATGAGTCATTCCACCTCTGCATCTACAAGTTGATAAATCAATTCATAACTCATAACAATTTGAGAATAATAAGTCTGGCAAAATATTATTATATGCAGAGTCAGACTACATCTCAAAAAACAAAAGCTCTAAACATTGGCAATAGGAGATCCTAGGCCATACTAAATTGTAATCAATCGTTTTTCACAAACATTTTCTTATTTTTTAGAATAAACATTGCAGTGAAAAAACATTGTTTTAAAAATCACAGCACATTTTAAAACATTTTTGAAAGAATTTTGTTATTTTCCTGCCAATCCTTCCATGGATTAGGGAAAAGAGAGTGCTTCTTTCAAAACAAATGACAAAATGATTTTAAGTATCAGGCTCGTATGAATTACCTATACAATATATTTCTATATCTTAATAAACTACTTAGAGTTCTCACCATGAGCCAAGTATTTGAAATTAATTTTCTAATATCCACAAAACTATATACACTAGTTGTTGTTGCTATTTTATATTAATCTTAGTATTAGAAGAAATGTAAAATGACGGTGACAGTTATAAGACTGACTTTAATGTACCAGTTATGACTGTATCACAGATTTGCAATATGTTCATTGAAAATGAAAATATGTCTATTCATTATTCTTAATGAAACTTAAGCAGACATAATTATTGTTATTGATAATTATCAATATCACTACAGATACAGTTTTCATAATATTTGAATAGTTTCAAATACAGTAGTGTTATCTCATTTAATGTCTTATTTGAGTAGAAAGTGTGGACCTAAAACTGTTCACTAAAATATGTATGGCAGGGGCCCTCCCTAGTGATGCAATGGGTTAAAGCCCAGAACAACACACTTCAGCACAAGTTTGATCCCTGGCCAGAGAGGTGACCCACATAGCGCAGCAGACCTTTCCTGTCTTGTCCACTGCTCTCCTCAGCAGTGTCTTTCAGTCAATCTGCCTGTTCTGTTCCCCACTTTGCCACTTTGTCCCTCACCAACCCTGTACTTTGGTCTGTACCCCAGTTCTGTATGCATAAATAAATAAATAAATATTTAAAAAACGAAATAGGTATGGTAGATTTAAAAAAGTAAGTGCTCAGACATATGATTAAGAAAGTTTCACAATAATTAAAATGGTATTGAAAGTAAATTTTTGTGCTGTAGGTCAAGTGGCCAAAGACATATTTGTCACATAATTGTTGTGAACAATAAAACTCAATGAAAACTGATTACTTCTCTTTTAAAAACAAATATTTAAAATTATTTTTAATTATATCTTTGATCATAATTTGGAACTTAATTTGAAAATTTCAAAATGTTACAAAATTAATGATGCCTAAGATAATGAACTCTCCTAAATATAGTATAATTTATTCTAATGAAGAACTTTTGTAAGTATGTAATATATTACCTTCTCAAAAATTAAGTATTTTGTTTATTGTTAATGATGGAATAAACAAATAGGGTAAGCTATCTTATTGAATCCAGCTTTAGTATGAATGCAGTTATTTTATTTTTTATTTTTATTGTATCATTATATAGATTTCAAATATACAGCCTTATAATCAACAGCTGCATAGACTATACTGTATTTACACTAAACATCTAATTCCATCATTTACCATACAATTTACATCATTTTTTTTCTGATATAACCATCTCCTTTTTTCCATCTCTACTTGTAAACATTAATTCTGGTTTTAGAGTCTGAATATTTTTGTAATTTAACTAATTTGTTTCTTTATATGTCTCATATAAGTGAGTTCACATAGTGCTTGTCTTACTTCACAAAGAGTAATAACTTCTAGGTATACTATGTTACAAATATCAGGATTTTATCTTTTTTTTAGAGTTCAGTAGTACTTCACTATGTACATGTACCATGCCATTTTTTTTTTTTTTAAGCTAGCATTGGTTTACAGCACTGTGTATATTTAGTGGTATAGGTTCATATCTCTTTGGATATATGCAACTACAGAAACCCACAAAAGCACTCATAATTCTCCACTATACATTACTAGGCTCCTTCTCCCTTTTGTCACACACCCATATCTTCCCCTCTAACAGCCTTAATTCTGCAGTCATATTTTCAAGTATGTATTTTGGGTTAGTTTTTTCCATTTTTTTGCTTTTTTTTTTATGTTCCACTTACGAGTGAAATCATCCAGCATTTATTTCTCTTTCTGACATAGTATACTTGACATAACCTCCTTTATTCCCATCCACATTACCACAAATGGCAAAATCTCATCTCTCTCTATAGCATGTCTTCTTTATTCACACATCTGTCATTGGTCATGTAGGTTGTTCCATAACTTGGATGTTGTAAATAATGGTACAGTGAATACAGAAGAATGCACAGTCTTTAAAATTAATGATTTTGAATTTTTTGGATTAAAAACTAAGGAGTGGCTCATATAGTATATCTATTTTTAATATTTTTGAGAACCTTTGTGGTTATTTGCCTTATTTTTAATTAATTATGAAGTGAAAAAAATCCTTCAAAGACAGCGTATCAAAACCATGTATTAGATAGGAACAGGTTGTCTTAATGTCAATATTTAAATAAATAAATTAACTAAGATATAATTCACAATGGAATTTTATTTAATATAGTATTGAATTTCCATATATTATATTCCAAGTTGCACTGATATCTACAAAAATTACTTCCCTGAAGAAAATCAGAGACAACTATTTATGTACAGTGCAATATTAGTAAAATACCACAGCACTTTCATTTCAAAAAACAGAAGTAAAAAGCAAATGAACTTTTAACTCATTTACTCAACAAATATTAATTTTAGAACTCGGATATTCCAAAGAAATAAAAATAAGTGAACTGTTCTTTACCTTCAAGGATCTCTCCATTTCAGATTTTCTGGGAAAATTTTCATGTAGTCATAATTTAATTTTACAACTGGTAAAATAGTTGCGAGATCCAGTGTTTTTTATTTGGATAGCAGAGAGTCAGGAAGTCAGTTATCAGTGGATAGAGGAACATACATAAACAAGAGATCTTTTCCTACCATCTCTGGTTGATTCCATTTTGAACACTGATTCAGTTATGCATTCGCCACTGTCTCTTCTCTCGTGTTCTGATCAGAGCCCTAACAGCTGTCATGTCAAAATATTATCTCAGAGGTGGGGAAGAGGAAATATTTAAAAGAAGATGCCTAAGGTGAAACATTTCTTCTTGTTGCCCTTTATCTGCTTCTATTAAGTGTCTAAGGTCAGAAGTAGAAAGAGCCTGGATAGGTTTAGCAATATGCCAAACTGCACATCCTAAACTGTATGAGTCCTCCCTGAATTTTAACATAGCTCACCAGGGAACTACACAGAGATTTTGGGAAATACTTCAAAGCAATAAAGTGGAGGCATTTACCTGGACTTACTATCCTTCTAAGGACATAAAAGGGACCCAAATGTCTATATAAAAGCTAAAGCAAGAAAATACTCCATTGAGACACATTGTCTTATCACAGTGCTCAGGAATTTTATGGTTATTTCATTTAAGTCTTTCTACAATTAGTGAAGAATTATTTTTAGTCATACTTAAAAGATAAGAAAATGGACGGCATTTTCCCCTAAGCTTGCAAACTAGCATATATGATAACATAGTGTGTAAGTTATTTTATTTTTATTTTATGCTTTCCTCTTTCACACTAATTATTGCCATCCTAGTTGAATTAATAAATATGTGAAATGTCTAGGTCAAATAATTCACATTTTACTATGTTTTTATAGTAAAACTTTTTTTAATTTAGGATTTATCAGTAGATAATAATAAACATAAGTGATAAAAATGCTATTGGGATTATTATGTTTTATAATGAAGGGCTATGTTCAAATATTTTTGATAAATGCGGATGACATACATGATGATGATGATGTTTACATTAATCTTTTATAGTATTATAGAAGTATAAAGTAAAAAAACACCATTTTTATATTGATATCTTTATATTGTTATATATTTTGTTAAAATTAACATTTTATGTTCCCAAATAATTAATTTAAAAATAATATAGCGATGCTCAGAAAAATGACCAAAAAAGATCTCAGTTTGTCTAACAATTTTGAGGTCATAAAAATATTGATAGAGGGAAGCTTGAAAATGTATGTATGTATGTATGTATGTATGTATGTATGTATGTATGTATGTATGTATGTATAGAGAGGTATACACATGTTTATATTTGTGCATATATACACATAGATACAGATATATATGTACATATACATGTGTATACATACATGTATGTATGCATGCATGCATGCACATGGGATTGGTGTGTATGTATGTACACACACCAATTCTAGGAATTGTATGTTATGTTACCTTATATGACTTAAAACTTTCACATGTCATTATTAAGGTCATAGAGTTTGGGGGATTACTGCTAATTGTTGAAGTAGATATGTGTGTGTGTGTGTATGTGTACATATGTATGTGTATGTATATACACACATCACAGATATAACTATTATGTACACTATATTATTATACTATATATTATACGTGATAGCAGATTTTTTAAGATTTATTTTTATTTATTTATGCATATAAGAATTGGGGTGTAGGCCAGAGATGTGGGGGGTTGAGAGGAATCACCAGAGACAGAATGGGGAGCAAAGCAGGCAAATCTACTGAAATACACTGCTGAGGGGAGAAGTGGGTGGGACAGGAGAGGTCTGCCACAGGGAAAACCTAGTTAGTATTCTTATGAGAGGGAAGCAGAGATGTGATTTAATAGAAGGTGATGTTGTAACATAAATAAATATAGAAACTATGTGGCAACAAGCCAAGGAATGCCAGCCTTCAGAAAATGGAAGAAGCAA
The DNA here is from genome assembly GCF_000260355.1 of Condylura cristata. NCBI lineage: Eukaryota > Metazoa > Chordata > Mammalia > Eulipotyphla > Talpidae > Condylura > Condylura cristata. Next base: position 17,682,163 of record NW_004567117.1, on the reverse strand, counting down.
GGAAACATTCTACTTAGAAACTCTAGAAAAGACTAGCCTTGCTAATATTTTGACTTTAGTCTGGTGCAAATGATTTTTGATTTATGCTCTCTGTGATGAAATAAATTTCTATGATGTTATGCTACCACAGTTGTGGTAGCATTACAGCCACAGAAAATTAGTATGTTTTTACTTTTTTAATTGCTTACCCTGTTATGTTCCTGATCTTGCTTAATGTATTCCCCTATTTTTATACCTTCAAATTCTTTATCACTTTTCTTTTTTTCTTATTTTGATGCTAATATTACTAATAATGACAGTTTATGATAATTATAGATTACAGTGATGTTTACTTACTCCTTTCAGTCATGTTTATAAACATCCCATTTTAAGATGTGAAATTAGAGGCCCTAGCAATTATCTCAAATGTAATAGACAATATGAGGGGGAACTAGGATTAGAATATAAATAGTATGATTTCAATGTCTTGTTTCCTATAAATTCTCATCAGATTAGATTTTTAAGTAACAGGTACAAAATTAACCAATTCCAACTATAAAATACCACTTTACTGGTATTATTTGTTCATGTTCTATTTCTTTTTTCTTTGTGATTTCCCTTTTGATCTTTTTGGCTACATTTCCTCTTGTATTACACTCAATTTTTAGTAAGAACATATAATGTGAACATTTGATTTTCTGATGTAACATCTCTTCCAAACATACATGCATTAATGGGGAACAATGTAAAACAAGAATAATGCACTAAATTATCAGTAAGATTTGATTCTTCAGATTAATGTGATCTAGAAATATTGGATTAACTTAGGTGCTATTTTTTTTTTAAAGATTTCTTTTATTTGTACATACAGAACTGGGGTACAGGCCAGAGGCTCAGGGGCAGCATGAGGCTTCACCAGAGACAGAGTGGGGAGCAGAACAGGTAGATCCATGAAGTACACTGCTGAGGAGAGCAGCGGGCGGGTCAGCAGAGGTCTGCCACGCCATGTGGTCACCTCTGGGGCAGGCGGGAATCGAACTCATGCGAAAGTGGCTTTAGCTTCTCAGTGCAGTGCTTTAACCCGCTGCACCACCAGGGAGGGCCAACTTAGGTGCTATTTTTATGAACACAATTATCTTCTCAAAAGCTTTAAGACTGAAACCTTCTTAGGCACCTCTGCATTTATTCCTGTCATTTTAAGTACACTCTAGCTTTTATCCACACCATTGTTTCTTATGATTAATAGACTTTTACCATGTCTCCCTATTCATTGCAATATTATTCACAAAAGTCAAGATATGGAAATAACTTAAATGGCCATTGGCAGATGAATGCACAAAGAAAATGCATACTTTAGGATATTATTCAGACTAAAAATAAGTAAATGCTGACATGTGTGAAAAGATGGACAATATTTGAGCATGAAAGACAATAAGTTAAGTGAAACAAACCAGAGACAGAATAATGAGTAATCTTGCCTTACTGAACATGTATAGGGAGTTGCCATCTTACTTAAAAATTAATATCCATGTCATCATGTTGCTACACTAAAAAAGAAGTAAAGAATATATACATACATATATATATATATATATATATATATATATATATATAAAGAAATAATGTGTGTATGTGTTCACATGTGTGTAACTAATTTATAACTTGATTCAACAATCCCAGTTCCCTCCATTTTTTGAAGATCCTGTATTTTTCCTATGTTAGGTAACTGGAGGGCAGTTTCAGTGATGACTGTCATTTCCTGCCACCATAGGAATTTGAGTCAAATCAACCACATACATTCTTACACTGTATATCCTATGTTGATCTGTACAGGTGAGTGTTCCCCTTCTCTTATCAAGTTAAATATTACTTTTAATGAAGGCTCAAACAAAATAATACCTGTCAGAAATATTCATAAAGACAATCTCAGAAGAAATAGAAATTTGTTAACTTCCTCTCTAGAACTGGATGATATCCATATAATTTTCCTTCTTGTCAAGCCATCTATTAGGTAAGGAAGGGAGTTGAGCTGATGATACTTACTGTCTCCTCCATCTCAAAAGACTATAAGAATTTTGAAAAAAAATCATAATAATCGATTCTAAAAGCATTCTTAAATTCTCTACAGAATGTATAACTAGGAAACATATTATTCCCTGTAAACTGGCATATACTTACTAAAGAGAAATGTAAAAATGTATCAGTTATATCTGGTACAGAAGTTGAAGAGCAATAATTTGAACAGTTTGTGATTGATTTTGTAAAAAAGTAAAATTGTATCCAATGCTACTAATTATACAATGTTACTCTTTAATTTTGGAATGTGAAACCAAACTTCTATTTCCCTCTTTAATGCTGTTTCTGAATCATTATTAAAACATGTTATTATTATTATTATTATATACATTACATCCTCTGGGTTATTGGAGGCCAAAGGGAGGCAATTATTTTGCTGGAATTTGACTGGCAGAAATAGGAAAATAATCACCATTTGCACATTCTTTAGTTTTATAACCACATTTGACTTTCTGAATGTAAGAATGTAATTATTATTAATAATAAATATTGAACAAAAAGGAAATAGAAGTTAACCTCAGTATGGTTATGAAACTTCAATATTCATTCAAGAGACCAATCATTTAGTCTTTACAATATGTAAAGCATTATAGCAGCCATGTCAGGATATAAAAAATGAAATAGACATTACCCTTGTTTTGAGAAAAGTTGTTCAATTAGGAATAATTATAAACACAGATTTAGAAAATGTCCAATATAGGATTTAAGGAAATTCTTACTTTGTGATTACTGAAGGATTCAGAGTCCAAAATAATAATTAAATATGGCAGCATACTATGTAGTCAGATACTGTCTGTGTGTGTCAGATACTGTCTGTGTGTGTATGTGTGAGTGTGTGTAAGCTATCAAGGTATTCAGAGAGAGTATGTTTTCATGGAATTATGAGTATCTCAGTGTGAAACAATACAGCTAGAATTGAATAGGAGGCACAATCTACAAGGCAGTTTAAAAAGATGTAGTAGGACATTGGTCATAATGTGTTCAGTACTTCAGTCTTTACTGTATAACTGTGCATGAATAGTATAGCACATATTTATCTTAAACAAATTGGAAATATTAATTCACTCCCAACTGTAAACATTTCTTTCATCAAATGAAAGGAAAAATAGGCTTCCTAACATAAGTAAAATGAAAATTTATAACATTCAACAGATTCATAAACATTAAAAATTGTAAAAGTAGGCTCAGATTTAAAGCAATTTTGGCATTTCTGGAAATTATTATTGATAGTTATTATACATAATTTAAGTAATGTTAAATGTAACCTTAAAATAACTAAATGGAATGATTTTAATAATAAAATTATAATAACACTAAAGATAGAATCTGACTTGAAAACTGGGAAGTTGAATTTAATGTCAGGTCTGATGACAGTGACTTCATAGTGCATATGTAATTAGTAGACATATGAGATAGAATTTAGGCTTAATTTACATGTAACATGTTTAAGTTAAAGGATTGATCAAAATGGGGAATATTTTTAAGAATTATTTCATTGATTTATATATGGAAGAGCTGAGGTATAGGCCAGAGTTGGGCGTGGTGGTGAGGGTGGTGAGGTATAGGCCAGAGTTGGGGGTGGTGGTGAGGGCCAGAGTTGGGGGTGGTGGTGAGGGTGAAAGGATTCACCAGAAACAGAGTGGGGAGCCTAACAGGTAGTCTGAATGAAATACACTGCTGAGGGGAGCCTAACAGGTGGACTGACTGAAATACACTGCTGAGGGGAGCAGTAGATGAAACAGGAGAGGTCTGTTGTGCCATGTAGTTTAGCTCCCTGGCGAGGGATCAACTGATGCTGTAGTGCTGAATAGCTTAATAGTGCTGACAATTAACCCTGTGCATCATGAGGGAGGCCCCAAACAGAGTAGTTTTAAATTAAAATTTGAAATCTATGATTTTAAAAGCATAATGAAAAAAATCTCAGTTCAATATTATGAAATCATAGATGATGCAATCTGTTCCAGTTTCCTACAACTTTAAAATATTTACTTAGGCATTTTGCAAATTTTAGGACAGCATGTAAATGCTTAAATTATTTAATCTATCAGCATACAAATGCCATTTGTTCATTGAGCTAGTTTTTCTGCGCATAGTTCATAAAATACTATTGCTTTTCAACCAAAAATAAATAAATAAAATAAACAGATGTCTTTTGCAGCAACATGGATGGAGCTGGAAAAGATTGTGCTTAGTGAAATAAGCCAGAAAGAAAAGGAAAAATACCAGATGGTTTACTCATAGCAGGAGTATAAAGGACCAGGAGAGAAATAATAATAATAATAATAATAATGAACAACTATATACCAGCGATATTTTACAGGGGTGGAGTGGGGAATGGGTTCAAAAGTGGTCTGGGGAAGGAAGTGTTATGGACTATGGCAATGGCACAAGGGTGATTTGGTGATGGGAAGCCCAAGGGGATTACCACTGAGATGGAAAAAGGCACAAAATGATGTAAAACTAAACTATTATAAAAAAAAAAAACACTATGCTTGTAGTGTCAATATTTTCTGGTTCTAGTTTTCCCTTTTCCTAACCTCCCTCACTCTCATCAATCTTCTTCCCACAAAAGAAAATTCCTTTATGTATTTCTTCTAAAAATTTATGATTTATCCAAAGGATATGCTAGTTTTTCAGATATTAATTCCAGATATCAACTCCAGGTATCTCTTCATATCTGATTCTAAGTGAGGATTTAGTTATTTTATACCAGCATATTGCCTATTTCCTCTCTCCCAATATAGTCATATTAGTTAAATTAATAACAACATTGCAACATATAACCATGTATGCAAAGTCTCGAGTTATACATTACATGCAAAATCTAAAGCTATTTTTTGTTTATTTTTTCTTGTGTAGGATTGGGGTGTAGGCCAGAGGGAGGGGGGAGTAAGGGGATTCACCGGAGACAGAGTAGAGAACAGAACAGGCGGGCTTACTGAAATATACTGTTAAGGGGAGCAGTAAGGCAGGGGAGGTCTGTTATGCCATGCTTTCCTGGTCCCTGGATTCTTGAAAATGTATGTCTCCCAGTTTTCTTTGATTTTTTTTCTTGTTTTGATAAAGCATGTTCACTATAACTTTATAAATGTAAATATTTTGTCATGACTGCCTTCTATATAATCATCTTTCCTTCCACTCCCAAGAGTGTTGACTTGCATGCATGATGCAAAGCAGCCCTCCTGGTATCTTCCTTCACTAATAACTCAGAGATTGCCTGGACCTCTCTCCTTGTTGGCTCCCCTATTTCTTGGGCTCTTGGGAACACCACTGGGATTACTTCTTATTTATGGTGGAATATTTCCTCTAGCAGAGCTCTGAGAAAATGGTTTTCCTAAGAATCACATGATTCATGGTTATTTGGTTGCATAAGTAACTTGGTTTTCAAATTATTTTTCATCAAAAGTTTTGAATTACTCAATAGATTGCCTTCTTGTTTCCAGGGCCATGGAGGTGGAACCTGAAGCCATGCAGGTTATTGATTGTATGCCTAGCATATATTCTTGTTTTATATTTCTGGTCCAATCTTTAGGAACTTTGCATTTCTGTGGTGTTCTGAAATTTTTCACTGCTTTTCTGTGCTGTAGGATTATCATCATAAGTATATATATATATATATAGATATAGATATAGATATAGATATAGATAGATAGATAGATAGATAGATAGATAGATAGATAGATAGATAGATAGATAGATATGTATCTACATATATATATATATGGACATGTATTCAAACTTCAAATTCTTATTTTGATAAATTTGCCATTTTTCTGCCTTCTTTCTAACTTCACTCTTTGCATTTCTTATTTCTATTTTACACACTTTAGACATATCCCCTAATATACTATATATCTGTTCTTTTTTCCCATCATTAATATTTTTAATTTTAATTCTCTAAAATTTTTATTATCCACAGTTCTCTAATACATCAATTATGCTTTAATATTTTCAAATTTGACTTACTTTTCTTTTCTAAATGTTGGTTCACATAACATGTAGATATTATGAGTACACATTTTTTTTTTCTTTCAAGTTTATTTTATGGCATTATTTCAACTTTCTTCAATACATGCATTTCCTTTTTGGTTTGTTGTTGGTTTTTAATTTTCAATGTCCTTGGTTTGGTTGCATAGAAAACTGAAAATATAATTTAAATCTCTGCATGTATTTGGCAAATGTGTACTTCACTTTTAGGTATACCAGATGTGAAGCTTTAGGAGAAACTTTCTATCTATGTCTTCAATTACTCCCTGAAAACTTTTCCATCTACTCAGTTTGGAATACAAGGCTGGTATGTATGCAGACTTCTTAGATGAAGAAATCTAAAGGTTTTGAAGTTCAAGAAGTATGTAAGAAACCCATAAAATTGCTTTGCCCATAAGCTTACAAAGCCTACTTCTCCATACTTGTTTCAGTAGTTGTTATCATTACAAATAATGGTCTCATTTAAATGTCTATCAACATATCAGAATGAATAAAGAATGACAGAATTGTATTTGTTGCTACAAAGATTGACTAATTGACTTTATAGCTTTCATATATTTTGGTCTAATAGTTATTCTTAGTAGGCAAATATAATTATCATGTAACTAGTTTATATAACACAACTTTATATTAACATAGAATGATGTGCATGATGATTAAAGAAAAGCCAAAGATACTATACACATAATTTCTTCCTGAAGTGAATATAATTTTTAACCAGTTCAGGTGCACATAATATCTATAAAATCAAAAACAATGTGCAACAATAATTTTAACATTCATTTTTTAAACTTTGCAATTCCATTCATAATCGACATGACATTAAATTAAGCTTAGTATCCAAAAATTAAGAAAATAAAATAAGTTCACTTCTAATGCGTAGTACTTAAACTTTACTTCTATCATTTAAATTATATCTTCCTTTAGGTTTTCTTGAACACATTTCAAAAATTTAATGTTTCACCCTGGTGATTATTTGATTATACACAAATGAGGTCTTACATTCAAATACACACAAACACACATAACAAACAAACAAAAAACAGAAGTTCACATATGCAGCGTTGCCCTTAGAATATATGGCAATTGACAATTTCTTCCACGGAAATGTGAAAAAATCAAACAGCTTTGTATTGGGTTGTGGGAAGTGATCGCTATGAGGAAAAAGGAAAAAAAAAAGAAAAAAAAGAGTACTCATGGCTAATGGCCATGGCTCCTCCAAAATACCTGATGTGAGGAAGAGCCCTGATCAGGTGAGAGTAGCAAGACTGAAGTCTGGACCACTTTTGCACCAGGATCCATGAGGGAGATTAATGATGTGCAAGGACCTGACCCCACAAGGTCTGGACCAACCCCAGCGCTTCACCTCCTTGACAAGGACACCACGCTGCAGCCCCCGGTTCAATTATGCTGAACTGGGAATTTGGTCTGGGTGGAGCAGAACTAACCATTCAGTTTTCAGGACAGATTTTAGCATCTCCACTAAAACTGGCTTCCCAGAAGCTGCCTAGCAGAGCCAAGTATCAGCCAACGTCCCTGTCCCTGATTCATTTGTTCCAGATGCTACCCCTGTAAAACCAAGTGGGGCTGCCAGTTGCCTACAGCTAGAAGATAGAGATTGAACCCTCTTCTTAGCAAGCGGAATACCTGAAATATGCCCCTACACTCTCAAAGAGACCTAATCATTTGCCATGAAGCAGATGGGAAGCTGAGATTCACACTGACGCCAGATTTAATAAAGCAGCTTGGGTAAAGGCATAAAGGAATTCCCATGACCTATCCATGGATAACTATTCATAAAACTGTAGTAAAGAAATAAGATTCTCCAAACAGGCTACAACACTGATTACATATCTTCCTATTTCTATTAAAAAAAAAAAAAAGAGGAGAGAGAGAGAGAGAGGGAGAGGGAGAGGGAGAGAGAGAAAGGCAGTATATTACATGTAACCTGGTTGATTGAACATAGACATCTGTGTTTTCTCCCAAAATCTTATTAAAATTTCAAGGTGGTGACCTGTATTTAAGATACATAAACTTACTGGGATAGAGAAATCAAATTCAACACTGCACATCTGCAGAAAATGCATATGGGAAAGTAACTTTCAAAAAAGTCCCTAAGCAAGCCAAGTCAAATAGCATACTTGCAAATAAACTTTTCTCAGTGAAATATCCAAAAAGCTGATGAACTAGTATTTCCAGATCATAAGAAAGAGTACTTGAGAAACAATTATTTTAATCACTCCCTACTCCAAAAATTAGCCCAGAAGAGACCAACTATTTTCCTCCCAGTGATAAAATCCAGTGGTGATCTTACATATATATTTGAATTATAAAGAGCTCAAAATTGTTATGTATAGCTCTTCTTAAATGCTAAGGCTTGGTCAATGAATTGTCTCATTTAGTCTGAGACTACTATAGTTTCTGCCATTTCATGCTCTGAATTTAATCATTAAACATGATTTTACTTATATTTTCTAAGCTCCTTAAAATAAATTGGTAGATGACAATAGAAACAGAACCTATTATCTTTTCCATACATTGTTTTGCTTTCAACAAAACAAAATACCTATCAAATACCCTATTGAATACCTAAGCAACCTGTTCAGGGCATAATCATTTGACTACACTCATCGTATCTCTTAGATAAACACAACAAATGTCACTTTCAGCTAAATATTCCTCAATTATTAAATTAGAAACATTAGTTAGAAAATAATCATTCATTAATGAAACTATAATTTTACTTTGAAAATTAACATCAAATTATGACAAAAATCATTATATGAGAGAAGCTGAATTGAATCAGTAGGATTATAAATGTATATATGTGGTATAATTTGCAGGTGGTGTATTATACAATGGGACACAAAGGAGTAGTACCTACTATTTTGGGGGATATGTCCAAAGCAACTTAAAAAAAAAGAGAGATTTGAATTGAATCTTATGTTTGCTAGGTGGTGTGGTAAGAAAGATAAATGGATATAGATAGGCAAGCAGAATAGTGAATGAGTTGTTTGCTTTAAGAACAGAATGGACACTCAGCCAAAGATGAGGCTGTAGGGTACTAAATAATAGTTTAAAAGGCAGATCTGGGCCCTCCCTCGTGGCCCAATAGATAGGATGCTGCAAGCTAACTGCAGCCACTTCAGTGACAGTTCAATCCCCAACCTTGGAGTGATCCACATGGCGCTTCAGAACTTTCCAGTCCTGCCTGCAGCTCCCCTCAGCAGTGTTCTTCATCAATCTGCTTATTCTGCTCCCCACTCTCTCTCTGGTGAATCCTCTCACCTCTCTTGTACCTCTGGCCTGTACCCCAGTTCTGTATGCACAAATAAATACATTTTAAAGAAAAATAAAGCAGATTATAGTCTGCCTTACAGGACATAGTGTAAAGTTTTAAACCAGACACTTTAGATCTTAGTATGTCTTATGGTCCTAAAGATTCCTTGCTCTCTCTCAATTTTTATTTTGTTGCATTTATCTACAGCTTACTGGGGAAAGTAATAATTTTGTTATAGATTAATTATTTTAAAAACATAGAAAAGATCTTCACATCTTAAAGCCTGCTATAATATTGTACTGATATACATCATCAGTTTTGGTAAATTCCTCAAATATTTGTACTAGGTTACATAGAATGAGGTATCTAAATCCAAAAATTCACTTCCTTGACAGCTCCCCATTTTATGATTTTCCTCTCAACATCAATAATATCCTTCACATTTCAGGAGAGCAGAGGTTACATGAATTCTAGAATCAATATATGATAATAACAAAATTATAATTAACAAAACATTAATATTAATCACTATTCACTGAGTGCTAGTTCTGTTACAAGGTGAAATGCTTGTATATTCTTTCCTTCAGTCTTCACAACTAACCAATCAGTTTGCCCTTTCACTGATGAACAAACTGAAACTTCAAATGGTTAGGGTCATGCAGATAGAGACTGAAGTGTAGCTCTGTCAGATTCTAAATAATGTAATAAAACATAAGGTTAATGAAATAACTGGTACTCTACCAAACCAAAATAACTCATGTATTCTCAGAATGTAATTTAGACACTGAAAAGAATGTAATATGCTCAATTACTATTAACATTAAAATGAGAAAAGTAGTCTCATTGTTAAAATATTCTATTACTCATTTAAAATTCAATCTACACAGACTTTTTAAAGCAAAATATACAAAGAACATAATTTGAATTCAAATGTTAAGTGCTTCTGATTCTAGTGGAAGCATTGGAAGTTGTTTGAAATTCTTGAATGAATATCTATAAATTGGACATTTACATAAAAGAGGTTTTCTTTTTGAAGACATATAATTTTAAGTCTGTGGAATGTGTGTACGTGCATGTTTGTGTATAATGAGTCAAATTGGAGTGCTGCTACCTGGAAGAATAAGACCTGTCATCTTAAGTCTCTAATGTAACCCACGTACAAACTATTTAATTGAAAAAGAAAATAGTAGCAGTGTGTTTCTTCTTTTATACCCTTCATACAGGATAAAATGTCAGAGAGTAACGGCAGGCTTTAGCAATTTCACTTCTAATGACTTTAATAATAGATGCAAAGGTAAAACCTCATGCAACATTATGAAAATGTATCTCACATGTGCTTAAATAATAGGTGCTAACTTTACAGACAAAACCAGATTGTTCTAGCTGTCAGTATAGAATAGCAAACATAAATGTGAATGCCTGTGACATGCTGTGTGTTGATTTTTCTAACAGCATTCAAGCATACCAACAGTTTCCTCCTTGTCTATCTTTAACATTAGCAATGTATCTTAGACAAAGGAACAACGGTTAACAGATGAAGTTAAATTGCAATCTATTCACTTAAAAATAGAAATATATATATATATATATATATATATCATTAATAATTACTATAGTTATTAAAATGGGGTCCATGCAAAACTTTTTTTTTTTAAGATTTTATTTATTTATTCATATAGAACTGGGGTATAGGCCAGAGATGTGGAGGGTGAGTGGATTCACCAGTGACAGAGCTGGGAGCAGAACAGGCAGATAGATGAAGTACACTGCTGAGGGGAGCAGCGGGTGGGGCAGGAGAGGTCTGCCTCGCCATGTGGATCTACTCTGGGGCAGGCGGGAATCGAACTCATGCAGAAGTGACTTTTAGCTTCTTAGTGCAGTGCTTTAACCCGCTGAGCCACCAAGGAGGGCCTATGCAAAACTTTTTAATGAGTACTTTAATGGATACATTAACACTAAAATTGAGACAATTATATCTCAAAGTTTTCTTCCTTATTCTGGGTGAAAATATGCATATCTGTTTCTTACGACTAATGGCTATTCATTAATGTCAAGGAAAGTGTATGTGTTCTTTTTAAGACTTACTTATTTATGCATATAAGATCTGGGGTACAGACCAGGGGCCAAGGAGGGTGAGAGGATTCACCAGAGACAGAGAGGGGGAACAGAACAGGCAGACTGGCTGAAATATACTGCTGAGGGGAATAGTAGGAAGGTCAGGAGAGGTCTTCCGTACCATGTGGGTCACCTCCCTGGATGGGGATCAAGCTTGCACTGCAGGAGCTATGCAGAGCTTCATAGTGCTGCACTCTAACCATCTATACCACCAGGGAGAGCCAGAAAGTGTGGTTTCATGACCAAAAAGGTGGCCAATCAGTGGGACTTAGCCCATTTAAATAGAAGGTCATCTTAATACACTGGTTTGGAAAATAGCACCAATATTTTCTTACCCAATCAACATCCAGTATGGATCTTTCTCTAACTAAACTATAATTTCCCTGAGCAGGTCCTAAGTCTTCTAAATTAATCATTGATTAATGACTACTTTTTCAATTACATATAATTTAAATCTTTTGGAGCTTGAGAAATTGTACCTGAGATATCTGAGAACCACTAAATTTTTCTAAAGGAACACTTTTTCTTTAATAGTAGAAAAATTTAATGTTTTAATGAATTTGGTGTTCTAAGAATGTACAAACATTTTACCTATAATGAACAGGTCTGCAAATTATGGCCCATGGGTCAAATCCTGTCTTGTGTTTTTGTTAATTATTGCTTTATTAGAATATAGCAATGCTGATGTATTTACCAGTTGTCTCTTGATGCATTATTGCTGCATTAACAGAACTGATTGATAATCAGAGAGAGAACAATTCAAAAAAGCTAACATATTTACTATTTAGCAATTTACATTAAAACTTGCAGTTTTCTACCCCTATGACAATCAAGTATTCATTAATTTATATTTTGATTTAAGCATTAACAATTGGCCTTTTATCTGATTTAATATTGATTTAACACATATAATATGCAAATGATGAAAAAATACATAAAATACTTACATATTTCTATGTCAATAAAAATAAAATAAAATGAATAAATGTCAGGTAAATGTTTTGTCTGCCCTTTAAAATGTATATGAATTTCAAGTGATTCATTTGATTATTCAAAATTCTCTATAACTTGGCCTTATCTGTCATTATACTACAATTGAATCATCAATATCCCTTTGACCTTATAGTTCTTTGAAATCATGCCCCACAGAGAAAAGTTATTCTGCTAAGCTATTATTCTCACACCCATCACATCCCATTTTGAAATATTTTTTCTGGAAAAATAATGAATCAACACTTACAAGCATTGTCTTACTCTATTAACTCTATTAATATATATTTGTCAAATCTAAAGTGCCGATTGCATGTTGATCTTTAAAATAAGTGCAAACTGTATTTTACACTTTGAGAAACTTTAGGGAAAGGACCCACATGCCCATTAATTGGTAGAATTTAGATTTACATTTACCTCTAAGTTGATGCAAGCATACTTTTTACTGATATAAAGATGCTTACAGCATGATGTCATGATGACACTTTTACAAGAAAGAAATCTGTAATGTACATTTGGGTGGTATGCTGTCACAGTTCCCCAGAGACTCAACCCTCTGGATTTATCTCCTGGTGAATTTTCCTTTGCGTGTGACCTGTCCTCTGCCATATGACTCCCATTGGCTGAGAGGAAATCAGTGCACACATAGGGTGTGTATTTTTCTATTGGTTCTTGCTTTCTTGGAATACTTCTACCTTGAGAAGACACCTGGACCCAGTCTGCAAGGAGCACAAAGCTCAGCCAACAGTGTGCACAAAGCCACCAGAAAAGTAATTGAGTCCTTAGTTCAGCCAGCCTCAAGCAAGGCATCAGATGACTATAACCTCATTTATCATCTAGGCAACAAAAAGTGTGCAAATATGCCCAGCCTAAAATGCAGAATCATATTGCTTCCAGCAAATAAAATGGTAGTGCTTTGTTTTTGTTTTTGTTTTTGTTTATTTTGAAAGAGTACATTTAGGTTGGCAGTAAATGCTAAATGGTACATCTGAATCCAGAAACTTAATGTTTGTAACAAATTGTGTAGGTGAGAAAGCCTTTAATTACATGCCAAATACAATCAGTAGAACTTTGCAACCACAAAATAGAATTGAATGTTTGAAACACATAATAGACATCAACTGGATGTACTTTGAAGAGGTTGCTGGAACTAAGACAAAACATGCAAATCAGACAAAGAAAGCTCCTGCAGATCAAATGATGTTGTTTTCATTTCATTACATCATAAATGAATATTGTACTTCTCTCAAGCATGATACTGTTTTATTTCCATTATGAGAACTTGGTTTGGAACAGTTCTATGATTTGGTCCAATTTCCTCTCAGCCTAGAAATTCCTTAAGTTTGTGGTTCCAGGCAGGAGTCTTACTTCGAAGCCATACCTCTGCCACCTGGCCCTCAGCCCTGAGGAGGAATTGTGGAGTCACACAACACTGACTGAGGGGACATATGTGCAGAGTTAGAGGGTACTAATGCACAATCAAAGGGTACTCCAAGCACCCCCAAATTTTCATGTTCTTAAACAGCTTCCTGTCTTAATATTCACCTAAAAATACAAAATGTGAAAGAACTTTAATAGTATTGATATAGAAAAAAGGAGAACATTCTATATCATTCAAAATTACCCATCCAGTGAGAGTCAATGCCCAGTTAAATAAGTAGGTCCAAAATAAAGCCTCTGATGCCTGAAGGCTTGCCACAGTCTAAGACTCCTTCTGGAGAAAAACCATAGGAAGAAGGCTAAAGTGTCCAGGAAAGCCTGGGACAAATGGAGCAAGATCAAGTACAAATACTGATAATGACTGCCAGTGTCAGCCTCCCCACGTGTCTCTCACCCAGGTATTTTTTCAAGTGTGTCTGCATGTCTTTCCTCCACGTGTCTCCTTCCTAACAATCCCAGGGCACATGTCTGGCCACAGGAACTGGCATGTTTTTCTTCATCAGTGAGCTTTCCTGCCCTTTTATACCTTTACCTGGATTCTCAGCACTTGTCTTTATCCATCCAGTAATGTTGTACTTTGTGGCGAGTGCTAACTTGGAGGTATATAGAAAAAAGTCATTCGGGAAATATTTAGTAGAATTTTGTATATATGTGGAGGTGCGTATAAGCATTCACATCTATAACACCGTCCCTAAACGTCAGGATACTGTGTGCATGGATGTATCATTTTCTATGGCTTTGTCAACTGATGCCAGTTCACTGGAATATGGACTGGGCTTTTGTAGTAAGGCAGTGGGAACAAAGACTCAGAAGCAACACAGCAAGGATTTTGTGCTCTGCTAAAGATCTGCAGCTTTCACATGAGCACACATGTGGTTTGATTGTCCTTCATACAAGGCAATTTAAATTATTCTTACAGTTTTTTATCATTTAAGTCATTTTGTGAGAGCTCTTTGGCTTTAAAAAATAATAATTACTAATTCTGGGTAAATGTTTTGCAGAGTATGAATCTGAAGTTAATAGAGTAAGGAATACTTGAAATTTCAGAACTCTAACAAACCAGTGCTTATCAGAATCTATTGCTCTTCCAGAGTTTCAATTTAATGAGCATGCTAACATTTCAGCATCCATTACACACTGGAAAAAAAGTTTTCAATAATTAAGGATAATTGGCAATAGAAATAAAATGAGCAGATGAAAATGACTCTGCATTAGACTTTGGCAGTCTGCTCTTTCAGCATGTGTTATAAAAGAGGGAGGAGGAGGAATTTAAGTAGCAATCCAAACTGGTCAACTGTGTCCTTGGTATTTTGCACCTATTGAAGCTTCTGTTTTGAAATAATTTTATAAGATCTTCTCAGACTGTCCACAAAACACTGTTCTGGGATTAAATATCAATCAAATTATGACTGTATTTAATGATTATGCCATGTCATTTTCTAAGTACCAATTAGCTTTAATTTGTAGTGTCATTTAAAGAGCCAAGTCATTGTGACTCACTACCTAATACAGATCACCATTGTTTATTATCTTTTCCAATACAATAGTATCACATCTAAAATGATTTTGTCAGGAACATTTTTGTTGTTTAACAATTTTCCAAATAGCATATTTTGGATTTTATTTTACATTGATTCCTATAGAAAAGAGTATATTTCATGTTATTTAAAAAATGCTAAAAGTGCATAGTCCAGTCTACTCAGCTTAATTTAAAACCAGATTAGAGATGTGTATGTATAATATTTAGCTGAATGCTCAATGTCATATTTATCAAAAATATTTGGGAATTAAAATCGAAATATAATTATTATTTGCATTTATAAAAATATAAATATAGTGCCTCCCTGGTGGCACAAGGTTTAAGTCTCAGCACTATAAAGCTATGGGCAGCCACTGCAGCACAAGTTCTATCCCCAGACAGGGAACTGACATACATGTAGCAGCAGATCTCTCCTGTCTCACCTGTTGTTCCCCTCAGTAGTGAATTTCAGTGGATCTGTCTGTTCTGCCCCCATCCCCCGCCCCCCGGCTCTAACTCTGGTGAATCATGCCATCCTCTACACCTCTGGCTTACATACCAGCTCTCATATGCATAAATAAATAAAACTTTAAGTATCTATCTATAATGTGATACACATGAACACAGGCAGGCTTGCAAAAACATGTGCATACATGCCCATAAAAATATATACTCAAATATGTACACTTTAATATATAGCAGAAAACAACCATATTTTAAATAATCATAGCAATTCCACCACCAGAGGCCAAGCCTGAAGGAAATTAGGATTTGAACTTGGGTGGAGGACTTCCTTGGTGGCACAGAGGTCAAGGTCAGCACAGTCAAGCTGTCAAAGCCATGGTGGCGAGTTTGAACCTGGCAAGGGAGCTAATCTACATGGTGGAGCAGCTGCTCCCCTCAGCAGTGTATTGCAGTGGACCTTCCTGTTTTGCTCTCCACTCTGTTTCTTGTGAGTCCTCGCACTGGCCTGTACCCCAGTTCTATATGCACAAATAAATAAATCTTTAAAAATAATAATAAAAAAGGATATGACTTTAAAAAAAATAAAACATATTGCTGGATATGGCTTGCTAAGATATTATTGAGCATTTTTTTTTAATATGTGTCCACTAGTGACACAAATCTGTAGATTTCTTTATATTGTCTTTGTTTGGTTTTAATATTCTTATTATATAGCAACAAGTGGTTTAACACTGTATTTTCTAGTTAAGTAAAAACTAACTTAATAATGACTTACTTTAAAAAAAAGTTTTTATATATTTCTGCATAAAAGAACTAGGGTGAAAGCCAGAGGTGTGGGGAGTGAGAACATACTCCAGAGACAGAGTGGGGAGCAGAATAGGTGGATCTACTGAAAAACTGCTGAAGGGAGCAGCAGGTAAACAGGAAAGGTCTTCTGTGCCATCTGGGTTGGCTCCCTGGCTGGTGATCTTATGTCAGTGACTGGAGGTGGCTTAACAGTGCTGTAACTAACCCCTGTACCACTAGGGAGGCCTCCAAAAATGACTTACTTTCAATGAAGTTGATAGCTTGATTTTTTCCTTAAATAATATGAAGGAAGAAAACCAGTAAGAAAAAATATTTTTTCTACTGGGACACTAAGACATTAATGTCTTCACTAAGACATTAAGAAAGGTTTTCATAATGAATGAATGCTAAGGAAGGGACTAGTGCTAGTGAATGCATGTTTGAGTAGTTCTGTATATAATTATTCTCTGAAGAATAAAATTGAGATCAGATATATAACTATTAAAATGGTATCCCTGGCATTTAAAGAAAAAGAAATATAGAATCCACAAACAATAAAGGGCAGTTACAATGGCTAGTACATAAATTGATATATATATAGATATAGATATATAATATATATCTATATCTATATATATATTACTATAAGGATATAACAGATTTATGGTTGTGCCTTGTTGAAAATGGGCTTCCTACAATTGAATAGCTGTGTGGCCTACCTAGTGATTTGATGTAAGTTATTTTGATACTCTAAGCCTGGTAACAAAAAACCGATTTGAGCTTTTTGCAACAATTCTCAGAAATATCATTTCTAGCCATAAATCAGGCTCTACCTGGATCTCCCTAATTAAGAGATATTAAAGAGGCCCTCCCTGGTGGCACAGCGAGTTAAAGCACAGCACTAAGAAGCTTAAGCCTCTTCCCTATGAGTTTGATGTCCGACTGCCTGGGAGGAGATCCATATGGCGCATCAGACCTCTCCTGACCGGCTTGCTGCTTCCCTCAGCAGTGTACTTCGTGGATCTGCCTCTTCTGCTCCTCTCTCTGTCTCTGGAGAATCCTCTCACCTTGCGCGTCTCTGGCTTGTACCCCAGTTCTGTATGAATAGTTTTTTTTTTTTAAAGAGATGTTAAAGAAAAGGAAAAGAAAATGAAGTATACTTCCTTCTTTAAGGAAGATTCCCTAAATTTCGTGTGTGTGTGTGTGTCTCTGTGTGTGTATAAATATATCAAGTCTTCCCCCAAGGAGTCATAGTTCCTTATTCCCCTGGAGGGGTGTCACTCGTAAGGAAAAGATCCAGACTTCACAGGAACACTAGCTTTGTATTGAGGCTAAAAGCTGGATGTACACACACACACACACACACACACACACACACACAGACAAACACATTTTTTTCTGATTATATTAGTGACACATTTGATGAATTAATAACTGGAAATTTTGTTGTAAATCTGTTTAGACTGGGTCTAATTTGTTTTCGGTCCTATCTAGTGGCTATTTACCCAGTTCATCAATCCATCATTGGAATGGTCATACAGCAAGTTTCACTCATGTTTCTACTAGAAAACAAACAAGCCAAAAGGAGTCCATTATATGGAGTAAGGTGTGATTTCTTCAAGGAGACAAGCAGAAGTGGAACTTCATTCATTCTTTTTGCTCGTAGGAAATATATAGTTTGCTAACTTGAATATGTTCATTCCTGGGGAAAAATATACCCACCAGAGGATTTAAAAAAAAATGACTATAAAATTGGACAATGAATGAGCACCTAGTCGTACTGGACAGCCTGTGCTCCTGAGACAATAGGGAGAAAAAAATAAGTTATTATTATAGTTGAGTAAATGAATTAATATAATCTCTTAAGGTAAAGTTTAGGTTTTCATTAATTATTAGGGATAAGGAGTGTTGTATCTAATCACCTTTAGGCGCGTCCCTGTTTCAGTGTTGAATAATAAGAAACCATAGATAACTGCAGGAGGCCAATAACGGCAGCAAATCAAAGAGACCAGAAACCTTACACAGAAAATAGTGGCATATCCTACATCTAAAGAATGCTAACCCTATTTTGAGGAGACACATTGAGAGCTGGTGGGCAGGACTGATTATTCCCAGAGAATCTGGGTTCTAAAATACAGAAACAATAGAACCTTTGCCTATCCTCTTTTTAAAGAAATGACTGGTACACATTTTGTGAAGACAGACAATAATATTAATCAGGGATTGCATACTATAAAAGAGGAAAATAAATGCCAAACCATACTAACAATTACAAGTTGTTCGTTCTTTGTTTTAAATGCTTGTGATGGTTTCTGTTTTCCTGTTTTAATCCAGGATGTGCCAGCATTCCATATAATAAAAGCTTTCAAAATATTGAATAAGTCCTTTTCTATTTCAAAATGTAAACTTTATCTTCTATAGATACCTCTTTCCTCAAGGAGAATATACTGGAGACATGTGTGAATATCACAGGAGGTAATATACTCCCAGAGAACTCCTCATCATGCTTAGAAAAGCCCAAAGAACAAATAATGCCAACTTCACTATGCTTGTGTTCACATCAATAAAGTCATTGATTTCAATGTCACACTAGAGTTGTGTTCTCTCCCATATTTTAAATTTTAATCAAGTTGGGATTAATTGGTAGCTCCCAGTAATATTGATCAAAGACATCCTCTGTGATGACTCTCAGAAGTACAAGTACTTGAATGACAGCTTCCTTTTTACCTTTCCAAAAGGAAATACTGCATGAAACAAGTATTGTTTTATTAGTGTTTATATTGGGGTAAGGACTTTTAGAATTGATAACACTGGTTAAGTATGACACGTGTTGTAATAGTACTTATTGCTTTTAATGTTTGCAATTCCATATAATAATGTGTCTCCATGTCAAAGGAGTATCTGGAATATAGATTTACTAAGCCAGGGACTTCTGTAAAGAAACAATGATTTTCACTTAGAAACTTTAGCTATAAAGTATTCATTCTTAGTACACTCATTATTTTCTTCCTCAAAAATATTCCAAATTCCTGTTTATCATTGATTTCCAGGTCACCATTCCCATAAACTTCTGCTTGTTTTCTCCCCTAGTCCCCTAACATCTCTAGCCAGAGCAAGCTTTTCTGTGCAGCCTGCAATAACTGTTATTCTACATGAACTTCTCTGCATACTTAAACTATGAATTCCACATGAAGATCCAGTGGATGTTAATACTTGGGATAGATTTAAAACTTCATTGTCCACAAGGACCATATCAGATAACTGGCTTACAAGAAATTGATAAATTAAATAATCATATATTTTTATTTTAGAGATGCTGTTTTTTGTTTTTTTTTTTTTTGTTATTTTTTTTAAGGTTTATTTATTTTATTCATACAGAACTGGGGTACAGGCCAGAGATGAGGAGGGTGAGAGGATTCACCAGAGACAGAGTGAGGAGCAGAACAGGCAGATCAACGAAGTACACTGCTGAGGGGAGCAGTGGGTGGGTCAGGAGAGGTCTGCCACACCATGTGGTCACCTCCAGGGCAGGCGGGGATAGAACTCATGCGAAAGTGGCTTAAGCTTCCTAGGGCGGTGCTTTAAACCGCTGTGCCAACAGGGAGGGCCCTAAAGATGCTGTTTTAACCTGGCACCACAGAAAATTTTCCCAAGTAACCTAAAGATAACTATATAACAAACTCTGGTTTCAATGAAAAAAATATTTTGACAAGAGAGTTTGGACACCTTAAAACTACAACTCTTGCCTTATAGAAATGGTGGTCAAAGTTATGAGAAGGCCTCAGAATATAATGATATCAGACCATGAATCATCTCACTGCCCCTGCACCTCTGTCCTGTACCCCAGTTCTATACACAAAAAGAAATATTAAAAAAAAAAAGAAACCCTTGGTTTCATGTTTATTAAATTAACCCTGTTGTTCCAAGAGCGTGGGTGGTCTTGAATTGAATGCATGAGTGAGAACCTATAGACAGAGACTTGTCCTCCACCTGGCACTGTCTTTTAGCCCTCTAGACACATTCTAACATTGGTTCCTGTCTCATCAAAGTACAGCCAGGGTATCACCAAACGAGCATGGGACTTGGAACCATACAGGAAAGAAAACTCAAAAGAATGCTTCTGTAGGCAGTTGCATGGACCATTTGTCTTACTGGATGAACATGAGAGATGTGTTCCAGAACAAAGAGGCATAGGGAAAATAGTTGAAGCATGACATGCAATTAGTTCATCGCAACAAGAGTGACCTAAGTGGCAAGACTTGAAGAAAAACTGGAAAGCACAGTCAGAGGGCTGAAATAGTCAGTGACTTTAGAATCTGAATCTCCTCTTTTTCATAGGAATCATGGAAGAAGAGAAACCACTTAATCAAAGTAGTTTTTTAGTCAATTTTTCAGATGATGGATTAAGAGGCAATGAGATTCAGAACAAAGAACTGTTGCTTCATTTAAAACAAAATGAGTGCTGAATTAGGGCCATGAGTGGGATATGAACTCAATCAAAGACATGGAGGACTAAGACATAGAGCTTATGAGATAAGTCTAAAATGTCTGTCTTCTATTTACTATTTGCCACCACAAAGCAATTAAAACAGAGTTCATAAGGTTTTATTAAAGGAGGAGGAGCTTGCAAACATTTTTGAATCTTCTGAGTTTACAATACCTAAACATTATCAAATGGAAATAGCCAATAAATTTTTGCTGGTTAGATCTCAGAACAATGTTTGAAGTTTCAAAAATTTGGATTTTTTAAAAATATTTTTACAAAATTATGTAACATTAGCTACAGTCACCCAGAAAGAGTATGCATAGTGCGAAAAAGACATAGACATATCAGAGAAGAAATTCCCAGGAAAGAGATGGGCAGAAATTATCAGAAATGTAAGAGGGAATCAAAAATGTGTGGTGTAACAGCAATACATAAAAAAAAAAGTTTCAACTTTGCTAAATGTTTCAAAAAGATAGTTGACTGAAAATAACTATAGAATTGTTAACACATGTTAAAGAAATTGTTAATGTGAAGTGAATCCACTGACAAATGTACTGTGATATTGGTTGTTGGTTTCTAATATAAAGCCTTTATTTTATTTTGATAGGATACTTCAGATCCATTTTGTTTTGAGTTTATATCTTAACTATGCACTAAAACATATCAAATGCTTTCTCTGCATATTATCTTAATATTATCACAATTTTATCTTATCTTTTGTATAGATGATGCATTGTTTTAGGTTTTATTAAAATATATTTATGTCCTTTTGATAAACACCATGTGGGGTTTTATCAGACATAATCCTTGTAATAAACTCAGGGCTTATCAAGCATAATCCTTGAAATAAATGTTGAGTTCTATTTGGTAGTATTTTGCCTGTTATTATGGTCATCCAGAATACTGAGTTGTAATTGTAATTTTCTTGTGTAGTCTTATATGGTTTCAGTATTAAGGAATTTTTGGCATTGTAACTTGTATAGAGTGTTCCTTCTTTGGATTTTAGAAAAAAAAAAAGATGGGTATAAATTCTTTAAAAGTTTTATATTATCCATTTGTAACATGGACTAAAATCAACCAGTGCTTGTCTCTATCTTACTGGCTTGCTTTTTTTTTTTCTTTAAATAATCTTTGGAATTCTTTAATTTTAAAATGAATGATAGCATTATAGCTGAATAATATTCCACAATGTCTATGTACCACATCATTCAGTCTTCTATGATTAGATGCACTGTTTCCTGAATATTGTAGATAATGCTGTATGAGCATTTTCTAAAATTTTCTTACAAAAATAATTTTAAGTCATATGTGAGACTGTTAATACGTTTCACTTGATCAAGCCATCCTGCAATTGTATATAGAATATAATTCAACTACTTTAATTTATCATGATATAATTTTAACGTATGATATAAAATTATTTTCTCCAAAACATAAGCTGGGTTATAGTTTTCATTTAATTAATATCATTGCATGTGATATCCTGGAATTTATTTCTTGAACAAATTATCTCTTGTTAAGAACAATCTGTGATGCTAACATGGTTTATTTTGTTTTGCTTATGAAGCATCAGCCTTTAAATGTAATTGTTATTGAAGTTCTTAATATGTTCCCTTGCCAAATGTAGTAATACAGTAACTGCAATAAAAATCATTTTATTAGATCTTTCTAATCTGTAAAGCACTTGCACATATATTTTCTCATTTGAAAGCACACTTTAAATTGGTTAAATGGAAATAGTGTGTATATATTTTAATTGTCAGTTAAGATCTTTTTAGATGTAGGTTAAAGACTTAAAGATGTTCTTCAGCATATGTACATATATATGTATATATGTATGTATTTATTGGAAGATCATTAATTTTTCATAAAATTAATAGTAGTATTATCTTTGTAAAGGGGCAAAAACTAAAGCAAGACAGCTTTGGGAAAGGGAAATTATTAATCTTAATAGCACCATAAGACCTAGTTGACTTAAAGTTTTATATACAATGATAGACTCAGTTATCTGGGTTTTTCTTGCAAAGCCAAGTTTCAGAATGAAGAACCTATGTGTCAAATTTGCAGTCTGACTTCCCTATAAAAATCAATCAATATTTATTCTTAGAGACTACATCATTTAGAATTTGTCTGAATTGTCCACAATTAACAGGGAAAGAAGCCATATATTTGTATATTTTTCTTACATATTATTTTTGTATATTATATCTGTATATTAATTGAAATTAATCAACTGATTCTTTAAATTTTCAAAACCTATGTAGGTCACAGGATAAATAGTTCAATATGTTGGAACCAGTCTACAAAAATAGCTTCATTTTTCAAATAACAGCTCAGTATTTTATGTATACACTTTCAACTAGATCTATATAACAAATATCAATAACTCATTCTAGCAATGTGTTAGTTAAGCTGTGTTGGGATTGAACCAGTGAAATCCATGGATATCAGCATATTGATTCCTTTCTTTGGCTGGCAAATTATTTCTTTGCGAGGCATTAATATACAGTGAAATACATCTATAATGCACAAAGCAGTCTGATGGTATGTCTAGAAGAAACATAAGCAGCAAAGAAGACGGATCCAAATATACATTAAGTAAGTCTTCCATAACAATGAATACATGGCAAAACATAATCAATATCAGCATAGGAATTCGACTAACTACTGGCTTTCCTTCCCTTCCTGTAAGAAAATATACACTGGAACAGGGTGATTTGCTGTTCTAATGAAACTGAACAATCAAAATGGAGGTTTTGATTATAGGAAGTCTGTCATCCCCACACTATGCATGGCTTCCAGTTTTATATCATTCTTGGTTTTTACATAAGCACAGCAAACAACAAACTGCCACACTTTATTGAAAGGAAAAAGTCAAGGACTCACATCCACTGAGGGCTCATCCATTCTAACTGACTAAGAAGGACATCATTTTCACTAAGCACTTATGATAAATTATGGATTTGGATATATTCATCCATTGGGACTAAGGAATGAGCAACACTAGACTTCCCATAATATATTTTTAACAGTTATCAATCTTGCTCTTTCTTTGCATACAATCCATTAGCCACTCACAAATAACAACTAAAGTTTAGTTGCATTGTGTACTGGATATCCTCCATCATTGTCACTCTTCCTAGTTAAGACTATCATTTTAATATCAATTTTTACGTTGAAGTTTTCCCAACTTTACTGATCTATAACTAACATATGATGTTTTAAGTTTAGTTAAAACAAAACAAAAAAATATGTTCCCCAGGATAACAAGGTTAATGATAACATTATGGCCCTGTTTTGAAAGTTCTGTGTATACCACTTTGATGAATTATTGTGTTAACCTGTTTTTTTTTTTTTTTGATTACTCTTATTAATAACTTCAGGTTTTCTCTTCCTTATTCTGTTATCCCAGAGGTGACAGCTTTGAGCTCTTTATATTTTAGACTCTCAACATTGGCTTTTGTTGGTTTTGGATAATGATAGACATTGAAAAATTAGAGGGTAGTGAAAAGAACTCCGGGTTTTTTTTATAACTGCACTTGCTGCCTGTTGCTGCCCATAGCTTTGTCGTGCTGAGGCTTCTAAACCACTGTGCCACCTGGGAGGACCCTGTTGATTCATTTTTGTCATTATTCTCATTATCATGTCCTTCTCTTATTCTTCTTGTTTTGTTTTATAAATTTTTATTTAATTCAGTAATGTAATTTAATTCATTGTGTTCAAGAGAAACTATCAGTTTGAAATATTTGTCTTTCTAAAAATAGTGCCAATGAAAGTGTATGATTCTTTAAAATGCTTCTGGTTCCAGGAATAAGAAAGTTATATTCTAAATATCATCTAGAAGCCCAGTTGTGCTTATTTAATTTAACAAGTGTAACTGTTGAAATAAAGTTGATACGTATTCACTCTCACTTTAAGTTTCTACTTTTGTAAAATGAAAATGATGCCAGTGTTACTTTATTATGATGAGGATAGAATAATGTTCATAATAGTATTAGTTCTTGCAGAAAATACTTTTATGTCACATGCAATATCCTAGATATAGCATAAGAATTTTACAATCTGTTTTTCGCCCTTGTACGTTAAATGTTGCATATATTTAATAATTATGCCACAAAAAATAAATCGTAAAATAGGTGTTTACAGAATTTTGTCAATGTAGGGCTTAGCAAAATACAAAGTATTTAAGAGTATTAATTTACTTCAATATAAAAAAAAAAAAGTTGAAGTGAGAAATCACATCCCTCATTTCTCGGCAGATTTCCCTTGCTTATCTTTGCTGTTATGCTTACATAGAGTTTTAAAGAGATGTTTCTTGCAAAATTATATTTCTGCCAACTGCTGTCACTGCGTTCCCAATTCCATGTCAATCTCAAATAACAGAGTGCTTGACAATCTTCTGACAGAATCTCAACTTTCGCCTGCTATACTGATTGCCTTTGCTTCCCTTCAGTCTAATTAAAGATGTATTATCTTCTTCAGACAGTTTTTCCTTTCTGTTTCAGTCAACTTTGGCCTTGAGGTGACCACTTACAATAATGCTGTAATTTTTCTTTGAACTCATCCATTTTCCCACACATGCTTGACAGAATATCTTTTATTCAAACACCAAGAATCTCTAAAGGGCTTTTAAAAATTAGCACACACAATGCATAAAATTAAAATTTGTTTATATGGGCCCTCCCAGTGGCCAATGAGTTACAGGCAGCCCTGCAAGCAAGTGGCAGCTGCTTCAGTGTGAGTTCATACCCAGTCCAGGAGATGATCCATATGATGTGGCTGACCAATCCTGACCGACCCACTGCTCCTGCTCCCCTCAGCACCTCAGCAGTGTACTTAGTTAATCTGCCTTTCTGCTCCCCACTCTGTCTATAGTGAATACTCTCACCACCCCCACACCTCTGGCCTACACCCCAGTTCTTTATGCATAAATAAATAAATCTTTAAAGCAATTAGTTTATATAAAACATAATTGCTAGTCCTAAAATATAACTGAATGCACAAAAGTATCCTAACTGCAATTATAATAAAAGGGTCACTGTCTCAATTTATACACAAATCACAAATTTAATTATCAAATCAGAATATAGACGTGAGATGTTAACAAGATATAAGACACACACAGCCACTATCTTACAATTTTATGTTTTATTATATGCAGCATATAAATATGTATATGTAAGTCTGATGTTTGATTTTACATTTTTTGTTGCTATTGTGACTGTGGTTCCTTTGTTCATTTTTTTTCTATTAAACTTAATCTAACTAAGCCAAGTTAGGAAGTATTTATTAAGTTTTATTTTCATTCTAGTGGGCTTTGTTTTTTTGGCTAGCTTTTGATAAGTAGATTTAGCATTATTTCTAATTAAACATATAGTTGGAATTAAAACCAAAAGATATAGTTACTATTATTCTACCTATTTTTTGAGTCAATATTGTTATGTAGATTTAATTGCTCTAAAATTTTCAAGTAAAGTCTCATTTATAAAGTTTATACTATAGATATGTAATTGTTTTATTTTTTGTTTGTCTTTAAGTGACATATGAAGCATTTTATTTTTGACAATGCCCAATTTTATTAAAAATTGGATTGGGGTTACAGCATACATTTGCATAATAGTTTTCATTATTTCGTTTAATAGATGAGAAATAAAAGCTCAGTTATGAAACAAGTGCTATAATAATACAGACCAAAGAGAGGGTAAGCTACTCTATTGCTCCAGACCTGTGAAAAAATTAAGCCATTGTCAACATTTATATAGCCATTCTAATTGCTTGCTCCACTAAAACAAATGATTAAAAAATGTTTTTTTTAAAGATTTATTTATTCATACAGAACTGGGGTACAGACCAGAGTTGCAGGGGCGGTGAGAGGATTCACCATGGACAGAGTGGGGAGCAAAACAGACCCACTGAAGTAATACTTTTCTGAGGGAAGCAGCGGGCGGGTCAGGAGAGGTCTGCCACGCCATGTGGTCACCTCCGGGGCAGGTGGGGATCAAACTCATGCAGAAATGGTTTAAGCTTCTTTGTGCTGTGCTTTAAGCCGCTGCGCCACCAGGGAGAGCTTGTTTTGTTTTTTCTAAAGA
Organism: Condylura cristata; assembly: GCF_000260355.1. Lineage (NCBI taxonomy): Eukaryota > Metazoa > Chordata > Mammalia > Eulipotyphla > Talpidae > Condylura > Condylura cristata. Next base: position 17,654,951 of record NW_004567117.1, on the reverse strand, counting down.
CTTTATTACATTATTCTGAAAAGAGATATATCTAAGAGTCAGGTGGTTTGGTAGACCTAAATCTTGTTAGAATGAGTGTGGATAATTAATTCATACCCCTATCCTATTCTAGGACATACACTGTGTTTGAATCTGTTAACAAAAACAAGGGTATGTAGGGGCTCTCCCTGGTGGTGCAGCAGGTGAAAGCACAGCACTAAGGAGCTAAAGCAACTTCAGCATGAGTTCAATCCCCCATCATGAAGGTAATCCACATGGCACAGTAGGCCTCTCCTGAGTCTGCACCTACAGCTCCCCTCAGCAGTGTACTTTGTCAGTTGTGTTCTGCTCCCTACTCTGTCTTTGGGGAATCCTCTCACCACCCCTATACCTCTGGCCTGTACCCAAGCTCTGTATGCATAAATAAATAAATCTTTTTTTAAAAGTGTATTTGATACTCAGCAAGATAATGCTTGGGGAATTTAGAGGCTGAAGAAATAAGGATAAGAAAACTCTGGAGAAATGATAGTCAAAAGCATGGTCTCTTGAAACAGTATGAAACAGTACAAAATACTCTTTTTTGTCCAACAGGACTCAAACAGTATTAAAAGAGTTCAAAGGAACAGTATTTGAAGTAAAAGACAGGTCACTCTCACCAACACGAAAATTGCAAAACCTCTCAGGCTCAGGGTCCAACAACAGGATTTGATTAATAGTAAAAGACTGAAAAAGGGGAGCTACTGAGACCACACGTTCCAAGTTATCTCACCTAAGATAATTGCCATGCTGTCCAGGAGTCCCAAACAACGGCATTTATGGAATATGGTGAGATGCACAAGAGTCTGAAGCCTGGGCCAGGTGTTGGACTAGACAGAAATGGATTCAATGGCACCATTAGACGGTGCTGAAACCAGAGGCTGTGGTTAGCTCTTTGAGATGCTGGACTGAGCCTGAAAGTGCCCTTTTCTAGTGAGGTCAAAGGCCAGGACAGAGGCTGGAGCAGTGGCCTAGTCGCTGTGAAGGTCTATGGAGATGTAGAGATCTAGAAGTCTACAAAGTTCTTTGAAAATCTACAAGGCCTATGGCATTCTATGAAGTTCTGATGAATCCCACAAAGGTTGAGTGAACAATGTGACTCATTCTTCAGAGGCTAAGAGCAGAATATTTCTTTTTCTAAAACAGTCTGATGAATGTTTCTTCTTCAAACTCCAGTAACAACATGAGTCCTCTCTTCAGAGGCTGGGAGCAGAATGAATCAAACTAGCTCTCTTGTTCCACCTTCTATCTCTGTCAGGGTTTTGTAGAATTCATTTGTGAAGTCATCTGATACTGCACTCTTGTTTGAGGGATCTGTAGTCATTTTAGAAGAGGCTCCAAAGCTTAATGAGCATGGAGAAAATGTGAAATAAATGAAATTTTAACAACTCATGACCTATTTACTTTAGCATGAAGGATAGATGTTAGTTTATGGGTGAAAATGACATTCTGTTCCAACTATTTGATATAATGTGCTTTTATTGATGTTTTCAGAAAAAAAAAACTGATTCTTATAGTCACTAATGATTCATTTGTTCTACAAAACATGTAGTGCATGAATACACACACACTCATGCAAATGCACATGGTCAATAACAACAGAACCTTTGTCTTCTAAATTCTTTACCCCAAATCTTTCCAGTAGGATAGTGTTTGAACTTCATTCACCACATGCAAAGGGTGAGGGAAATTTTAATCATGATTTCTGAACAGTATTTAAAATATCTTGGTGACCTTTATCACATTTGCGCCTTCCAATTAAATAAGGTACGCAGTCTATTCCTTATTAAATATCACAACATAGAGGGTACTGGAGATTCCCAAGACTGCAATAAGAGTTTTTCAAATTATTTTTTATGAATAATCTCAAGCTCAATTACAAACAGCCTTTCCTGTTGTTTTTGAAAGATATTTGCCTTTAGAAATTATGTTTTTAAATTTAGGCAATCTCAGGTAAAGCTTTGTTGTACTTAATTGCCAGTAGTATCCGAGAAAGAAGGTACAATCTTCACTTGCATTACTCACTTAATGAAACAGTAGTAGTAGTTTCACACAATAGTTAAAATTTCAACAAACATTAGTGGAAATGTAAACTATATTTCAGCATTCTCTGTATTATTCTAAAATGTGCTCGATTTATATGCATTATGTAGACAGTAGTGATTATATTAATTATATATTCATTAAAAATAGATTGAAAATCTGCAAATACCTGTGATATAATTCATGGAAATGTTTTTAAATTCTAGGAAATAGTATGTATTAATAAAAGCTACATGTCAAGTGCAACAATTTCATTTCAATTTAAAAATTTTAAAAATATCAGGATTTTAACCATACTATTTTATTGTAAATAAAGTAGTCAAAACTATTATATTCAAGGATAATACATAACAAAGCTAAAAAGAGTTATTGAAATGTATTTGAGAATTTATAAGGGCATATCCAGTAACCTACTTGTAGGTCACCTGTTCAGATTTGAGTCAAGATAGTAATTACTAAAAAAAGAAAGAAAGAAAAAAGAAATCACTAATCCCAGTGACTGTGATGCATGAGAAATTAATTTTCATTTTAAACTACTTCAAAGTCAATTAAAAATTGAAATATGAGCTACATGAAAAACACAGTTGCCATTTAACCATTTTTATGCTTCTGCCACCCTTCTAGAGGTTTATTACCACATAAGGATAAGGATGGCATCAAATATTTCTACATGTTGCTTATATACATAAAGAATTTTGACCCCAGTTCTTCTTTCTTATCCAAGGTGTATATAGTAAAGACCTTTCCAATACACCATGAGTTAAAATTTGCTAGAGGAAGAGATTATGTTGTTACATATATAATGCAAGGGTAATGCATAACATGAAATATAATATGAAAAAAACTGGACATTGGTGTGATTAAAACAGTCCTATATGTGAAATTAAATATAGACCAACAGGTTAATATAATTGAGCATGATACTGCCCCTAAATTTCAAAAGACTATAGAGATTTGGCAGCATTCACCTATAATATGAAAATTGCTATTCTATTACATAGGCCTGAAGAATATTTTCAATATTACTTATTATAACCAGGCAATGATGGATTTGATTAATATTAACCAAATAGGAAAGTAATTTGTAAATGTCCAATAACAAGTACAGCCATCATGTGTCTTTAAATACATATTTGTGTTAATATTTCTACCTAACCTTACCAAAACAAATTAGACTTATATGGAATTAAGGTATAATACTTCTTGTAGGTCATGTCAGTTATCTGACAAAAATCAGTGAAATGATACACTGTAAACTCCCACAATTGGCTTTCCTTTTCTTTTTTTGCAATTCAAGTGCCTGATTTAAACTTATTTTTGAAGCATTCGCATCAAAGAGGCAGTCACCACAAAGGTGACTGGCCAAAATCTGCTCTTGCTGTCATGTCTTGTGTACTCTTGCAGTCATGGCTTATTCCTACTAAGGTTGCTATGTTTTAAGGATCCTGCTTGATTTAGATAACTGAACAGGTAGGAACTTCTCCTTATTTTGTCTTTCTTAACAAGATTTAAATTTTACTTTCTAAACCCATCAAGAAAGATTAAGCCCTTGAAAGCCTAGACCCCCTTCCAGACCCAATTAAAATGAAGACCCAAGTTCTCTATCTTTCTTTTTCTCTTCTCCCATGAACTCATTGTGGTACTGGTCTATTTTCTAATTCTAAGTCTTAGAACTAAAATTCCTCTATTTTTCAATTACAATAAGAACCCCAAGGACCAATTCAGCAGTAATATTGGCATAAAAGAGGAAGTGTCTGTGGGAAAATAACTGAAGCCTGGGTGAATCCTCTGTTTTATTTCTAACCATTAGTATTACTATTTATAGACTGAAATGCACAGATACTTGAAAAAGTGAAAAAAAAAAGATTGTTCAGAGGAAGCATATCACTAAACAGGATAGTAGTGCATAATCCCCACCATCCTATCTATTTAGCAAGAGCCAGTACATTTACATTTCTGCCAGTGAGCTTTTTTAAAGAGAACCTATATGGCTGCATGGATATCTTGAGATCTGCAAAGTAGAAGCTTGGATGATTCATTCTAGAAAATGATTCAGAGTTTGGTGGACTAAAAGGGATTTTCAGGTTTTTGAATCTTCAAAGAAAATGGTAAGAACACAGACTATCCTCTGTAAAAAATATAACTTTTGAGTCATAAAGGAATGGAAAGCCAGCAGACATCTGGGGAAATCTGTATAAAAATAGATGTCTTTAATTTGGTAACAAGCAACATAATATGCATAATTAAAACCTTGAGTAAAACTTTTCAAAGTCTCTATTTTTCAAAAATTCAGGGCTAGTTACATTTGGTACCAAGAACAGACTTGAAGATATTCTGAATGGGGTTATTGAGTTTAATTTAATTGTCCAGTGATTTTAAGGTCCCTTCAGTGATGAGAATAATAAACAAAGAGAAAAGAATCCAAAGAGTAGAGAAACAAATGCAAGGTGAACATATTAGAGCTATCTCCAGTTTCTCAAGAAATAGCCTCTGCTGACTAGACATTTGAAACATCTATAGGTAGACTAAGTAAAGAATGAGTGCAGTAGATCAGGAAGATGAAGGACTGAAATGTATCTGAGTTTCACATTGTGTTTATTTCACCATAATAAAAACAGTATCATCCAAAAAGCAAGAAATTGAAGTGAGAGTTTTAGAGACTAGGCTTAAGGAGATAATCATTTAAATTAAAAATATTCATCATGTCAATATATAGTATATCTGTCTTGTGTTAGTTACCTTGAGTTAGTTCACAAACTCTGAAATGTTTAGTTCACCATTTAATTGATCTTTCCTTTTTCTATAGCTTGCATTCGGTGAATTCCAGATTTCCTACATTTTCAAATAAATATGACGTCTCTCATTTCAATTCAGTTCTCAGTTGTGTCTCTTATAATATCTATCAATTTGTTACCCAGATATCGAAAGGCATTTTGTTACATTAGATGATCTTGTTCAATCAATTCTACATTTACATCTGGCACATTTATTTCCATTCTGGAAAGCTTTTTAACATGTTCTGGAACACATTCTTGCAGATCTCAATAGGTCTAAATCTCTCTGCATTTCCATGGACATACACTTATGTTGGTTATAATACTAGTCACCTCTTTTGTATTAAATTATGTGTTTGATTATAGTCAGTGTGTTATAGCAGAAAATTCTCAATAAAAGTATATCGTATGGTTTTGAAAATCAAGATATATCTATGATTTGCTAATTATGCATAGCAAGGAGTTTTACAGATTTTACTTTTCTAATATTCACTTTATTATAGAATTGCATTGAGAAATAGAAGTTCATAGAAGGAAGTAAGTTTAAGGAAAATATAAAGTCACTGATAATAACTTCTGACACACTTAATTTTGATTTAGACTAAATTAGAAATGGAAGTCTAATAAGATATAAGAATAAGTAAAAATAAAATTGAATTATGACAACCCTTTTTCTTTCTCCTTACTGTGATTGAATTTCACATTTGGGAAAAAGATATTCAATAAATATAAAGCTATTATTTCTCCAGTTCAAATAAGAGGAAAAGGAAATGTGGATATTGGTACATAGGGCAATAATATATGTGAAATGAACCAATAAAAATTTCATAGAGCATTAGTCTATATTTTTAGATATCTAACTTTATTTAATTCTGGGGGGAAATGCCAAGTTCATAGAGCACAATATTTGTGTCTTGTATTTTATGAAATTTTAAGTATTGTAATTAAGAGCACTTTTATAATGCTCCAATGTCTTAAGCAGAACTTGGAAAAAGTTCAACTTTTTAACTTATAATATTATATATCATAACTTTTAAAATTGAATAACTAATAAGACTTAGAAAAAAAGCAATCTTAAGGAAATTTTAAAAAGCTAAAGATAGTTCAAAATGTAGGGATTTTAGTGAAAAATCTTAAGCCAGTTCAGCTGAGTATGATTTACAGAAAAATGTTATGACTCAAATTGATATCTCCAATTCTCTTCACTTCATTTTTAGTTACTAAAAAGCAATAGGAAGACATTATGGATAACAGGTTTTAATTGCATAATATTCCCAAGATTTATGTTAGCAGTTTTGAGTATTATTAAGATAGATGTACATAGTCTTACAAATCTTTGAGGTAAAAATGTATGCACATAAAGAAAATATTAGTCCTGAAATGTGTATTCTTCCTGCTAATAAACCCTGAAGATGAGGTTAGAATTGAAGTTTAGCTGTGCTTATCGAAAGCTTCCCATCTCAAGATTAATGAAGAGATCCCAGATGCTCTTATACAATGTCAGAAGAGACCTTTAATAACTAGAGATTCATCAGTTTCCAAGGCAGCAATCTTTAAGGATATCTGCCCCATTAAGGTAGGAAAAAATGCAAAAATTTATGCTACCAAACAGAAACAAAAAGCCAGGAAAAGAGCACTTTCACTCCTTAATGAAATGGCAAAAGAAAGGGTCTTCTTGAATTTACTGGTGCTTTCACTTAATTAAAATAGCCAGGATTTTCCCTTTCTTCTAAATATAAATCACTGCTGAGAAAAGCACCAGCCTCCACTGATGTTTCCTCTGCCGTAAATTTAAATGAATTAGTCATTCTACTTATTCAGAAAATCTGAAGAGTGATAGACACTTGCCAATGGGCTGTAGAATCCCCTGTCTCATTGATTTTTAGATGCCAGAGAAGACTGAAGAGGCTGTGAAATGATTTAAATAGAAATAAAAGAAGTAAATCTTTCAAAACTAGGTTTGCCTATTTATCTTTTTACACTCTAATCAAACATGGATTATAATATTACACGTATATAATAGTACAATAACACTATTCTTGTGCTTAATCAAAGTGTTTCAATGCACCATGATTTTGAACTATATGTTGATCAGAACTTAAGTGTCTAGAATTTTGATATATCATTGATCAAGTAATATAAAATTAGGGTGACTACATGGTTTATTACCTAAGCCAGGTCACATTTGAAACTGAAAAAAAGGACAAACAATAATTAGGTAAAACTACTATAAGAAGAAAAAGCCCTGTTTAAACTGAGACCTACGCTCATCGCAGATAACCCTGAGTAGCACTTTCTTTCTCTGGCCCTTGTGGTATCCCAAGTTGCCACCCAAATAGCCTTGCCTGATCATGAGAAATTTCAATTGAGAAACATTCCCCAAAATGCCTTACCCAGACTCCTCAGAACTTTCAAGATCATTTAAAACAAGGGAAACAGAAGGACATATCATGGTCATGAGGAAACTAAGAAGACATGACAGATAACTATCAGTTGGTGTCCACAATGGGTTCCTGAAACATTACAAAGACACTGAGAGTTAAGGAAATCTGAGCAATGTACTGACTCTAGTTAGTAGTAATATATCCAAAGTAGGTCCATTTATTGTACCAAAAGAACCATACAGTTTTAAGATGTTAGCAATGGAGAAAATTGTGTGTGGCTGTGGTGGGGGAGGGGAGGGCTCTCTGTGCTATCTTCACAGTTTTTTTTAAGATTAAAAGAAATGTTTTATTTAGACAAATGATGGGTGAAGTGGTAGATGGAGATTTGGGGGGGACGACCCCTGAATGGAAAAATCAAATGTTGTATAAAAATGGGCAACGATGTAATAAAGTAAAAAATGTTAAATGACAAAACAAAAAACAAAAGAGTGAAATTAAAAAAAAATGACTTTTAACAACCATTTCTTCAGTTAGAGATATATATAATAAAATGATTGGCATAAGTTTAGAGGATTTGTTTTACATAGCTCTCATTCATTAAAACTTTGGAATCCGCTGCATGTTTGCTTTGAGAAGCATAGGAACACCTGAAAAAGGGGCAGGAGTAAGTCACCCTCACCACCATCATTTATTCTTAGGCATGAGTCCTGTGAATGGAATGGCAAGGTTTTTCACATGTGTGTGTATACACATGTATGTGAGATATGATTGTGTTTCTCTACATATATATGTGGAGGTATATATGTTGGTTTGTGTATATATAGTTACACACATATTCAGATACATATATACATACACACATACATACATGCATGCATACATATACACACATGTTAATTTTCCCTATTGCTTCCTCATAACATGTGTTGAAATTTAAGGACAAAATTCCTTAAAATTTAAGTGTGTTGAAATTATCTGTAATTGTAAAATTCTTAAAATAGTTTTTTAGAGAACATGCAATGTGCATACATATAGAAATATTTGAAACAGAGACTATTAAAACAAAAACGATTAGGAAATTATTATGGCAGATTTTTATGAACTTATAGAATAGATAGTGGCAGTGGAAATTGATATGAAGATATTGATTTGAGGAAGTCATGGAATCAATGGTGATGTAGGAACAGAGGAAAAGAACAGAGTTTAGGCAAAAGTTTTCAGTCTCGTTACCCAGTAGATAACTACTGACAAGTGCTTGACAGAGTAAAAAGTCAATATGAAGTTATATTTTAAAAGCAGTGAGGTTAGTGTATTAATCAAATAGGTTTTCCACAATTATACTGAAAAATCTCAGTAACCTTGTGGCTGCAAAAAAACTTAGTGCCCCAGCTTGACAGTTTATTTAATGAGGATAGTAATTTTTTCTACCTGCCTTACAGGGATGTAAGAATTAATAAGATAAAACTCCTAAAGACATTTTGAGTTCTTCATGGGAAAGTCACTATATAACCTTGCTAGAAAGGACATTCTCTAGAGCATGAATTATAGGTTTGACAAAGCTAAAACAGTTTTCAGCAAGAACAGTAATAAAAGAATGTGCTAAATTTAAGAGATTAGTTCCCTAAAATTATTAGTTGATGATGTGATTTGTATTAATTTGAAGGTCTATAATTCATAAATATGCTTCAGAAATGAAGATATTTTCCTCTTTGGGATTAATCTTTTTGTCTTTTAAGGATTTATCTGGATCACATCCCATAATACTTCACACTATCAATTCCTTCCTATAAAACCCTACCTTTGACCCTCCTAGTAATTTCTGTTTCTTGTAGAGTACTATGAGACTTTCAACACTCCAGTTACTGAAAAGACACAGAACTCTTAATTATCATCATTATACACAGGAGGTTATGATTGGATCTCAAAGGAGAGAGATGAGGTGATTGGGAACAAGATGGAAATCTGCTTCAGGTTCAAGGATTAGCCTGTGACTCTGTTTTCTTTTATCCTTAACTCTGTACTAATTCTGGTTAATTCTTTTTAGTTAATTGTTTGCATAATCACTAGTATTTTGAAGTCAAACACCTAAGATATACTCTTCTTTATATTAGATACTATTACAAGTGTTGTAACCTTAGATAAAAACTGTATTATTTTGGGCCCTCCCTGGTGGCGCAGCGGGTTAAAGCACAGCACTGAGAATCTAAACCCACTTCCGCATGAGTTCGATTCCCGCCTGCCCTGGAGGAGATCCACATGGCGTGGCAGACCTCTCCTGACCCGCCCGCTGCTCCCCTCAGCAGTGTACTTCATCGATCTGCCTGTTCTGCTCCCCACTCTGTCCCTGGTGAATCCTCTCACCCTCCGCATCTCTGGCCTGTAACCCAGCTCTGTATAAATAAATCTTTAAAAAAAAAAACTATTATTTTTAGTCTCAAATATTGGTAATGTTTCAATAATATCCTCTATACAAGGGATTTGACATAGAGCTGTATTTTAACATATTTTCTGTTTACCTCTCCTGCCTCCTCCCTGAAGAAAGTCATTAATTTTTGCCTCCTCTGTTTGTTGTAATTATGGATATTTGAGTATACTGATATGTTTTTATTTTTATAATTTTATTGAAGTTGCATTGTTACATTACATAAATTTCAGGTGTTGATCATGGAGAAGCAATATGTGTATATACTATGTTAAGTTCATCACCAAGTGTCTAAATTGATCTTTCAACATTTTAGATAATTCCATGCTGCTCTGGAGTACATTATTCATGTACTCCAATTTATATGATTCACCTGGGTTTTGATGAATCATTTCTCCCACTCTCCAGTTCTTAACCCTATAAACAGGCCCAAGTTACAAAGACCCTAAATCCAGTATGTTTATCCTAAATGTATCACTTACTGACTTATACTATTATCTTTTGTAAATCTGCTTTGTGAAATTCCTTCAAGTATTAGATGTGCTAATAATAAGTGAATTCTTATGAATACCTGGCAATGACTGGTTTATAAATATTTAAATATCTACTGAATGTTGTGCATATTGGTCAGTTTGAGTAGCAAAAAATACAACTTTTTAATTAAGAAACAAAATTTTACTTCTTCCAACAAAGACTCCACTCTTCTAATATTTATGGATAACCCATTAAGTCAATAATCTTGTCTATAAATGAACTTTAAGAGATAAATTATTCAACTCGCTAAACAATATCAACGGTTGTTTGAATATTATGAAATATTAGACTAGATTACCTGCATTTATTATGCAGTCATATATCCTTATACATTTTTACAAATATTTACCAACTCACTAGCTATAATTTAGTCACAGTTTTATCCTATCTGCACATTTAATGGAGCTAACATCTAGTTTTATGTCCACAGGAGAGAGGGAAAAAAAAATCAACAACTCACAGATGTGACGTCAACCCATGGTGAGAAATCTGAAAAAAACACATTTAGAAAATGTAACTCAAACTCCTTAGGTCAGTGAACTGAACTTCATCAATTACAGCCTAGGACAGGATGTAAAGCACATTGTATATCACAATTTCCTGCATCTGAAATCTAACATCACTGGATACCAGAGAGTATTTTCAAACCCTAAATGCTCCGAAGTTCAGCACAAGATGTATACCTCTGGTTGCATCAGTATCTTCTTTCTCTGAAAACCACTTTTGGCAGTACTGTACTATTTTAGCAATACATTTCTAGCTCTAGGGAAAACAAATTTCTGTGTATATTAATTTAGAATGAGGAGCAGCTTAAAGCTATGCAAGAAATTTCAAAGGAAGCTCTATAGATGCCAAAAAAAATTAGGAATTAGGACACTATACCTTGACCATCAGGTGGAAGGTTTTGCTCCAAGGTATATGCGTAATCACACACACACACAACTTGTAAAGTTTATTAAAATATATTTTGGCTTCCTGGAAGCTAAAATCTGTGAATTGATTATTTTCCCCCACAAATTATGTACCCTGATATTCACATATATTAGTATAGTCAATTAATTTGTATATCTTGAATTGCTACTTAAGCTATAATTTTGGAGAAAATATCTGAGTAACATGTAGACTTGTAAGAGACTATATTGGAAAAATGAAATTAATAGCTACATATTGAAAATATTAATCACTATGTAGGTGAAAACATTGAAATATATTCTGATTTTGAATATTTATGCAAATAAGAATTTAACTAACTAGGTATCGAGTCTATTAAGAATTTTTTTATGGGATAATGCTATTTGCCATTAAACTTAGTTACTGACCTGTAATTAATTAAAGGTAATGCATCTTTATAAAACATATTGAAATTTAATGGATGGATGTATAAATTATTGGTATTTATACTAATAAAATTATTGGTATAAGATTATCCTACACCCTCCCTGGTGGCACAACAGGTTAAGCCCTGGCTATGAAGCTAGCCACAGCCTCTTCAGCATGAGTTCAATCACTGGAATGGGCGGACTCTCAAAGCGTGGTAGACCTCTCCAGTCTCACCCACTTCTCTCCTCAGCAGTGTACTTCATTAATTCACCACTCTGTCTCTGAGGAATCTTCTCACTGTCCCTGCATCTCTGGCCTGTACCTCAGTTCAGTATTCCTAAATAAATAAATCTTAAAAATAAAGGTAAGATTACACCAAATCATTGGTATAAAAAAGAAAAGGTGTGTGGGGATATAAATAGGACAGGATAGAATTTAATTTGATGATAATAGAGATTTATTAGACTAACTACTTTTTTTGTTTTGCATGTTTCATATCTCCATAGTGCAAAAGATTCAAATATATATGTAAAAAATAAAACAGAAGTATGATGCAATTTATGAGTAAAACTTTTTGTATTGCATTATACATTTAGTGTTTAAAGCCTTTATTACAGTGTCTTAATTCTGTTGCATTTTGTAGGTAGATGACTATTTCCAAATATTTTGACACCTCATGTACAACACTGAACTTAATGAGTTACCAGTCTTGATTTCTTAGTTTAAAACTCTCTCTCTCTCTCTCTCTCTCTCTCTCTCTCTCTCTCTCTCTCTCTCTCTCTCTCTCTCTCTCTCTCTATATATATATATATATATATATATATATATATATATAACAGTAAAGAGTATATTTAGAATATATTTCACAGGGTAAATTGTATTATGTAATTTATTGCATTTAGCAGAATATTAATAAACCTCTATTTCTTGACTTCAATGATAATTCTTAATTATTTGGAATAACTATGGGGATATGTTCAAAGATAATTGAGTAAATGTATCTTTGCTACTTTATCTAACTACCAATTATTCCCTTTTCAATTATGTCAAGCAATGATTATAAAACTAAGGTGAAGTTTAAAAGAATAACAAAGTAAGAGAAAATGACAGTAAATACTTTTCCAGGTTATAAGAAAGGTAAATTTCTATAAATGTGAGAGATAAACCTCTACCTAAATTTCAGTGGATACCAAGCATAAATCAAAGGAAAGAAAGGTCTACTGGTCTCTATTCTTTTTCCTAGAGAAGCAGAGTTTAAGTAAAAATGTTGTTGGTTAAAATACATTAACTGCAGTGGATAATTACTTTTTAAGCTTAAATCTTTGCTCTTTTGAAGGTTCAGATCCTTCCCAGAAGTCCTGTTGTAATCAAATGACAGTGAAGGAGATAAGGGTATACTTCAGACTTACATTTTCCCAAAGTTCTCTAAAACTTCACCTCAACTGGAAAGAAAAAAAAAAAAAAGATAAACACATAACTAGAGCTTGTTTCTCCTCATTTCCAGAATGATGCTTTTGTATTAGGTGATGCTCCTATCTCTTTACCAAAATAGTTCAAACAACTGCAACTTTATCATTGTTTTTCTATGAAATTGGCATTAGAAGAGGAAGAATAGAAAGGAAAATACATGAAATTATGTATGTACTCAGTCTTTACACTTATATTGGAATCTGACAGAATTTTCTAAATTTTCATCAAAACAGAGTTAACATATCATTGGAATGAATCAAATTCAGTATTTAGCAAATACCTTTCAATGAACATCCCATTTTAAAAAAACTACAGTGCTCTGGTGTAGTACATTTTCTCAGAAACTGACAAAGTTTAATAAATAAAAACCATGAGATACTCTAGAGTAGTTATATACACATGCACACACACACATACACATATACATACACACACACATATACAAACACACACACACACAAAGTTTTTAGATAGTAAAGCCATTAAAGATCTAAAGTTTCCCACATTGTATTCAGAATTGTTAATCATGGGACACAGCTGAATTAGGTAGATTCTCAGGTAAGGAACTGGGGACAGCAAACATTACAAGAAAAATCACAGATTAAAATCAAAGACATCAAAAGAAGGAATAGGAAACTAGGTTTGCCTGTGTAGTTGTTAACCTGTATAAGTAAACAAAGAAAGGATAGATAGCTAGCATTTTTGGTTTAATGGATGAGTGATAGAAATACTTTAATGGTTTCTTTTTTTAAATTATTACTGTTTTGGAAAACTGATTCCATTGGATAGTTGAAAAAATAAAAAATAATTTTCAAAATCAACTGCTACACTGTTCTAACTAGAAAATATTTTCAGAAAATATATCACATTACATAAACACATTTTTTGCAATCCTACAATGTGAATTCTATTGATTTCTGATATCTTGGCTAATAGAAAACTATAGAGATCTGACTTTTTAACTTCTGAGTGCCAAACTATATAGCCAGCATTTATGTAATAAACACCTATATGTATATACAAATATACAAAAATACTTCTTCAAATAATCAAGTCATATAGACTAAAAATTGATTGATGACATGTGTGTCATCTGATTTTGGTTTTCATAAGGGAAGTTATGCTATGTTCTTTTATTTGATGCTATAATAGTGTTAAACAAGCAAGAAATAGTTGAAGACTATGTTGCCTTAGTAGCAGATGTAGTGTGGTAACATCTGCAGAAGGGAGAACATGGGCCTCCCTGGAGGTGCAGAGATTAAAGTGTCTGCTATAGCCATCTACCACCAGCCACCAAAGCATGAGTTCCACCCACAATTCAGGGTACTGATCACATGGTATAGAAGACTTCTTGTCTCACTCAATCCTCCCCCCAGCAGTGTCTTTCAGTAGATCCAACTATTTTGCTCCCCTCTGTCTCTGGTGAATTGTCTCAACCCAAGCACCTCAGGCCTATATCCCAGTTCTTGTGTGCATAAATAAATAAATAAATAAATAAACAAACAAACAAAAATAAGTATGGTCCTAAAACTCTGAATCATATAAAATATTATAAACCATGTTAACTCAATTTAAAAAAAAAATTGTAAAAACTGAAGATAGGGTCAGTTTCTGAAATGTATCCAGGTTAATTTTATCCACTAAATGTGCATAATAAATGTATCCAGGTTAAATTTATTCACTAAATGTGCATACTAAATGTATCCAGGTTAAAATTATCTATTTTTTTAGATTTTCTGTTCCAAACTATATTATGTTATGCTGGGGAAAAAAAAAAGTCTCTACCACAGGCATCAAAAGAAATTCTGGAATCTCCTTAGTGAGATATTAAAGTCTTGCTCTGAACTTACCAAAACACTGAAATATTGTAATCAATTTATTTTATGGGAATTTTACTGTTAAAATGACTCACTGGTACAGTAGTTCTGTATAAAATCTGGGGGGTGAAATCACTACATAATTTTGAAAAAATTTGGAAAAAATAGTAATGAAACTTACATTGTTAAATTAACCAAACTATAAACATGCATTAGAATAAAGAAAAATACCTTTAGTAATCATAACAAAATAGCATATTATGAGTTGCTTATTAAAATTCAGTTAATATTTGCTAACAAAATATATTTGCTTATATATAAAATATACTAACCGATTTTAATTATGTACTCATGTTTACATTAAAAATGAGAAAAAGTTAGAAAACAAATAAGGCAAATGAAATAATCCGAAAGAACATGACATAGAATAAACTACAGAATAAATATTGACTAAAAACAATAAATTAGTCTTTTTACTTGTTTTTGTTTTGATTGTCCCAGGAGATATTTTTTAATTAAGTTCAATTGGACAATATGTATCCAATAAAATGCTCTAAATTATCATTACTTATTAAAAGCCAATACCATATTTTATCAGTCTCATTTTATGAAGATTTTACCATAATTTATATATGAAGATTTACCTCAAATCTATTTATATAGAATGATTAAATCATATCCCTGCAGTTTCCAGAAATAAATTCACAGTAACCACGCTAACTTGTTCTAAAAATATTAACTTGTGAAAGTGAAATATTTTAAATTTTCTGTAATTTTGAATATTTGTCTTATGATTCTGAGGAAATGGTTATTGTTAAGAGGGAATGTTAAAGGATGTTACATATAGAATATTCTGGAGGTACATTTTCCCAAGTAACTCTAAATAACTTTCTTATACTCTTTTTTTACTTCAATAAAAGAATATTAACAGTATATATCAAACAGCCATTTTTAATGCTGTCTTGAAAGCAATGTTGGCACATTGTCACATAGGTTTCCATCCAGTGTTAGAATTTATGCAGTGTTTGTTTTTTTTTTTTTTTTTTGCCCTAAAGAAAAATATTTTAAAATATGCTATTTAATTTTTATAATTACAAGTAATATTAATGACTATTAACAGTAAATCTATTTATCAGACAGGTTTTGACAATAATTGTAGATTTCTTCAACTTCAGTATCCCACATAGCTATGTGTTTATGAAACAGTGTGAACTTACAAGGGCCAATGAATTTCTTCTTCAACTCAGAGCTGAACAGGCTTCATCTCTTTTTTTTCACCGGAAATTCTAACTTGAAGAATTTGCCATAACCCATAATGATGCCAAAGAAGCACACGTTTCATTATGAAATGTAATTAAGTCCCTATATTTTTAATAATCTATAGTTTACAATTTAAAATTAGTATTTGTATAAGAAAGTAGAGCTATAGTGGCTCCATATTCATAGTGAAGGCATAGTGAACTGTAAATATATAACACAAAAGGAAACACATGATAGATTAAAAACAGCAAGCAAGCACTGGGCATGAAGACATCAGTCAGTTAAAGCAAGGACAAATGGTTAGACAGGATGAAAGAAATATTTTGCTAAAATTGCATAGGAAGCAATTTAGGCAGTGAATCATTGTGAAGTGGGTGGGAGATTTTAGGTTTTATGTTAGGTAATAAGGGCTTTACTTTCAAGTTTGAGTTATAGAATGAAAATGGTCTTTAAAGGAACAATGATGAAAACTTCACAAATATTAATGGAAATTATGGTTATGAAATCTTGATGAAGATTTTGAGCAAACTACTAAAAAATGAATGCAAACTACACAGGCTCTTGTGTGAAACTTAAATGTGGCTCTTAAATGAAGCTTGGTTAAGGACATCATAATGTAGTAGCAATTTGCAGGGGAAGTCTTTACACACTACATAGTGAACATCTTATACCCTCATTCTGATTCTCTAATTTAGAAACAATAATTTAAATTTTGTGGGAGCAAGGTAGACTAAAATTTCTGGGAATTACTTGTATTTCCAAAACATTAAAATTATTAATGATTTTGTAACAATTTAGGAGTGACCTCTTGACTATCTACTAGTACATTATTTAATTACCTAGTTTTTACCTTCCAACTTATATTTGAGTTAAAGTAAGTTATACATCTTTGTACTGCTCTGGGGCATATTGGTTCAAAATTCTTTCATACTCTGCCCATCACCAGTGTTCTAATCACCTTCCACCAAATTTCTTAATTTATTATTTAGACTGACATTGTTTTAATCAGATTAGGGTCAAAAAGAAAAGTTCTGCAAGGGTTAAGAAGATGGCTATCTCTGTGATCTCAATGTTGCAATTTTTTATTTGAATTATTATATGCCAACTTTTTTTTTTTAACTTTACCAATCCATTCCTTCACAGGAATGGAAGTTCACAGATCCATTCCTTCTTCCTCACTTCTATTGGGAATCAGGGAGACATGTGTACATGTAAAACTTGAGTGAGGAATGATTTGAGTACATGGTATAGATATGAGTTAATGAAATATCTCCTCTAGGGTTACTACTATTCTTTAATTTTAATGTTATTAATAGCGAATAGTCCATCATAAGTTAAAAAAAAAAAGTTGCTTTATTTTCAACCATAAAAAAAAAAACAGCTTTCCACTGGGAAGCTACATGCAAAAGAAAAAAAAAAAAGAAAAGAAAAAGAAAAGAAACTAGATCATTACTTCATATCATACAAAAAAATCAACTCGAAGTGGATTAAAGACCTAGACATAAGAATGGAAACCATAAATTACCTGGAAGCAAAGATGGGCCAAACACTACACAACATATACTTCAGTGACATCTTTGAAGATTCAGCACCCAATGCAACAATAGTGAAGGCAAAGATAAATAGATGGGACTACATCAAGTTAAAGAGCTTCTGTACAGCAAAAGAGACATTACAAAAAACAAACAGACATCCCACTGAGTGGGAGAATAATTTCGCACACAAAACAAGCAATAAAGGATTGATCACAAAGACATCAAAGAACTGATTAAACTCAACAAAAATAAACAACTCCATCAAAAAATGGGCAGATGAACTAAAAAGACACTTCTCCAAAGAGGAAATGTAGATGGCCAAAAAGCATATGAAAAATTTTCAAATCACTTTAATAAGGAAGACGCAAATTAAAAGCACAATGAGATACCACCTCACCCCAGTAAGAATGGCACATCTTCAAACAACTAGCAACAACAAATGTTGGCGAGGATGTGGAGAAAAAGGAACTCTCCTGCACTGCTGGTGGGAATGCAAACAAGTACAACCACTATGGAAAAATGTTTGGAGGTTCCTCAAATTGCTAAACATGGAGCTTCCATATGACCCAGAAATCCCACTCCTAGGTTATCTACCCAAAAGACACAAAAACACAGATTCAAAAACGATGCCTGCACTCCCGTCTTTATTGCTACTTTATTTACAACAGGAAAGACATGGAAACAGCCCAAATGCTCAAAAATAGACGGCTGGATAAAAAAGATGTGGTACATATATACAATGGAATATTACTCAGCAACCTAAATAAATAAATAAATAAATAAATAAATAGATAAATAGATAGATAAATAGATAAATAAATAAATAAACACATGCCTTTTGCAGAAACATGAATGGAGCTGGAGAAGATCATGCTTAGTGAAACAAGCCAGAAAGAAAAGGAAATATACCAGATGGTTTCACTCATAGCAGGAGTCTAATGGACTAGGTGAGAAAATAATAATGATAATGAACAGCTATGTACCAGAGACATTTTTATGGGGGTAGAGTGGGGAATGGGATCAAAGACAGTGGGGGAAAGGAAATGCACTTGACTATGGTGATGGCACATTGGTGATTTGGTGATGGGAAACCCATGAGATTACAAGTGAAATGAAAAAAATTCACAAAAGGATGTTAAAAAAAAAAAACTGCAATTAAAAAAAAGAAAAAGACAGATTTCCTCCGATACGGGTTACTACACTATAGTAGTACTTTATTGCCTAGTATTGGGACTTAAACAAGAGATGTATCCCAGGTACTCTAGCTATAGTCTTTTGTTTTTTCTCTTCTACCTTCCTTTTTAATAAGAATGTCAGTAAGTGTTTTTCCATTCTTGGCTTCTGGTGCAATCCAAATTCCTTTCCCTTTAATGTTTAAAGCTAATCTTGGTTCAAAGCAGGGCGAGAAAACAAGAGAAAGATGAGAGGCAGATGGAAGGAGGTTAGGAGGGAGGGAAAGAACAAATAAAGGCATATAATTAAAAAAAATAAGATTATGTTTAGTTTAAATATTGAAAATAAATTTGACTGTATTTCAAACCTACTAAATTTAACATAGAGCAGTGAATTTTAACTGAAAATTGTCATTTCAGTTAAAATGTGAGATCGTGGATATAATGGTGAGAGCAGAACAGAGAAAACCTGCCACAGTTATTACTTAGCTTTATACCTACTTTTCTCCTTATGAAAATGCCTTTGTACCTTGTAGGTGAATTTGCATGCAAATTATTTTGTACAGTGTAATGATTTGTGGAGTGCACTTGCCTACATTCTATGTTGTATTCTGTTCTCTCAGCAGGTTCTCCTTTGTCCTTAGACATCCAAAAGTAATGAGAATATAAACTGAACATTGCATGAATAAGAATAATAAGCCTCGATGATTATGAAAAAAAAAAGAAAAGTAAGCTGTCTGTGTAAGGCCAGTAAGAAATTTGAACTAAGGTTGGAACTTAGAGGTTATTTTCAAGTTATAAAATCAAGAATGTAGAAACATAATTTGATTTTTCACTTTCTATAATTACAACTCAACAATATAACTCAGTGATTATTTCCCAATTATTTGACTTCAGTCTAAAACTCACATTTCCACTAATGGTTTTAAATCAAATTTTGCCAAGTAATGGTCAATATAGCTACCCCAACTTGTTCTGATTCTCAGTTTCTTGGAAAAATACTAATGCAATTAAACATTTTTCTTTTCCTTTTTGTTCTCTTCTCAAGGGAACATATAAACTCTTGAATGTTTAAATATGAAATGGGCATAGATCTGAGAATCATCATCAGTTACTTCAATTCTGTCTCATATCCATCTGGCTTCAACTAATGATAGGATATTTTATCTTCATCATTTTATCTTTCTCTGTTGCATCTTTGCTCATGTCTAATTCAGTTAACTACATAGAGAACAACATATGCAATATTTATAACTGGAGACCACAAAGAAGTTGCTTTTTTTTTCTTCTCTGTAACATCATTAATCTACTCTTTTCTCAAGATCCAAATTCTCCTTTGTGGACAAAGCCTTTATGAACCCAACAAGAAAATTTTCTATTTTCTAAACACATGATGCAAAATTGTGTTCTTATTAACAGTGTGGTATATTACTTTTCATTTTGATTCTTTATATCCTTAAGATTTCTCATGTAGATTCAAAAATTTGGTATATGTAATTATTCATTAAACAAGTTTGTTTTCCCCCAATACCTATCTGTATTATATTAAAAAGCTTATATATTTAATATTTGCCTATATATCATCAATCTCTAAATATGACTTAATAAAATTATGGCTCAAATGACAGAGGTCATGTTTTCTAGAACATGTTCTAGATAGAAATTAATTTCTGCAGCAGAATTGAATTCTTTAAATTTAAAAGATTTTTGTTTTATAAATGATCATTTATTATGAAGTTGAAAGATATTTTAAGACTAAGAGTTAGATCTGTTTAAGTGTGTGCCCCAAAGTAAGACTATTATCTGTGTTTGACGGTTCAATAAATGTAGCTATTTGTTAAAAAATTAGTAAATTAATTTTTACTAAATAATCAATACCAGTTTGAGAAACACTATAGAAAATCCATGGTTAATCTATAAACTAAAAACTATCCCTATGATCTCATACTAGTGTATTTCCTAATAAGTCCACATAAGATACTGTGACTAGAAAAATGCATTTACTATTTATTATGGCCTAATCTTTATGAAGGTAGCTAATAGCTTATGCAAGCTCATAATATTTAAGATTTTCTTCTGGAATTAAACAACAGGCTTTTATTTTATTTTGCTATGGCACATTAATCTCTTTAGATCTGGCAATTTCACTACAGGATTTATGTATATATGTATGTGTGTGTGTGTATATATATATATATATATATATATATATATACTTATATACACTCCATTTTATATATATAATGTGAAAATAACAGCTTCTATGTGCTTTTTACATCAGTTGTTTCATACTCCTAGTTTCTTATTATTTTAATATGTTCTCACTCTGTATATGTGTGAAAATTATGTTTAACATTTTTTAAAGTTAAAGCACTAGCTATCGATAAAAATAATTAAACTAGATGTGTTTATAGCATATTCATTTTGTAAGACTGCATCATTACATTTAATTGAAGAAAAAACATTTAGCTCTGTTAAAAAGCAAAGATTAAATTTTGTTATTAGTCCATATTTTATCCATAATGTCCAGAACAAATCACCTCAAGTTACTTCCTTACAGACCATACATGTGGTGTTACACATCTAAATTTTCAACATACAGCTTGCGCACCATATTAGACTCCAGATTTCCAATATAATACAACTTAGGAAAAAAAGGCATATTTTTTGAATCTGGATACATGTTTATTTATAAAATATTCTGGGCTCCTCAAACAAGAACAAATTTGTGTTCCAAGAACAAATTCATGTTGAAAACAAATTATTTTATTTAAATTAAATTTTATTGATTTATCATTCACTTACAAAACTTAGAATTTTAGGAGTACAATTTCGTACCTCAAAATGTGTGCACACTTCACCATCAAACTGCAGAGCCAATGCTCTGTCAGTGTCTTTCTGCTCCCCTCATCCCCCAGTTCTACCCTGATAATCACCCCCTTTTTCAGAGTCCAAGAGTTATTTTTTGTGTGTTATGTTTGTTTATTTACATACCACACATGGAGTGAAACTATCCTGTAATTGTCTTTCATACTTTAACTTATCATAAGCACTCATGATCCATAAATTCATCTATTTTAATTGACTGTTAATATTTATTTGAATATGTATACAACCATTTCTTAATTCTGTCATCCATCATTTGGCATTTGAATTGATTTTTTTTCCCGTGGCTATTATGAATAATTCTGCTATAAGTGTAAGAGTGCAAAATTCACTGTGTTAGCGAAAATTATTTAAACTTATATAGAAACTAAATTTGTTATAAATTTATAATATATTTAACTTGAACCTATTAACTATCATCACTGCATTATTAATGAGTAGAATAAAGAATGATTCCAGGCTTTGAGCCTCAGATCTGTAATTTAATATGCAGAAGGTTATAGGATATTTTATAATGCTATTTTTTTTAAATTTTCATATATTCTGATAATAAAACTTTGTAATGACCTTACAAAATCAGCAAGTATAAGAAAAATTGAGTGACTTAAGATTTAATATATATACATACAACAGAATAATACTCAGCTATCAGAGATAAACCCATTGCAAAACATGGATGAAATTCAGAGGAATTATGCTCAATACAATGGTCAGGAAAAAAAATAGGGAGAAAGACAATTGCCAAATATATGTCTCTTATATATAGAAGATAGAGAAATTTGATAAATACAAGCTTAAGAACTAACCCTTGGTTTATTGAATATATCTTATAAATACCTTCAAATTCAACTTCTTGGAATTTCTTCTCTAATTTGTGGTACTGATAAGATAAAACTCCAATAAACATTCAATACACTAAATAAATAAATAAATAAATAAATAAATAAATAAAACCCTGCATTCCAAAACGTGGTTTGAATGGCTGAAATTAGACTTAAGAAAAATAACTGAAATTTGAAAACAAAAAAATCTATTTAATACATATAGTCCTCAAAAAAGAAAGTATCTGAAGCATTGCAAAGGAAATAGAACTCATGTGAAGAATTCAGTATACATAACAAATAGAGGGCACAACCTTTTCTATTTTATGTAAGAGAAAATGATTTAGATAAGTAAGGATAAGGTTTTTGAATGGAAGCTTGTAGGAGGGAAGTAAGTGTTCACTTATATTTTTCTGACTTGAAAAAAAGCTTTGTTTCTTGCTCTTATAGAAAGACACTTTTGGACAAATAAAGGCAAATGCTTCAGGAAGTCATTGCAATTATCTTAGAATATTAAAATTATTTGTAGAATTTTTAATGTAATGTGCATTAAAAATAACAATAATAAAATAATAATCAGATTCGCTTCATATGAGGAACCTTTTAACACTTCTCCTTAGTTTTCACAAAACTCTTGATTTCACAGAGTAAACAAGGGTTAAGTGTGCAAACCGAAAGGACAGCTTAATCTTACAATCATCACCTTCACGCTGCAGGCTTCCATTTTAGCTTTATTCATTACAGCCCTAAAGCTTCTGCTTTCTAAATGTGCAGGTTAGAGAAAGTACCTTGGAGCTCACCTGCTCAAGATTAATAATATAAGTCTGGTAAGATTAGAGTTATCACTCTTCTTGACCTGATCCAAATGGTACAAATGGGATTTTAAGGATGATGTCTGTACAGAGATCCAATGGAGTGATGAGGTGTGGGAATATCTACCCTAAGGAATCAGGAAAGATAGACTACTAGAGGTGTACAGATGATAAACCATTAGGCTTAGCTATTATCCAAAGAAAAGATTATGGCTATAAATAAGTTCTTTGAGACCTTTAATACAATAGAAAGTCAGAACAATGAATGAACAGGCCAGAAACAGGGTTATTATTTAAAAAGGAACCTTTAGGCTAAATTCTTATTTCAGTAGCAGAGCTCTCAGTTATAGTACCAGATTTGGGGGGGGGGGTGTGCATGTGTGTTTGTGTGCATTAACTTAAAACCTTAGATATGTAAATTAAAAATTAGCTAAATTTGTACAAATGACCTGTTCTTGTCCTACATTCAAGCTGTGTGGTTCCAATGAAGAAGATTAAAATTGTCTATGGATCTATATTAAATTCCTTTTTAACTAGCCAATAGAAGCATTTTTGAATGTATCCATCTATTCATAACTGAGCAGCACAATCAATAAAACTATGCATACACAATTCCATAAACTGCCTGCATAGCCACTTCACGTGTGTTTGAAAAAGAAATATCGATCATAAATTAATAGAAAGCAATGCTCATATATGTCACATGTTGTCATGCACTTAATATACATCACTTTGTTTTATCTTTGCAATGATGCAGTTGTTATATATCTACTGTAAAGATAAAGAGATTAAGCTGAAAATAGGGTAATTTTTTTTCTCCTTTCCTCATAGTTTAAATTATACTCATCTAAAACCTCTTTAGGGGCCTCCCTAATGTCACATGGGTTAAAAATACATCTCTATCAAGCTATTGCCAGCCACTTCAACATGGGTTTGATCCCTGGCCAGGCAGCTGACCCACATGGCACAAAAGACCTCTCCTGTCTCGCCTGCCACGTCCCTCAGCAGTGTATTTCTGTAGATCTGCCTGTTCTGCTCTATCTTTGGTGAATCTTATTAGTCCTTACACCTCTGGCCTACATCCCAGTTCTTATTTGCACAAAGAAATGAATCTTTTTAAAAAATCTGTTTAAATTATTTTCTTTACTCTGGCTACTTTCTTTAATTTTTTTCAGGCACATCTTCCTGATACCACAATTAGTATATCAATCTCCCTATTTTTTTTGCTCTCTGCACTATATCCTTAGCAGAAAGTATGATGCTTTCCCTCTTCAACCTGGATTTTGCAGAGAAATCAAGAATACAAGAATGACATTTTATGACATATTATAGGTGTTAATTATATTGACTGCTAATGTTTTATTGTCTCTCTGCCCCAAGTAAAATATAGATTCATGGAACTGTAACTACAGAACATGAACAGTTCCTGAAACTTTGTATATGTTTGATCTATATCAAATAAATGCAATGTTTGAATATAAATCGTTTCCTTGTCAAATACTAAAGAGGGATTTGGTATAGAGATAATAAAGGAGAGGTACAATTCAAGGAAACTTTCTGCTTTGCAAATGAATCAACTGCCTGAATGGTGATGCTACCAGTAAAAAATGAGGGCACATAAAGGGAAGGGAATGGCGGAGGAAGGAGGGTGCTAATGAGAACACCTTCGTGTACTGGCCTTGAGGTATCCATGAAATATGTCACAGAGTGATTTCCAATGGGCTTTTAGCAAGGAACAGATGAAGCTCAAGTGATGACTGATTTGGAAAGGAAGGTTTGAGCATAAATGACAAGTGGAGAAGGTTGCTGATTATATGTGAACACTGGCAGAGAGGAGAAAGCTAAAGTAGATGCTAAAAAACCTAGTTACAATTCTGCAGACATACAATTTCAGGGGTAAGCAATGAGAGGTAGGCAGAAGAAGGATGCCAGGGTACTGATTTCTTAAAGTGTGATCCGAATTTCTTCAGTTAAGTTGTACTTTAGCTCATCTTTGTTTCTAATTATCACCCAATACAATATTCACAAATAAAAGTGCTTTTTTAAAAAAAAATATTTCTACATTTATTGACACAAAAACAAGGGTTATATGCGAACTTTGAAAGGAAGTATGCATATCACTGTGGGATAATTAACTACTCTGAATCATCTCAATGTATTCAGAGGTTTCAGAATTTTTATTGTATTGGCTTTGATAAACTTTTAAATGCTTCCTTTAGAAAAGTTCAAACTACATAAATATGAAAGGCTTTTAGATATCTAATATTATTTTCTTTAAAATTTTACCAAATATAAAAATTACTATGTAAGTGCTAAGTAATTACTAATGCATTTTCTGGTAATGAACAAAATTTTTGTAGTATTAAATAGAAAGCACAGATAGACAAAACAACAATGCAACCAATTGAAGATTCTTTTGTTTCTCCATTAGTTAGTAACTTGTAAATTTAATTTCTGTGACTCAGATTATAGAGTTATTAAGTGAATATGACACCAATAATATTAGCAAACTTTATTATTAATTAAAAATCTACTGATATTTTCTACTACCTTTGGTAAAGGTTTTCAATGTTTTTACACATTTAACTTATTTTATATTCAGCTGAGTTATGTAAAACTAACCTGGATTAAATGTGTCTTCATTTAATCAATTTGATAGTGTTTGAGCTCTGATTGCACACTGTTCTCATACAACTCAAAAGCTCATGCTTAATCTAAAGCGGTAGAATCACAAAAAAAAAAAAAAAATTAAAAGCTGTAATGTCAAAGTTCTACACAGGAATATAATTATATCTTGTAAGTACTCTGTAATGTTTAATGCCACCCTTTAAAATTAATACTACTGGACCTTTGTTATATATGAAATTGCTAATGAAAAAAGGAGTGATAATCAAGTTCAATTCCAGAAAGCTAAGCTTAGGAACAAATGTGTGTGGACCAACATATTTCACTTTAGAAATTCTCCTTTATCAATTCTACCAACTTCCATTGAGATAATTTTTTTTTAACCTGATTTAATAGAACTTACACTATGTAATGACAGTAGGTATTATACAGCTTGGTGTTTATCATAGACCTATGAAGGGACTGTAAGAAAAAAATCTTCCCGCATCTTATACAGTATCACAATATTTTTTTGTGGAAGAATTTTCCCACACTGAGTATTTCTTCAAAGTACCAGCTGGAAGTCCTATAATTTAACTTAATGTAGTCTGACACTCTACATGGATTAGTCCCACAAACTATTGTCACACCAATTCCGATAGCAACTTCAAAGCAAGGATATTTTCTGTGATTCTGATTTCTTGACTACAAATTAGGTTTTCAAGATCCTTTCTTGGATTCCCTTGATTTTCTAGAGCAACTCACAGAAATCAGGAAACCAAATTACATACATTTACTGGTATCATAAAAGGAGATGATGAAAGAAACAAATATCCAAATGGAATGATGCACAGGGCAGTTATTTGAGAAAGTGAGGAATACGACAGAAATTCCAATCCTTCTTTGATAGACCATTTGCCCAGCATTCCCATACTTGTTCAACATAGAAATTTTCTAAATCCTTACTTTGGGAAATGTTATTAACCTATCATTTTCACTTCCATTAGCACGATGAATCATCACATACATTTTCCATCTTTTTCCGCTCTTAAGAGAATAAATGTAGATGAACATTCTGTTTCTAACTATAACTTGGACTTTCTGGTAGGTAGGCCTCATTCAGGAGTCATATATGATGTGGCCAATGGTGCTTCATTGAAATAAAAACAACCTTTGTGATCCATAAAATTGCAAATATTTTAGTAATCCTTTATTAGGAAATATAGTAAAGACAAAATATTACCAAAAAAAAAAAAAAAAAAAAAAAAAAAGATGACCTAAATGCTCTTACCACTTGGAAAATACCAAGGGCTTCAAAAGCTCTGTGCAAGACAAGGGTGCAAATATCTAACATATAGATATAATATGTAGATTCCTATAAATCAAAACATCACAGATTGTCAATACTTTACAAATGAGTAAACAGAGTCATAAAAGAGGAAGAGGCTTGGAGATCAAACAGCTTGGAGGAGAAGTTTTATTTTACTTGAGGTAACAATGCTTCACATAACACATGCAATACAGAGGAACAGTATCACTACCAAGGCAATCATGACCCTTCACTACAGTCCTCTGGTCCCCCTCCAGCTCTCCCCCTTAACACTCCCTCTCTGGTAGTTTCAAATCTACAGTCAAACAGCTAAGACTTGGAATTTCTGGTACTGTGTGACTTTGTTTGTGTGAATATATTTTACATATGAATAAAATTATCTAGTATTTGCTTGTTTCCTTGTTTTATTTCACTTAGAATAACCCCCTCCAATTCTATTCATGTTGTTGCAAATGGAAAGTGTTTATTTGTTTTTATAGCTGGGTATATTCCATACTTTCTTAATTTACTCATCTGTCTTTGGGCACTAAGGTTGTTTCCATAACTTGGTTATTGTAAATACAGCTGCAATAGACATAAGAGTGCATATAACCCTTCAAATTAGTGTTTTTACATTTCTCATGTAAATAATTAGGAGTAGAAGTAGAAACCAATCTACATCCTCACCAATAGTGAGTGAAGTCTCATTTCTGGAAGACTAAAATTATCTTCTGACACTTTGTGATCTTTATATTATATCCTGTTGTTGGTAAGTATGTTTGTTTGTTGCAATCAACTGTTAGTAACTGGAAGTCCTAACTGAGTAAATTAGGATAGCAATGGATATCAAGGCATATTTCATTGATAATTTTCTTAGCTGTTATTTGACAAATTTAATCAACTAACATAATAAAAAGTATGGTAAAATATTTTGTTGAACTGTAATTAATCTGACATATCATATTTATTACAATTTTGATTGACAGCATAGAGAACTGGATATTATAAATGGGAATTTGCCATTCATTCATTCATTCATTGACCTAAGAGATATATAAAGCAATGAATGTGTCAAGCTTGATAGAAATAAGGATAATATAGTGATGACTCTGAATATGATTACTCTGGAGAGACAGAAACTAAATTAAATTAAATTAAAGACCACAGAATTAAGTGTAAATTTTCATGGTAAGCTCTGAAAAGAATAGAGTGGAGTGAATCCAATAATAAGAATATATACTGTGTGTGTGTGTGTGTGTGTATTTCAATAAAACTTCCTGAAGAGGTTATAGTGAGCAAATAACTATTAGAAGAACTTACAAAAATTTTTAATGAATAATATTAGCTAGGAGAGGAGAGAAGCAGGCAGTAGCCCAAGTGCTATTAGATTTTATGAAACAATTTGGGCTTGGGATAGGTTGTAAGGGCATACTGTACACTAAGAATTAAAAAGCATGTATCTGGATAATTTACATGGAGGACAAGAAAATTACACTGTGAAAGGGTCTTCCACAGTCAGAGAGATTAGGGACTTAATGTTGTTTAGGATCATGGATTTCATTGTTGAGATGCTTTAAACAAAGTGTTGAAAGTTTTCATTGGTTTATTTTATTTTTAATTTTATTCTATAGTGAAGAAAATGGATCTGATACGATGAATGTAAGGACCAGTGCAGGTAAAAATATATTGACTTAATCAGTAGCCTGGGTTATGCTGATATTGTTAGAAGCTATAGAAAATCTAAGATGCTATTCTTTCTGTGAGCTAACAAGTTAGCCTGCACAGTTTCATATATATTTTCCAACTGAAGAGCAAAATTCAGAAACCAGTGCCGGCACCAACTCCCTAGGTCCCAAAGTGCATGACGCAACATGATGAAAGACAGATATTAACCCATATGTGAAATCAGTTCTATCACCTAGGCCAGCTCACAATTCTTCCCACCCTCCTCTCCAGATAAATTACAGTTTACAGAAAGCTCTCCCCAAAAGAGAAATATATCTCTAAAGTTATGTTACTAAAATAGAAATGAATGTTTCCAGAGAGAAGAGAATAAAATCTTTAAGGTTCAAAATATTCCCAGGTGTCTCCATCTTTAGGGACAGCCCATCTCCCCCTTCCAAAGCTGTCTGTTATTCAGTCATTCTTAAGTATTCTTTTCTCAGGAGGTTTGAAAAAACTGCCAGAATAATGAATAATTTAATCCGTGCCAAAATTCATCAGCAAAGTAATATAAATCGGGTGTACAGGAGTCCCCGAGTCTCAAATCTTCACCATCTGTAGGTTTTGAAACTAATGAAAAAAGTTAGCTGCTTACAACACTTCAACATGCAATTGTGAAACGTATATAAAAATAACAAATACAAGCATACAAGTGAAAATAAAGGGAGAAATGTGAGGGAGTAAGGGTCATCCATTCAAAGTCATATTGAAATCCACTTAGGCAGACTCTAAATTCCAAGGCCTGGGAATAATCTTCCTGGCTCTCTTGATTCTAAATTCAATCCCCTGTGCTCTTGGTTCCACCCTCTGAGTCATGCCACCAGTTTTTATGAATGCTGCTGCCTGTTTGCAGATGGGTAGTATGATTGTGTCACTTTCTGTCAGTACTAGTTTAGGGACCCAGGAGCCTCGTCCCTTTCCTTTTGGTCTAAGGTGGCCATTTTCTGTAATACAAAATTTCCAAGAATGTTTTTCGGTTTTGTATGGATTTAATGGGGGATTACTCCATTAGAAAAGACTCCACCGAAGGTCTTTCTGAAATAACCCCTTCTGTATTTGTGGCTTTTGCTGAAATGGGTAAGAAACAGTATCTTTGGGGAGCCTTCCCTGGGAGTGCAAGGGTTAAGGCACAGCACTATGAAGGTCTCTATAGCCACAGCAGCACCACTTCCATCCCAGGCCAGGGAGGTGACCCACGTGGCACAACAGACCTCTCCTGTCTTACCCACTGCTCCCCTCAGCAGTGTATTTCAATAAGATTGTCTGTTTTGCTCCCACTCTGTCTGTCTGTCTCTGGTGAGTCTTCTCTCACCTCTCCCCCACCTCCATCCAACTCTGCACCTCGGGTCTGTACTCCCGTTCTTGTATACTTGTATACATAGTATACATATATATATATATATATATATATATATATATATATATATATATATATATATATATATATATCTTTGGAATATTTTGAGAACCTCTTATTTAATTGAAAGAGATCTATGATTCATACCTTCATCATCTCTCATGAAGTTTTTGGATGACCTAGTGTACTAATAATTTAATCTTTCTGACATATTAACAAAACTTGATACAATTAAACCTGCAGAGTTTTCTCCATGTGTCTCTACGAAGAAATTTCTTAATTTCAGTGTCTTTCAGCATCCTGATAGGCTATGAATTTTCCAGATCATCAATTTTTGCCCCTGTTTTATTTAACAGATCACTCCTCAATGTATCTTTCCAATATCCCCTTTTACTGTGGACAGCTTCAACATTTTGAAAATATGCATATTCATTGTGTACAAGTTCTGGTTACCAAACAGCTGCAGGACACAATGATATCACGCATTCTGAAACTACAAGAATCCCATTTCCTACCATTTCCAATAACATTTCTCTCACTTCCTTTAGAGTCCTCCCTAGCAGCACTTCAGCAAACATATTTCTTCTGACATTCTGTTCAAGGCAATCTAGCCTTTTTCTATTATGTTTCTCAAAATTCTACCAGCTTACTTCCACTACTTATTCTAAAAATCTTCCACATTTTTATGTATTTGTATAACAACATTCTCCTATTCCAATTTTGGTAGATTCCTCACAAGTAGACTCATTTCTACAGAGTAAACATTCCATTGAGAATTCCTCAAGGGGAAGATTAATAATTTGTGAGCATCTATAAGCTACTGCTATGTTAAAAAAATACTAATTTTGTGAGAATGATCAGACTACCTAAGGAAACAAAATACTTTTTCAAGTAATTTTAAAATTCATTTTATTTGAATTTTAAAGTTGACATTTTAAAATACTTATTAAAGCAGTCTGAATGGTATTTAGTTGACAATTAGTTAATAAGTCCTTTTTTCTCTAATTGGAGTTAATATGAGCTAAGCCATATGTTTTAAAAAAAAAGAGTTAAACTTATGTGCTACCAATTCACGTTAGATATTCCACAATTCTTTAAAAGTACTAAATGACATTTCATGCACATAGATTTGCTCTTCATGGTCTTACTGAAAAAAAAATGCAATAATATCTCAGAAAATAACTCTTAAAATCAAGTTATGTGTTTAGAATCTATGTTCAAAATTAGAAAACTAGAAAAAGAGCAGCCATAATTTACGGACTTCACAAAGATGACTGAAGAAAGTAGAATAAATATTGCCCCAAGGGAAAACATGAGGAAATAAGATATTACTTAACCTCTTCTGTTTTTAGTCAAGAAGGAACTAAAAGGTTGGATTTTTCTTCGAATGACAGTTCAATGGCATTTCATTTCCCAGAAAAAAAAAAATGAGTTCAGAAAATGATGTCTGAAATCAAGCATTTATGAAAGTTCAATGGGATCTTAATTCAAAAACTGGAAAGATAAAATCCTTGTTATTCTCTAGCAATGGTTCTTGAAAAAGTTACATTCTTTCTTGAATTTTAAAAACTTTGAAGCAGTATTTCTGAAAGCTGGGTCAGCTAAAAGTCAGATGCAGCTTTCATGTGTAGATTTATTACTTTAAGTGTTAAAACAGAATTAGATGGAGCAATAAAGGAGAAAATAAAGATTTAGAATGTTGGTGTGTTTAAATTAGTTCTTTCTTCTAATAAGATGTCATTAAATAATTGTAAACATCAATTCATTTTTAAAACTTAAAAATCTAAATAAGAGCTTTAGAGATAAGTATTAATGTGCTAGAGTTTCAAGGAGAGACCCAAAGGTATTATAAAAAATGACTTCTAATGGAAATGAGAAAATATGTTACATGTATATAACACAGGTTAAGCATGTATATAACACAGGTTAAGCATGTATAAAACAAAATTTGCATTTTGTTTCATAGAAATATTCATTGATGGGACAAAATTTTACATATTAAATATATTATGTATTATTGATGATTTTGATCTACTTTATATATAATGTAACTTAAGCCGGGAAACAAAATGTTATAAGTAAATATATTAACTATATAATGCAAATATATAATGTATTATATGTATACATGATATATGATATATCTTATATATGGTATATATGAGATATATATATATATATATACTTATATCTTTGAGCATATAAATGTACTTTATAACACATGATACTTTGAATAGCAATGTGGTATATTTATAATATTTTTTTCTTAGCATGTACATTCCTGTGTATACATAATTAAATCTTAATATGACTTTTTAAGGTTGGTTAAAATTACTTTGGCATGTAGCCATTCTAAATTACCTAATGTTTCATTCCTTGCATCTATTCCTGGCTAAAACATGACATTTTTTTTTTATTACAAAGTTTATTTTTACATCATTTTGCACATTTTTTTTCCATCTCGATTGTAATCCCCGCGGGTTTCCCATCACCAGATCACCCCTGTGCCACCACCCTA
>NW_004567117.1:17614572-17622076 GCF_000260355.1 Condylura cristata | reverse complement strand
CCCCCACAGAATGTCTCTGGTATATGGTTGTTCATTATTTTTGTTATTTTCTCGCCTCATCCATTATACTCCTGCTATGAGTGAAACCATAAAACACGACATTTTTAATAGGTGTCAGGAATTAAAAAAAAATGTAAACCAAGTTTTTGTTTTGTTTTTAGTAAAATCTTAAGTCATTTGTTTCACAAATACTAAAGAGCAGTTACCATGAACCAATACTACATATGCTATTTAATAAGCCAACAAAAATTAATATAAAGATTTAAGATTTCTTGGAAAGGAATTTAGTAGGGAATAGAAACTTTAAATAACTGTATACACATTTATTAAAAATAAATTGGTTAATATTAACAGAGTGGTAAACTACATGTGAGGAGAGTGCCGGATCATATCAAGAATAAAAATTAAATGTGGAGCATTAAAACTATTTATTTGAGTCTGAATTAACTTAAAAGGGAGATGAATATTTTAAAAGAGGAAATGACTTGTAGGAAGTACCCATAACTTAAAGTAGCATAGTCATTAGAAACAAGACTAGGATATTTTGATTAGAAAGAAAAACATAAAGGAAAATAAGAATGCCATAAAGTTGGCAATATCTAGATTGTGCAGACATTTTATTTCCAAAGAATGAAGTTTGGTTTTAAGTTAAGACTAATGAGCAGTTATTTGGAAACCTGATATAGGACCAAGAGTTATTTAGAAGTCAAGTCTATAAAACACATTGGCTGGTGGCTGGTAAGATATGGAGGTTTAAGAAAAGAAAACTCAAGAAAATTTCAGATTTCTGTCTTGTGCAATTGTTGAATGATGTCACTATTTATTGAGAAATACAACATTAAAATACTTCTTATTTTCATAAATTACTGAAGTCATTATTACCAACATGCCAATTCTTCCTGAGTTGCTCTATGGGTTGAAGCACTCACATTTCAAATTCTAACAAGATATTTTGTATATATTACACACCTACTCTAAAGGTTATGATGGAAAGGGGGAGAGGGTTTGACGACCCACATCAAAGACAGACAATTTTCACAGTCTAGTTTCAAGCTTTAATATAAACCTGTGTCAATAATGATGGTCTTGTTAAAAGAATAGACACAAATTAAAACCACAATGAGATACCACCTCACCCCAGTGAGAATGGCACATCTTCAAACAACTAGCAACAACAAATGTTGGCGAGGATGTGGAGAAAAAGGAACTCTCCTGCACTGCTGGTGGGAATGCAAACTAGTACAATCACTATGGAAAACTGTTTAGAGGTTCCTCAAACTGCTAAACATGGAGCTTCCCTACGACCCAGCAATCCCACTCCTAGTTATCTACCCAAAAGGCACAAAAACACTGATTGAAAAAGATACCTGCACCCCCATGTTTACTGCTGCTTTATTTACAATTGGAAAAACATGGAAGCAGCCCAAATGCCCAAAAGTAGATGACTGGATAAAAAAGAAGTGGTACATATATACAATGGAATATTACTCAGCAACCAAAAAAGAGAAACACATGTCTTTTGCAGCAACTTGGATGGAGCTGGAAAAGATCATGCTTAGTGAGATAAGCCAGAAAGAGAAAGAAAAATACCTGATGGTTTCACTCATAACAGGAGTATAATGGAGCAGGCGAGAAAATAACAAAAATAATGAACAACCATATACCAGAGACATTTTGTGGGGGTGGAGTGGGGAATGGGATCAAAAACGGGGGTGGGGAGAGAGAAATGCACGGGACTATGGTGGTGGCACAGGGGTGATTTGGTGATGGGAAACCCGCGGGGATTACAATCGGGATGGAAAAAAAAATGTACAAAATGATGTAAAAATAAACTTTTGTAATAATAATAAAAAAAGATGTCAGATAAAAAAATAGACACATAGAATAGAGGGATAAGAAATATATCCACATAAATACATTAAATTAACTTCTAGATAAAGTATAAAGACATTGCATTGGAAAAAGGAAAATCTTTTTGAAAACTAATGATGAAACTAAATAAATTACAGAGAAACCCCAAACCACACACCCTTTCTTCCTCCTTTTTAAACTTATTAGTGAACCTTTCTTCCCTCACTATGTGAATAACAAATCTTTTCATAGTCTCTTCATGTATATAACACATCAAAAGTCTCATGTCTGATCTAAATTTTGAGTAACTGCTTGATCTCATCTCCATGGGGCAACCTAAAGCATAAGACTTCAATGATCATTAACGCATTTTGATTAAAATACCTTTTTCGGGCCCTCCCTGGTGGCGCAGCGGGTTAAAGCACAGCACTAAGAATCTAAAAGCCGCTTCCGCATGAGTTCGATTCCCGCCTGCCCCAGAGGTGACCACATGGTGTGGCAGACCTCTCCTGACCCGCCCGCTGCTCCCCTCAGCAGTGTACTTCGTAGATCTGCCTGTTCTGTTCCCCACTCTGTCTCTGGTGAAGCCTTTCACCGCCCCTGAGCCTCTGGCCTGTACCCCAGTTCTGTATGCATAAATAAATAAATCTTTAAAAAAAAAATACCTTTTTCAAGAATGAGTAAGCCTATGGGAAGCGCTCCTTCTCTAGTACTGCCTTTAGAAGTCCCTGTTACATTGCAATTCGGGAAAATGGCCTTAGAACCATCTTAGAGACCGTAGTCTGCCATGTCCTTAGGTTTGCTCCTTATTAAACCTGGTTTTCTCCCACCAATTTCTGTCTCTCATGTTTTGGTAGTGGGTAGCCAGACCACAAGTGCCAATAACATTACCATTTATCATCACAGAGTTACATTTCCAGATACAACTACAAAATTATATTGAGTTGCACATTACATTAATGTATAATTGTGTCAAATATCATGTAGTAATTCATTGTGTTTTATAGGATTGAGAGGCAAAGGCACACAGGATAGAAGATTATGCACACATGGCAAAGGAAATGCTGAGGTTATCTCTTGTAATTGAGTGGCATGTCTCTCTTAATAGAGCCTGGATTAATTTACAACAGATTCTTCTGTTGCCATAAGTTCCTTATTTGACATATCCAGATGAGGTGAGATAAAATTGATTTTGAAACAGACATCCTTGATCCAATGACACCACAACACTTGCTCCCTTCTTTGATAACAGATAATAAATCTACAAATCATCTATCAACAGGAAAAGTAAGATTTGTAATTAAAAGTTTGAACTTACTGTTGTTATTTTTTCCAATTATTAGCTAGTAATAGTGGACAAGTCATTTTACTTGAGCTGCAGTTTTTTCCTATAAAATTGAAATATGTAGAGGAATAGTAACATATTTATGTACATATTTTACAAACTAAAAAATAACTAATCTAAATGTTATTGCATCAGAACAATTACACATTTTATGCATGAGTATATTTTATGTGATAATTTGTATTAGATTTTTAAGAACAATTATCTTAGGTAATATGTCTGTTTTTCACAATTGTAAGGGTGATATTTTTATATTCATCTATATTTATATGTTGCATATTTCACTATTGGAAGTTTTTAATAAACAATTTCCAAAATGTTCCATAATTGCATTTATTCATTGAAATGTTTTTCCACAGGTGACTAAGGCTCAGAGAGGCTAAGTTTCCTTCACAAGTTACTCAGCTAGTCTCATTGAATCTGTCCTCATTTATTGACTAGGGTAGTGATCCATATTCTTTTCAAAAGATCATTGCTTCAGATAACGACACATAGTTACAAAGCAGTGTCAGATACTTGATAGATTGGCCATGCCCTAGAGATACTTTCAAGTTCTTCCTCATTTGTATTTCTGTGCTTCCAGCACCTCAGCTGAAATATGTCAACATATCTATTTAGAGTTCAAAATTCACTAAGTTCTCTGACATCAAACACTGAGAATTACTTTGATACTTCTTAGCTTTTATTGTGCCTTTGTTGTCTATACTTAATAAAGTACCTTCTGTGACTAGATACATGAAGAAAAAAATTGTGATCAAATAGATCACCTTCTTCTGACTTTATAAAGCAACTTAAGAATTAGCTATCTATTCACAGTTCTTATATTTTGTTTTTACCATATGGTACAAATTACTTGTATTCACCAGGATTTCCATAAATTGAGTGTTTTCCTAAATCAGAAAAGTAAATATATATTTCTGATCCTATTTTTGTTCTAGTTTCATAAAACTTTCTATGTTCATACTGTATTTTCTATATTATAATAGCTTATAAACATGGTAAACCTTATTATTACTCTAAAATTCATTAGGATCTGTCCTGTGTAAGCTTTATTTCCTCAGCACCTAATAAAATACCCTTAACATATCTACATTTAAATTATTTTAAGCTAAATTGATGAATTTAAATGATCATATCTTAGTGTAAATTCCATCTATATATTAATCCCAGTATTGATCTGAACAGTAATCCCTTTATTCAAGTGCCTAACAAATGGTGTCTATCAAATATAAGATTATATCACCAATTTTAACATGTCTAAATTTCCCCAATATTTACTTCTTATTCCTGATTATACTCTTTCACATAACCAGTTATAATTTCCCCAGGCTATGACTTAATATATAAGATTATGGTCTCTGTATATTTCTACTATTATCAGATACTATGTTCTTTTTATTCATTTTCATAATTAAAGAACCTCTGTATTCCAGATTGAGTAGCATATGCAAAGGTCACATTACAAAAGATATGAAGAATACCACAAAAAAATAAAATAACGTCATATGAGAAGGTTTATTTTGTACAGCAAAACTTCGCAGTTTTCAAAAAAAAACAATTGTTGAAAGACTTTCCTATCCTCAATGTATACTCTTACGGCTCCTTGTCATAGATCGATGGTGCATATATCTGTGGGTTTATTTCTGGGCTCTCATTTTGATCCCACTGGCCTATATAGCTATTTTTATTCCAGTATCATACTGTTTTGATTACTATAGCTTTGGAGTAAAGATTGAAATGTGAAAGTGTAATGCCACTGTTCTTTATCAGGATTGCTTTGGCCACTTAGGAGGGTTGCAGATGAATTTTAGTAATGCTTGTTTTATTTCTGGGAAAAAAGCTTTTGAAATTTTCATATGGATTGCTTTGAATCTGTATAATGTTTTAGGTAAGATGGTGACTTAAACAATGCTAATTCATCCAAGCTGAGCAGGGTGTATTTTCTACTTTGTTGTTTCTTCTTTTATTTCTTTTAATGATGTCTTATAAATTTGTACAGCCCTGGACCATCCTTTCCTGTGTTGTTTTTCATTCTTTTTGATGCAATTTTAACAGGGAATGTTTTCTTAAATTATTTTTCTTCTAGTTCATTGGTTACATATAGAAACACAACCAACTTTTATAAATTGATTTTATACCCTGTCACTTCACTAACTTATTATTGATTAGTTTTCATAGTGGAGTCTTTGTGGTTCCCTATGTATGTTCTGATATTTGCAATGTATTTTTTTGTGAATGTGTTTCCAAAGCAAGAGAAACAAAA
Source organism: Condylura cristata (assembly GCF_000260355.1). Classification (NCBI taxonomy): domain Eukaryota; kingdom Metazoa; phylum Chordata; class Mammalia; order Eulipotyphla; family Talpidae; genus Condylura; species Condylura cristata. Next base: position 17,616,617 of record NW_004567117.1, on the reverse strand, counting down.
GAGAATATAAAAAATGGAATCACCGAACTAAACAAACACACAAAAACTTCTGCAAAACCAAAGAAACTATCATTAAAACAAAAGACAACTTAATGAATAGGAGAGGTATTTCCCACTTTATATATAAGAAGAGAGTGATACCTATGATCTATAAAAACTTATATAACTCAACAACCTGAGACTAAAGAACCAAGTCAATAAATAGAATACCCAAATAAACAGTTCTTCATAGAAGCCATTCAAATGACCAAAGGGTACACACAAAAAGTTCCTTATCGGTTATCATTAGACAAATGCAAATCTAACCACAATGAAATTTCACCTCACTGCTTTAAGAAAGGCCCACATCAAAAAATCAGAAACAAATGTTAGTGAGGATATGGGGCAAAAATGAGCTCTTGAGCTATTAGTGGGAATATAGACCAGTCAATGCCAATAAAAAATAGAATGAGGTTCCTCATGATATTAAAAATAGATCTATTGTGTGATTCAGCAATCCTACTCTTAGGTATCAAACTAAAGAATGAGAAAAAAAAAAAGAAACACTAATATGAAGAGAAATAAGCACTCCTATATACATCACAGTACTATTTATAATAGCCAAGTTATGGAAACAACTGAAGTACTGAAGTACACAAGGCCAGATGGATTAAAATGATATGGCATATAGACATAATGGAATACTGCTCAGTTATAACATGCAACAATATGGATGGAGGGATTAATGACAAAACGAGTCAGGAGAAAAAGGCTAGTACCGGATGATTTCACTTATGTGTGAAATATAGAGGAATAAATCCTAGAACTATCTGACTGTAATACTAAGGTTACGAGGAGGGAAGTAGGAAGCTAGAAAAAGCAAAGTGTGGAGGGTAAAAAAGGACTGTAGGAGGGGTTGTTTGTGCCTTGGTGGTGGGTATGGTGGTAGCATCTCTATGATATGTAAGGCTGTGAGCCAATACTCCTGAACTATATACAGTATTGTAATACAGTGATACATCAAAATAAATAAATGAATAAATAAATAGGAAGGAAGGAAGGCAGTCAAACAAATGAGCTGCTTCTTCAGGCGGAAAGTCATTGGCAATTAGGTTGCATTTTTCCTCCATTGAAGATATCAAATTCTGCAGAGTATCTTTATAAACTCAAAGGGAGATTGAGCTCTTTTGAGCAAATACTCTTCTTTTGTCTTATTGAGGACTAAGAGTGATTTATCCAAGTGGCAATTCAACTGTTAAAGGAGAAGGTGCTAGAATGGATATAAAGCCTCACAAATCTCTGTTGGTTTTGAGTATACAAGTTAAGCATTATCAACTCACCACAGAAAAAAGTAACTTCACACTGCTCTAGTGTAGCTGTGCAGGTAATTGCACCAGTGGATAGTCAGGAAGGGAAGAAATGTAAATACTCCCTTATTTGAAATATGTGTTAGAGAAAATCTCTAGGGTACATGTAAAACTTCAGAGATTGTTGATCATTTCCATTTATATTGCAAACTATTCATCAGTCAAAAGGGTGAAGGGATTACAACTATACAGAGATAACAAGAATATTTAAAAAAATACTGTGAAAAATAATAAAGGTAAGATGGCAGTGATATGCATTTGCAAGTAAACACAGATTGAAGATTATATCCTGACACTTAGCTTGTCAATTTCTGTTTTGGTAATTTCTACCTTTTTATTTGCCTTAGATCTAAAAGATCTATTAATTATATGTCCTTGAGCGATTCATGCACATGATATTCTTTTCCCCCTATTTTCATACAAGATCCTTTCTAGAGATTTTTAATAGCTGGACTCTGGTGCACAAAAGTATCATTTCTTTATATTAAAACTGCCAGGCCCTTCCTGGTGGTTCAGCGGGTTAAAGCACAGCACTAGGAAGCTAAAGCCACTTCAGCATGAGTTTAATCTCTGGCCCCGAGGGAGTGATCCACATGGCACTGCAGACCTCTTCGGACCTGCCTGCTGCTCCCCTCAGCAGTGTACTTCATCAATCAGCCTGTTCTGCTCCCCACTCTGTCTCTGGTGAATCCTCTCACC